>NC_080675.1:75405159-75708731 GCF_030445035.2 Dasypus novemcinctus
ATTTATCTGTAGATCAAAAGTCTTACATAGGCAAATCAAAACTGCAAGGAGATATAAACTCACACCTCATAGAATGCCATTATTTTTTAAAAAAACAAAAACTGAAAACTACAAGTGCTGGAAAGAATGTGGAGAATTAGGAACATTCTTTTACTGTTGGTGGAATGTAGAATGGTGCAGCCTCTGTGTAAGACATTTTGGCAGTTCCTCAGGAAGCTAAATATAGAACTGCCATATGATCCAGCAATCCCCCTACTAGGAATATATCCAGAAGAACTGAAAACTGTGACACGAACAGACATTTACACACTAATGTTCATAGTGGCATTATTCTCAATTGCCAGAAAATGGAAACAACCCAAGTGTCCATCAACTGATGAATGGAAAAAAAAACTTACCCATGAGGTTTCCACATTTTCCAATAAAATGTGGTAAATACATACAATGGAATACTATACTGCTATAAGAAGAAATGAAATTGGGACATGTGAAAACATGGATTAATCTTGAGGACATTATGTTGAGTGAAATAAGTCAAACACAAAAGAAAAATATTATATTTTCTTATTAATATGAACTAAATATAAGAATAAACGTATGGAGTTAAAACCTAGACTATAGGTTACTAGGAAATAGTATGAGGGCTGAGAAGGGGCACTGATACTTAATATATGAAAATTTTTAATTAGCTTGACTGTAAAATTGTGGTAATGGATAGAGTTGATGGTAATACATTATAGTAAGTATAACTAACATGGCTGGTTTATAAATAGGATTGTGGCTGTAAGGGATAGTTTAGGGATGTAAGTGTCATTTGAAAGAAAATAGAGAATAATCTAGGGACTGTGTAACATACTAGACCCAGTGGTAGATGAGGATTGTGGTTAATAGTACAAATACATGAATGTTCTATGAACTAGAACAAATGTACATCACTATTATAATGTAGTAAGGAAATGGTGATGCATAGGAAAAACACAATTAATAAAACTTATGGACTATAGTTAACAGCAATAGTGTAATATTCCTGCATCAATGTTAATTAATAATAGAGGGTACGGGATTTTTTTCTTTTGGACTAAGAAAAACATTCAGAAGTTGACTGAGGTGTTGACTGAACAACTCTATGAACAAAGTGAGAGGCACTGAGTGTACACTTTGGATAGACTGAATAAGGCATGGGACTGTGTAACACAGTGACCATGTGATGGATGATGGGCTGTGGTTAACAGTACAAATATGAGAGTATTCTCTCATGAAGTCTAACAAATGTGTAATATTAACACATGGTATTAGTAATTAACACATGGTATTAGTAATAGGGAGGTATATGGAAAAAGATATACCAAATAGGTGTATATGATGTTCTTTCATAATCTGTAACAAATGTTCCATAACAACGCAAGGTATTGGTGGAAAGGTGATGTTATGGGAATTCTATACACTATGAATGATTGTTTTGTATGCGTACAACTTCTCTAATAAAAATATTTTTCAGGGAAAAAGATGTGACTCAAGCAGTTCTTGTGCTTCCTAAAGAAGACAAGCAAGACAGCGAGATGATGTGATGGGCTGGCGCAGTGAGCTGACACAAGAAGATGATGCAATAAAGAGATACACCAAGGAAACACAATGAGAGACACCACAAATAGGGGGCAGGGGTGGCTCAAGTGATTAGGTGCCTCCCTCCCACATGGGAGGTCCTGGTTGATTCCCAGTCTTCCTAAAAAGATGAGCACACAATGAAGGGAGGGGAGAAATAAAATAAATATTTAAAAATATATGTTATATATATTAAAGTCTTACATTGGTCTTACTGGGCTAAAATCAAGGTGTTAGCAGGATTGCATTCTACTCTGGACACTAGGGGAGAATCCACATCCTTGTCTTTTCCATCTTTTAGAGGCTGCCCGCATTCCTTAGCTTGTGACCCTCTTTCATCTCTTCAAGCTAGTAATAGTCAGGCAAATCATTCTCATATTATCATCTCTGTTTCTCTCTCTTCTGTCTCCCTCTTCAATTTATAAGAACACTTCTGATTATACTGGGCCCATGTGGACAGTCCAAGATAATCTTTCCATCTCTAATTCAGCTGATTAGTAACTTGAATTCCACTGCAACCTTATTTCCCCTTTGCCAGTTAACATAACTTCTGTAACATACGTTAGTGGGCCTTAGAACTGGAATTAGAACATGGACATCTATAGTGGGCCATTATTCTTCATATCACAATAATCAATATAAAAAGTTATTGTGCTTTTTTCTTTCTTTTCTTTGTACTAAGTCTTGGAATTAAATTTTTTTTTTTAATTTTTCCCTACCCCCTCATTGTTTTGCACTTGCTGTTGTCTTTTGTCTTCCCTGTTTCTTTGGAGGCACTGGGAACTGAATCTGGGACACCTGATGTGTGGGGGGGTGCTTAATCACTTAAGCTACCTCCATTCCCCGATTTGTTGAGTCTTTCTTTGGGTTTTTACTTCTTTTGTCTCTTGTTGCATTATCTTGTTATGTCAGCTTGCTGCACCTGCCTGTCAGGTCAGCTTGCTGTCTTGCTCTTTTTTTTTCTTTAGCAGGCACCAGGAACCTCTGCTCCCTGCTTTGCTGTGTCTCTCATTGTGTTTTCTTTCCTGTGTCTCTTGTTGCATCATCTTGTGTTAGCTTGCCCTGACTGCCACATCATGCCAGCTTGTTGTCTTCTTTAGGAGGCACCAGGAACTGAACCATGAACCTCCTATGTGGTAGGTAGGCACTCAGTCACTTGAGCCACATCTGCTTCCCAAGTCATGGAAATTTAATGTGTATTTTACACTTATAGCACACCTCAATTTGGACTAGCCACATTTCAAGTATTCAGTGGCCACATTTGGCTAGTGGCTTTCATATTGGACAGTGCAGTTTTGATAATAATCTAACTAATATTTATAAGCACTTAGTGTAGAAGAGTGCTGTCCAATAGAAATTTTTATAATAGGGAAATGCTCTATATTTGTGCTATCCAATCCAGTAGCCACTAGCTACTAGCTACACGTGGTTATTTAGATTACTTAAATTAAAGGAAAATTAAAAATTCAGTTCCTGAAACTGACCACAACTCAAAAGCTCAATAGCCACATCTGGCCAGTGCCTACCACACTGGACAGCACAGGTATAGAGCATATAGAACACGGCAGCAATACTTCAAGTCTACAAAACATTTAACCAAATGTTCATATCAGTAATTAAATTTTTTTTTTCATACAAAGATTGCAGTACCCACAGAGCATCTAACTTGAGCAATAGAACTTCCTGGTAAACCCTTTAGGATAAGCTGGCTACGAAATGTACAACTAAGTAAATGAATAAATTGACTTTTTATGTAGATTTAACTTAAATCCATTCAAAGTTTTTACAACAGGCTTTGTAGTTCACAAAATATTTCATATATATTAAATATAAAAGTCTGATCAATTGCCTCATTTTCTTCAAAGAGGACGACAGATAGGCAACAGTAAGAAGAGATGCAAATTGATACAAGCACAGATTTATTTGGGCCACTTTCTAGGTGCCTATCCATGCTGGGTTGCTCCACTCAGAAAAGGACAGGCAAGGGTAAAATTTCTTCATATTTCAAAATGCCAGGGCCTCTTCTATAATTTAAACAGTGCTTTTAAAGTAGAGTACTCTGGGAAGTGGATGTGGCTCAAGCAATTAAGCTCCTGCCTACCACATGAGAGGTCCCAGGGCCTCCTGGAGAAGGTAAGCTGGTGCAACGGGCAGGCTCAGTGAGCTGACCCAACAAGATGATGCAACAAAGAGACACAAAGAGGAAAGACAATGAGAGACACAACAAACCAGGGAGCTGAAGTGCCTCAAGCAATTGAGTACCTCTCTCCTATACAGGAGGTTCCAGGTTCGGTTCCCAGTGCCTCCTAAAGAGAAGACAGGGAGCATAAACAACAAGGAGGGGAAATAAATAAATAAAAATTTTAAAAATAAAAATAAAGTGTAATACTCTGACATAAAGGAGACAGTAAGAGTGACCAAATGTTAGTCTTTTCCTGGACTGTTAGTTTAACAATGATCTGGAGATCTTTTTAAAATCACACTATCCGTATGCAAAATTAGCATAATTTGAATATCACAGGTTGAATAATCTTAACATCTCAAAGAGCAGAAAAATTTTATCTGTAGTGATGCCTGGAAAATTTGAAGCTTTTGTGTTATCAGGGAACTCAGGGTGTTATTACTTCCTTCACATAAATGTGTGAAGAGTACAAGGAAGTGGAAGACACAGATTATGCTTAATGACACATTGCTAATGCTGGACTCTTGGAGTAGATGAGCTGGAAGACTCTACAATTGTCCAACAGTAAGATTTCTGCAAAAGAAGTTTGCCACCTTATGAACCAATTTCTTTACTTTTGATAACAAGAGAAACTATTCTTCTCTGCAAACCTCATAAACTACCAACAATGATCATGCAGCACTACATATTTTGTTTACTACATGGCTGACACTGGCAAGGTAAACAATTCTTTCCCTTTTTTCATAAATTTTCAGTATGAGTTAGTATTTTAGCAACCTCTAAAGGTGCATCTCTTTTTTTTAGAACACATGGATTTTTTATATATTTCATGTTTTAAAATATCACAGTTATTATTCTTTTGAGACCCAAATTGTCCCAAATTTGGCAAGGGTGAACTCCTTAAAGTTGGCCCCTGTGTCCACACAATCCCAGGAGTAATTATCTGATCCCTGTTTTCTGTCAGGTAAAGATGTCCCAGGCTCATCTTATTCATTTTTTGCCTTAGACCTGGAATCAGCCATTCCTTCAAGAATCCCTGTTTTTTTTTTTAATTGGAAAAAAGCATTTAGAGACTAAATTGGTAATGTGGTATTCATCACTACTAGACTGTCATTGCTTCTACCTTTTCAGTAGATAAAGCTAGGAAATGTGAATTTTAGAAAGAGAATACATCATGAATTCATATTGCTTTTCCAATTCTAGTGAAATATCTTCTTTCCTTAAATCCTTTGATTTTTATATTTGGATGCTTTTCTTTTATACTGGTTCTAATAACATCAGCATAATTATTTATGTGCTTATGAAGTTATTTATAATATATATATAATACAAATACTGTATGTAAAATACTTGCAAAGCCAATATTACTACTGACTATTACTTTTAACAATGGAACTACCAATTCCAATTGAAGATTTCAGTGTGGTTCTTTCTTCCTCCTTAGGATATATTCCACTGGGGAGGTACATTAAATGGCTACATCTTAGAATCATTTGAAATAATTCTTTTCTGTGCCATGAATTTGCTATCAATTTGATGTACTTGGAGATTCATTTGTTTCAGATTTTTAGGAATTTTTTTTCTTTTTGATTTAAGCATTTTAATTATACAAAACTAAAATTGGAATAATACAGAAAAGATTAGCACAGCCCCTGCGCAAGGACAGCATGCAAAACATTTACACGGTTCCAATGTCAACTATTAAACAAGGTGCATGCAGACAAGTCTTACTCTGCTTTGTCTCTCCTCTCATAGGCAACCATTTTGTTAATTTTTGGTTTATTCATTAATCTTTCTTTCTGAAAATATAAACAAATGTATATATGTATTTATTTATTTATATCTACTTATTTCACCCCACCAAAGCTCCCCATTCTCTAAACAACATAGCCATATACTCTACACCTTTTCTGCCCTTTATTTTTTTCATTTAATATCCCCTGGAGATCACTCCATAGCATTATAAAGCAATCTTTGGTCTTTTCAAAGCTATATTTCATTCTGCCATGTGAATGTATTCCCATTTGGGAGCTCCTGGTTTCAGTTCCCAGTGCCTTCTGGAAAAGATGAGCAGATAGATGAGAGAACCATGGGTTTGGGGGGTGAAATAAAATAAATAAATCTTTTTAAAAAAGAGAGACAGCAGAATGCCTAATGCCTCATGCTTGTTGCAGTTACTAGAAAAATAAAGAGAAAGTTTGGGGATGGGGAACCAGATCAGTCCATATTTCCACTACATGGCATAGTAAGGATGCGTGTTTCCTCCTGACCAAATGTGCACTGTGAAAAGGGTCATGCTATCTCACTGGGGCAAGAAACCCAGGAATCAAAAGGCTTTGAAAATGACTCAAGTGGTAGGGACTGAGAATGTGTTTGATGATGAATATGTGGGGTATGGGTGAAACAAGAATGCCCTTGAATTGATCATTGTTGAAACTGAGTGATGGGTATAATGGAGGTTCATTGTAACATTCTTCCTAATTTTGTATGCTTAAAACTTTCCACAATAAGGTTTTTCCTTAAGGTTTAGAATTGGACTGACTTATTAAGAGAGAAAAATACCAGATATAGATTCAACAACGCATTGGTGGTAACAGTTAAAGGGGAAAAAACATACTTATGAATTAAGACTTATTATTCAAATCAGTTAAACATGTTATAGGTCTAGCCACAAAGGAAATTTTTCTGTTTTCCTGTTCAAGTGTCTCACTTGGACTCATTAACTATGGTCTAATCAACCATGCCTGGTAAAACAGAGCCACATTATTCATAATGGGTGTTGCAGGAGAGGGGAAGTTTAGGAAGTCTCCACTGTAAGAAAGAAGGAAGCAAAGGAATTTCTTGCAAACTGGAAAAATATCCCAAAAGGTGTGTACTAAAACAACAACAATAATAGTAAGATAAACAGCTTTCTTATATACAAACAACATTAAGTGGAAATAAAATGAAGTGGGAAAGAATTATTTTCACAACAGTAAATAAAATACACCCTCAAACCCTATATCTAAACTTAAACTATGCAGGATCTGAATGAAAAAAACTATAAAACTTGACCAAGGAATATAGATGAGTAGAGTAAGTGAAGAGACACCCTTGTTTCAAATTTTAAAAGACTCAATATTCTGGGAAACGGACTTTGGCCCAGTGGTTAGGGCGTCCGTCTACCACATGGGAGGTCCGCGGTTCAAGCCCGGGGCCTCCTTGACCCGTGTGGAGCTGGCCCATGCGCAGTGCTGATGCGCGCAAGGAGTGCCCTGCCACGCAGGGGTGTCCCCCGCGTAGGGGAGCCCCACTCGCAAGGAGTGCACCCTTAAGGAGAGCCGCCCAGCGCGAAGGAGGGAGCAGCCTGCTGAGGAATGGCGCAGCCCACACTTCCTGTGCCACTGACGACAACAGAGGCGGACAAAGAAACAAGACGCAGCAAAAAGACACAGAAAACAGACAACCGGGGGAGGGGAGGGGAATTAAATAAATAAAAATAAAATCTAAAAAAAATAAAAAATAAAACATATTTTAAAAAAATAAAAGACTCAATATTCTAAAGATGTTGATTATTTCTAAATTAATCTATGGAGTCAGTGTAAATCCAATTAAAATTATAGCTCTTCTGGGGAATCTGACAAAATGATTCTAATGTTTTATGTAAAAATAAACACATATTTTGGAAAATTTGGGAAAAAATATAATTGGAGGAGCACTTAGCATTTTAGACATTAAAACATACTATAGGGAAGCAGATGTGGCTCAATCAATTGGGCTCCCATCTACCATATGGGAGGTCCGGGGTCAATTTCCGGGGCCTCCTGGTGAAGGTAGGCTGGCCCATGAAGTGAGCTGATCCGCGCTGCCTGCTGGCCTACATGAAGAGCTGGTGCAGCAAGATGACAGAACAAAAAGAGACACAAAGGAAAGACAATAAGAGACACAGAAGACCAGGTTGCTGAGGTGGCACAAGAGACTGAGTGACTCTTTCCCAATCCCAGGATCAGTTCCTGGTGCTGCCTAAAGAGAAGACAATCGAAGCCAAACTCAGCATGTAAATGCAATGCCTTCCCCCCAGCGCGGGACATGACACCCGGGGATGAGCCTCCCTGGCAACGAGGGACCACTATCAACTACCAACTGATGATGCAACTGGAAAATGACCTTATACGGAAGGTTCAATGCGGATCAGCAGAATATCCATGTCTACATAAAATACCATGACTTTAAAATGCTGTTTGACCTAAAGTAAGGGGGAAATGGAAAGGAGAAATGAGTTTATATGGCTACGAGTTTCTAAAAAAGAGTCTGGAGGCTGGCAGAAGGTTTGCCCTCATGCACAACTGAGCAGAGTCAGAGAGACAGATAAAGCAGATACAACCCCCAGATAATGGTCCCCAGATAATAGCTCCATGGGCTAAAGAGACCCATGGGAGTTATGGTCATGGCCGATGGGGTTAACTACCAGGGCAGATGGCCCCTCTTTGGAAATGGTGTTTATGTGTGATGAATCTGGACTCAGATGGGATCTCCCTTCATAAGACTTTCATGCTAATGTGCTGGAGGTGCAGTTAATGTTGGGGTTTAAGATATATTTAGGGGATTTGAATCTCTGGACTGACAATGTGATAGCCGGATCCTGAGCCTCAACAGACTCCAGCACCTACAATCTGATTTATTGGACTTACCACACTCAGCTAAGATGGAGTTGAAGAAGGACAACCACCACACCATGGAGCCTAGAGTGATTACAACTGAAAATGGGAGGATTGCATCCAGCATCCAGGTGGAATCTGAGCCTCCTCTTGACATAGAGGTGCAATGGACACAACCAATCCAATGTCCACATAGAAGAGGTGGCATTGGATTGGGAAAAGTGGACATAATGGACAAAGGGTATGGGGAAAGGCAGGAAGAGATGAGAGGTGGAGGCGTCTTCGGGACATGGAACTGCCCTGGATGGTGCTTCAGAGGTAATCACCGGACATTGTAAATCCTCACAGGGCCCACTTGATGGAATAGAGGAGAGTATGGGCCATGATGTGAACCAATGTATATGAGGTGCAGAGGTGCCCAAAGATGTACTTACCAAATCCAATGGATGTGTCATGATGATGGGAACGAGTGTTGTTGGGGGGGGGGAGAGGGGGGGTGGGGGGGTGGGGTTGAATGGGACCTCACATATATATTCTTAATGTAATATTATTACAAAGTCAATAAAAAATAAAAAAATTAAAAAAAAAAAAAGAAGGAATACAGTACAAACAAAAAAAAAAAAATAAAGAGAAGACAAGCAGACACAGAAGAACACACAGTGAATGGACACAGAGAACAGACAGTGAGTGCAAAATAAGGGGCGGGGAATAAATAAATAAATCTTAAAAAAAATACTATAAGGTAACTTTAATTAATACTTTGTATCACTCAATTGCATAGACTAGAGCCCAAAAATAGACCCAAAGGACATATGGTAATTTACTAGGTAGTTGCATTTCAATTCAGGTAAGAAGAGAAAAGTTATTCAATAAATTGTTCAGACAACTAATAGCAACTTGAAGAAACAAATGAAGTTGATTTCCTATCTCTTTTTTATATATAACTAAATAAATGACAGATAAATTTTTAAAACTTTTAAAATGCAGATGGTTAAGCATAGCCATGAGAGTCAAGAAAAATAAGGTGGGAAAATTTGCTATTCCTGATATTAAGAGTTAATATAGACTTCTGGGAAGATGGTGAATTAGAAAGACATGGGACTCTCTCCTCTCCCTGAAAAAGAGCAACAGGACAGGCAGATATGGCCTGGAAAAAAAAGTTCTAGGGTGCAGATGTGGCTCAAATGGTTGAGCACCTGCTTCCTACAAAGGAGCACCCAGTTCGGTTCCCAGAGCCTCCTAAAAAAATAATGAAAAACAAATAATAAGGAACAAATGAAAAAAACAACACTAGGGAGCCAGTGCAGCTGAGTGGCTGAGGGCTGGCTTCCCATGTACAAGGTCCTAGGTTCAATCCCCAGACCTAGTACCTCAAAAAAAAAAAGAAAAAGTTCTAGGGTTTAGGACAACAGAAGAAAGGTGGACAGTGCCCAGAAGAGAGAGGGGCATGGGTAAAGAATCTCAATGGATAAACTAAGTGAAAGTGGCAACTGCAGTGCCCAGGTCCTTACCCCCCCCAAAGTAGATAATTTTAGGGAAGCGGACTTGGCCCAGTGGTTAGGGTGTCCGTCTACCACATGGGAGGTCCCCAGTTCAAACCCCGGGCCTCCTTGACCCGTGTAGAGATGGCCCATGTGTAGTGCTGATGCACACAAGGAGTGCTGTGCCACACAGGGGTGTCCCCTGCCTAGGGGAGCTCCACGCGCAAGGAGTGCGCCCCGTAAGGAGAGCTGCCCAGCGCGAGAGAAAGTTCAGCCTGCCCAAGAATGGCGCCACACACATGGCGAGCTGACGCAGCAAGATGACACAACAAAAAGAAACACAGATTCCCATACCGCTGACAGCAACAGAAGCAGACAAAGAAGAACATGTAGCAAATAGACACAGAGAACAGACAACTGGGTGGGGGGGGGGGAGAAATAAAATAAAATAAATAAATCTTTAAAATTAAAAATTAAAAAAAATAAAGCAGATAATTTTGAATTCTCGGGCCTCAGCCTGGCTGCTACAGACGAAGGGACCACAGGGATCTGTACCATCTCCCCAAGAAAGGGTAGAGAGGATGCAGTCTAAGGCTAATTCAGCTTTTGGACCACAAATTAGGTCTGCTGTGTCCCATGAGCCCTTCCAGGCCAGGATGGGCCATGCCATTGAATGCCCTGGAAGCCAGCATGGGACTAAAGAGATCCGACCCTCTCAATCTCCCTCCCTACTGATCAGAAGTGGTTGTTGAGAACACAGAGAGGAATTATTTCCTACTTGGGAAAGGTGAGGGCACTGCCACAAAGGTAGAGAACAGCCTTTGAGAGATTTTAACTGAGAAGTTCTTAACCTCCAGGCAGGATATGCTGCCACAATGATCCAGTGGTATGGGAGGTCTGCGGTTCAAACACCCGGCCTCCTTGACCCGTGTGAAGCTGGCCCATGCGGAGTGCTGATGCACACAAGGAGTGCCCTGTCACGCAGGGGTGTCCCCTGCATAGGGGAGCCCCACGTGCAAGGAGTGTGCCCCGTAAGGAGAGCCGCCCAGCATGAAAGAAAGTGCAGCCTGCCCAGGAATGGTGCCGCACACACGGAGAGCTGACACAACAAGATGACGCAACAAAAAGAAACACAGATTCCCGTGCCACTGACAACAGAAGCTGACAAAGAAGAAGATGCAGCAAATAGACACAGAGAACAGACAACCAGGGTGGGGGGTGGGGGGGAAGGGGAGAGAAATAAATAAATAATATCTTTAAAAAAAAAAAAAGATCCAGTGATGTTCAGTGAGCACACTCCTTTCAGACTTTGAACTGAGAGGTCTGCTGAAGAGTGCCATCTACTGGCAGACCAAGGAAATAAGAGAGACTTTTTCTGGCCTTTCAACCTCTACCCCAAAGCCCTTGGAAGCAGGTCAACAACTCAAAACTAGGTCCAGGGCCCAGATTTAAGCAACTAACAAGGACAATCCTAAAGACCTAGAACAAGCTGAACCAAGAATCAAAGAATGTTAGTAATACAGATTCCTATCACTAAATCCCTATAAAAGAGAAATTGAGCATCAGCGTAAACTCACCATCACAATCAGATGTCTAGACATGAGTGAAAAATTACAAGCCATACTAAGAAAATGAAAGAAATGGCCCAAGCAAAGGAATATATCAAAGCCCCAGATGAGACACAGGATTTGAGACAACTAATCACAAGATTCATACAAATTTCCAAAAGGAAATTAATGAGTTTAAAGACAATATGGCTTACTGTATGATTATGTTATTATGAACCAATATATTGTGTAACATATTTTATGATTTAAAAAATTTTTATATGTATCCAGTACATTTAATTGAAAATGTATTTTTTATTGAACTGTATTTTCTTTTTAAATTATTGTTTATATTTTCAATTATCAAGTGTACAAAATAAAGTTAAAATATAAACACAAAAAAAGACAAAATGGCTAAAGCAATAAGGAACATCAAGAAGATATTGAGTAAGCACAAAGAATTTGAAAACATGAATAGAAAAGTAACAAAGCTCATTGGAATGAAAGACACAATAGGTGAGAGCAAAAACACATTAGAGGCATACAACAGACTCGAAGTTGACAGAAGAAAGAATAATGATACAGAAGATAGAACAGACAAAATTGAAGAGAGTGAAAAGGGAGAGAGAAAGGAATGGAAAAAATTGAACAAGGTCCAGGTAGTTGAAAGATAACATGAAACACAACAATATATGCATCACTGGAGTTCCAGAAGGAGAAAAGAAGGGAAAAGGGGCAGAAAGAGTATTTGAGGAAATAATGGCTTAAAATTTTCCCAACTCTCATGAAAGAAATGAGATTACATGTCCAAAGTGTGCAGTGTATCCCAATCAGAATAAACCCAAATAGGGCAACTCCAAGACACATATACTCAGAGTGCCAAAGGTCAAAGATAAAGAGAAAAGTCTGAGAGGAGCAAGGGAAAAGCAAACCATCACATACAAGGGATGCCCAGTAAGATTTAGTATGGATTTCTCATCAGAAATCATGCAGGTAAGAAGACAATGGTATATATAATTAGGATACTAAAAGAGGAAAATTGCCAGCTAAGAATTCTTTATCTGGCAAACTGTCCTTCAAATAGGAAGGTGAGTTTAAAATATTCACAAACAAACAGAAATTAACAGTTCATAAAAAAGAATCCACCTTTGCAGGAGTATTAAAGGGAGCCTTGGAGTCTGTACATCAGTTTCAGTAAATATGATATGAATAAGTTAAAAGATTATAGCTGTGGAAGGGAAAAGGTTTTATGGTGGATGTGTGGGAGTACTGTATATTGTGATCTAGGGCTCTTGTGAAGAGAAGCTCAATAATTAGGAAAAAAGAAAAGAAAAAGATAGGATGTAGAATTTTTCCAAATCAATATGTATTCCATATCTAACCTTTAAACTCATTGCTATATTCCATTTTACTAGTAATGGAACCTGACATTATATTGGGCTTCACTTTTCAGGAAGTTTTGGGTCACAGAGTGGTTCAACAATGGCAGCGGAGGAATACTGGTATGGGATGTTATTGACAGGCGATATATGGTTGACAGGGAGTTATACAGGGCATATGTCCAGGGTGCATGGAAATGTTTGGATATACCCATAGTGGAAACAATTAAAAACAACAGCTGGGGGGGTACTGGGTTACTGGCCAGGGGGGGAGGGGGGCACTGTCGTGGTCCCTAGGCGAGCAGTAGCAGTCCCCCAGGTGCAACGGTAAGGACCAGGAAGGAATGAGGGTCCAACAGTGAGCCCCTATACTAATGACTATGCTTGTGAGCCTATACGCCTGAAATAAGAACAAGGCCTAGAGCAGCACTGTGCCTAGGAGTTCCCTCCTGACAGCCTCTGTGTTACTCAAATGTGGCCAGTCTCGAAGCTAAACTCAGCATGTAAATGCAATGCCTCCCCCCACCATGGGACATGACACCTGGGGATGAGCCTCCCTGGCACCGAGGGATCATTACCAAGTACCAGCTTATGATGCAACTAGAAAATGACCTTGAATTAAAGGTTCAACGCGGACCAGCAGAATATCCCTGTCTACAAATAATAACAGGAGTTAAAAATGCTGTTTGACCTAAATTAAGGGGGAAATGGAAAGGACAAATGAGTTTATATGGCTATGAGTCTCTAAAAAAGAGTCTGGAGGTTGTCAGAAGGATTGCCCTTATGCACTGAGCAGAGTCTCAGAGACAGATAAAGTAGATACAACACCAGGTATTGGTCCTTTTGAGGGCTAAAGAGACCCACAGGTTCTATGGTCATGGCAGATGGGGTTCACTGCCATGTCAGTTGGCCCTTCTTTGGAGCTGGTGTTTCTGCGTGATGGAGCTGGACTCAGATGGGATCTCTTTTCATAAGCCTTTCCTGCTACTTTACTGGAATTGTAGTTGGTGCTGGGGCTTAAGATATATCTAGGGGATTTGAATCTCTGGACTGACAATATGATAGCCAGGCACTGACCTCAACAGACTTCAGCTCCTACACTCTGATTTATTGGACTTACTCCACTCAGCTAACATGGAGTTGAAGAATGTCAGTCACAACACCATGGAGCCTAGAGTGCCTACAACTGAAAGCAGGAGGATTGCATCCAATATCCATGTGGAATCTAAACCCCATAGATGTGGAATGGACACAACCAAGCCAAGGTCCACAGGAAGGAGGAATACAGTAAGGATCAGAGTGGACTTAATGATATTCTATTCATGGACTATTGTGGTTAATAATCGAGAAAATGTGGCAATGATGTGGAAAAAGTGGCCATGGTGGCTGCTGGGTGTGGGGAAGGGGAGGAAGAGAAGAGATGTGGAGGCTTTTTCGGGACTTGGAGTTGTCCTGCGTGGTGCCCCAGGGACAATTGCAGGATGTTGTATGTCCTCCCATGGCCCACTGGATGGAATGTGGGCAAGTGTGGGCTATGGTGTGGAACGCGGGACATGGGGTGCAGCGATGCCCGGAGATGTACTCACCAGACGGAATGGATGTGACATGATGATGGGGGAGAGTGTTGTTGTGGGGGGAGTGGAGGGGTGGGGGCGGTGGGGGCGAATGGGGACCTCATATTTTTTTAATGTAATATCTTTTAAAAAAATGAATAAATTGAGTAGAATTTGGAAAAATAAAAAATAAAAATTTAAAAAAAAATAAAGGAAGCCTTACAGCTTGAAGGAAAAGACAGGAGAGAGAGTCTTGGAGGAGAGTAAAGAAGGCAATAGCAGAAAGGATAATAACCAAAAGAGTAAAACATGGATGGAAATAAGATACGACATCTGAAAACAGAAAAATAAAATAGTGGAAGTAAATAATGCATTTAAGTAATATGGTTGAAAGGGAAGGGATTAAACTCCTCAAAGGATTCAGGCTGACAGAATGGATAAAAAAACATGAGCCATTTATTCTCTTGCCTATAAGCAACTCACCTTAGACTCAGGGATACAAACCAGCTGAAAGTGAAAGATTGGAAAAAGGCACTCTACACAAACAGTAACTAAAAAAGAACAGAGGTAGCTATACTACTGTCAGACAAAACAAAACAGACTTTAAATGCAAAAAAGTTATGAGATAAAGAAAGCCACTATATATTAATAAAAGGGAGAATCCACTAGGAAGAAATAATAGTCATAAATGTCTATGCATTAACCTAGTGTCCCAAAATAGATGAGACAAACTTTGGCAAAACTGAATGGAGAACTAGACATCTCTACAATAATAGCTAGAGACTTGAATATACCACTCTCAGCATTAGAAGAACACACTGCATCCCAAATAAGCATGTCATACATTCTTCTCAACTGCTCAAGGATCATTTTCCAAGATAGACCACATGTTAGGTCATGACGCAGGTCTCAATAAATATAAAAAGACTAAAATTAAACAAAGCACCTTCTTAGATCATAAAGGAATGAAACTGAAAATCAACAATAGATGAGAAAGGGAAAATTCATAAATGTGTGGAGGCTAAGCAACAGACTCCTAAACAATCAGAGGGTCAAAGAAGAAATTGGAAGTGAAACTAGTGGGATTTATTTCTGGTATGCAAGGGTAGTTCCACATAAGAAAATCAATTAAAGTAATACACATTACCAAATGGAAGGAAAAAAAAAAACAACATGATCATCTTGATCCATGCAGTAACAGCATTCGACAAAATCCAGCACCCTTTCTTGATAAAAACACTTCAAAAGATAGGAATAGAAGGAAAATTCCTCAAGATGATAAATGGCATATATGAAAAAACCCACAGTCAACATCATACTCATGAGGAAATGTGGAAAGCTCTCCCTCTAAGATCAGGAACAAGACAAGGATGCCCACTGTCACCTGTGTTATTCAATATTGTACTACAAGTTCTAGCTAGAGCAATTAGACAAGACAAGAAAAAAGATATCCAAACAGGAAAAGAGGAAATAAAACTCTCACTATTCACTAATAACATGATTCCATTTTTAGAAAATTCTGAAATGTCTACGACAAAGCTATTTGAGCTAATAAATGAGTTCAGCAATATATATCAATATACAAAAATCAGTAATTCCTCTATATGCTATTATTTAACAATCTGAAGGGGAAATCAGAGGGGAAAAATTCATTTACAATAGAAATAAAAAGACTCAAACACCTAGGAATCAATTTAAGCAAAGAAGTAGATAGTCTATATCAGAGTACTCCAAAACATTGCTAAAAGAAATCAAAGACCACTTAAAGAAATGGAATCCATCCATGTTCATTGATTGGAAGACTAAATAGTTTGAAGAGTCAATCCTACCCAAAATGATTTATTTATTCAATGCAATACCAATCAAAATTCCAACAGCCTACTTTAACAGAAATAGAAAAGTAGTTACCAAATTTATTTGGAAGGGAATATACACCCAAAGAGCCAAAAGCATTCTTAAAAAGAAGAGCAGTGTGGGAGGGCTTTCACTGCCTAACCTTGAAACATACAAAGCTACAGTGGTCGAAATAGCATGGTATTGGCATAAAGATAGACACATTGATCAGTGGAATAGAACTGCAAGTCCAGAAATAAACCCTCACCTCTATGGCCAACTGGTTTTTGACAAACCTACCAAGTCCAGTTAACAGGACAAAACAGTCTCTTCAGGGAGCAGATATGGCTCAAGCAGTTGAGAGCCTGCTTCCCACATAGGAGGTCCCAGGTTTGGTTCCCCATATCTCCTAAAGACAAAAACAAGGAAAGAAATGAAAAAAACCAATTCAGGGGAGCCGATGTGGCTGAGTGGTTGAGTGCCTGCTTCCCACAGGGTTCAGTCCACAGCCTCAGTACCTAAAAAAACAAACAAAACAAAACAAAACAAAAACAGGTCTCTTCAACAAAAGGTGCTCAAAGAATTGGATATCCACAACCGAAAAAATGAAGGAGGACCCCTGTCTCATTCCCTATACAAGGATCAAACTCATTATGGATCAAAGACCTAAATATAAAAGCCAGTATCATAAAACTACTAGAAGAAAATGTAGGTAAACATCTTCAAGATGTGGTGGTACATGGTCTCTTGGATCTTACACCTATAGCACAAGCAACAAAAGAAAAAATAGATGAATGGGTTTTCCTCAAAATTAAACTTTTATACTTCAAAGGACTTTGTTAAAAGCGTGAAAAGCAAGCAATTAGGGAAATGCAAATCAAAGCTACAATGAGATTTCACTTCATACCTATGAGAATGGCCACTATTAAAAAGACAGAAAACTGCAAGTGTTGGAGTAGGTGTGGAGAGACAGAAGCACTTATTCACTGTGGGTGGGCATGCAGAATGGTCTAGCCACTGTGGAGGACTGTTTGGCAGTTCCTAAAGAAGATGAATATAGATTTGTCACGTGACCTGGCAACACCACTACTCAGTATACACCCAGAACTAAGAGCACTAACACAAACATCTGAACACTAATGCTCATAGTGGTGTTATACACGATTGCCAAAAGATGCAAAACCCAGGTGTCCATCAATCGATGAATGTATAAACAACGAGTGGTGTATACACATGTTGACATTCTATGCAGCTGTAAAAAGAAACGAAGTCGTGAAGTATGTGACAACATGGATGAATGTGAAGGACATTATGTTGAGGTAAGCAAGCCAGGCACAAAAGGACAAATAGTGTATGAATGCACTTTGAAATATACTGTGTAAATTCATGGAATTAAAAACTAGAATATGGGTCACCAGAATATTGGAATGAGATTTGAGAATGGAAAGCTCAGGGTTAACTTGTGAAGAACTGATAAAAAGGTCATGTGTTAGTCTTTGGAAATGAATAGAAAAGATGAAAGCATAACTTAAATGTCTGCAATCAGCATTGCTATTATATGGGTATGAAAGTCGTTTAAAGAGAAAGTCTATGGTAATGTAAATTAATAAAAGGAAAGCCAAAAAATTTAACATGGGACTGTATAGCATAGTAAAACCTCATGTGAAATATGAGTATGGGTAATATTGCACATGTAAGTCTGTTTTTCTTTGAAACTGAACAAATATTATATATGTTAATGTTATGTTAATATCAGGCAAAAACAAAAAAACAAAAAAAAAACCCAATTATGCTAAGTGAAAGAAACCAGACACAAAGTACAACATATTGTATGATTCCATTTATATAAAATGTAAATATAAATCAATTTATAAAGATGGAACGAGATTAGTGGTTATATAGGGTGAGGGAAAGACAGAAGGATTGAGAGGTGCTGCTAAGGGGTGTGGAGTTTTTTCTTTTTGGGGTAATGAAATTGTTCTAAAAATTTTTGGGGTGATGAATGCACAACTTTGTGATTATACTAAAAGCCATATATTGTATACTTTGGATAGATTGTATGATATGTGAATATAGCTCCATAAAACTGCTTTAAAAGATACCCAACAACATAGTCCACAAAATTTAAATATCCAATAAAGAGTTTAAAGTTTCTGCATTAGAGGGCAGAAAGAAATACTACAAAAATTGTTATATCTTTCACACATACAATTTGTTTAATTGGTCTCACTACTAATACTGTCTATTTTTATTGCCATTTTGAGTAAATAATAGCACATATGTAACAGAACAGTTAACAGAATAATATAGTTTCATATAAACACCCTTTTCAAATTATTAAAAAAAGACTTGGAAGCAGATGTGGCTCAAGTGGTTGAGTGCCTGCTTCCCACATGGGAGGTCCCGGGTTTGATTCCTGGTGCCTCTTGAAAACAAAGAAACAGGGAAGCAGACTTGGCCCAGTGGTTAGGGCGTCCGTCTACCACGTGGGAGGTTCGCAGTTCAAACCCAGGGCCTCCTTGACCCGTGTGCAACTGGCCCATGCGCAGTGCTGATGGGTGCAAGGAGTGCCCTGCCACGCAGGGGTGTCCCCAGTGTAGGGGAGCCCCATGCGCAAGGAGTGCACCTTGTGAGAGCCACCCAGCATGAAAGAAAGTACAGCCTGCCTAAGAATGGCACCACCCACACGGAGAACTGACACAGCAAGATAACACAACAACAAAAAAGGAACACAGATTCCTGTGCCGCTGACAACAACAGAAGCGGACAAAGGAGAAGATGCAGCAAATAGACACAGAGAACAGACAACCGGGGCAGGGGTGGGGAGAGATATAAATAATCTTTAAGAAACAAAACAAGCAAACAAATGAAACAAACAAACAATAAACAACCAACTTAGGGTAGCAGTAATGGCTCAATGGTTGAGCACTGGCTTCCCATTTACAAGGTTCCCAGGTTTAATCTCCAGCCCCAGTACCACACACACACACACATACAACTTATTATAAAGCTTCAGTATTATGACAGCAGAATTGGCTTAAGAACAGAAAATTGCTTTAGTCTTTGCTCTATCAATTAGTAGTTATTTGACATTGGGTACCTTTATTGGAAACTTAGAAAAGGCTCACTCTTCTAGGCTTGTTTTTGTAAGTTTTGTCACATTCTGAAGACACATACATCTATATTTACTAGAAATTTCTATCTCCTCAATTTACTTCTTCCAAAAGGAAGGATTCTTTTTCAAAAATTCCCAGCATAGAATAATTCTAACTGTAAGTACTTAAAAATATTTATTCACTGTTATAGGAAACAGATTCCATGATGCAACCATTAAAATTTTAATTTTATAAGTATTCTTATAACAGGTAAATTGTGAAAATCTGTAGCAGCTAAAACCACAATGCATTCTAGACATTTGATTCTTGACTCTATTCTCTAGGAAGCAATGTGGTCTTTGTGGTTATTTGAAGGCAATGAATTCAGAAAAGAAAAAAAATAAAATAAAGGGGGATAACAAGGCAAGAAAACAAAGAAAAAGGAACGTAGAATAGGCAGGAAAAATAGAAGGCATTTGGTAAAATGAGAGATTTAAACATAATAAATATGTCAATAATTAAATTGAACTTAAGCAGACTACTCAAATAAAAAAAAGACAAAGGCTTCCATATTGGTTTAAAACTAATACCTTGCTTATAAAATACCTCTTTAACACAAGAATTACAGAAAGTTGAAAAGGTTAGGAGAATATAAATTATGCCAGCACTATCACAAGGAAAGCTGCTATATCCGTACTAATATCAGGCTAAGAAGACAAAAGCATTCTTAGAGATAAAAATTGAAAGGAAAAAAGAAAAGTTTACAACTATAGTGGGATATTTTAACACATTTCTCCTGGTAATTAATAAAGCAAGGAATTAATAAGGATATAAAAGATTTGAACAATAAAATGGACCTAATTGACAAACTAAACTGCATAGAATGGCTATAGAAGCTATATTATTTTTCAAGGGCACAAGGAATAGTTACCAAACTTAGTCATATACAGAGCCTAATAGCAACCTTCAACAAATCTGAAATATTTTCTTTGACCATAGTGAACTTAAGCTAGAAATCAGTTTTAAAAAGGTTACTAGAAAATCTCCCTATGTTTAGAATTTGTATTTGGTTTTTAAGTTTTACAAGGATGTGCTCAAGTGTGGTTTTATTATATTTACCCTCCTTGAGGTTAAAGGCTGTAGGCTTTCTAAGTTTTTTTTTTAGTTGTGGAAAATCCTCCGCCATTACTCTTTGACTTGCTCTGATCTATTTTTATATTTAGCTATTGAATTCGTTTCAAATGTAGTGTTTTTTAGTTCTAGAATTTCCATGTGGTCTTTTAAAGTTTTCCATTCTCTTTTAGTTCTTTAATCATGTGCCTTACTTCTTTGGATTCTTGATTGTGTTTGAGATAGGATATGAAGTATTATAGAGATAATCTGAGACTAGGGGTCATGTCATCTTCCTGGGAGTATTCAACTTTGCCCTTGGACAGGCAGTTAGGCCAGAAGCACTACCAATCACACATCACAATAATCTAATTAGGGTTCAGTCCCTTTGATGATCCGTCTGTTTCTGGTTCACCCTTATTCCTACAGTGTAGTGGCCTGAGGAGGGAGGCAGTTATAAGGTTTCCCTCTCGGAAAACGCTCAACTCCAATTTTTGTCTGCCTGGTCCCTTGATTATGTACAAAGAAGCCTTCAGTTTCCAGCTCCTGGACAACCTTTTCCATAACAGGCTGTAAGAGGAAAACAGACTAAAATGTCAGACTCACCTCTTTGTATTTCCTCTTTTCTCAAATCTTTTTCCTGCAATTCTTTCTGAAACCTTCAGGTTTTTTCCTCCCAATACATTGTCTAACTTTTCTAGTTGTTCTCAGTGGAGCGTTGGTCCAAATTATCCATAATTGAAAGTGACACCTCTATTCTCTTTTAATATTTGGAATTAGTCAACATGCTACAAAGCACTGTGTAGTCAGCTTCAGTTACTTCTCCTCCTTTTGAACTCCTATTGGGTCTTGCCCCCATCACCTCCCTGAATTTGCTCTTTTAAAGGTCACCATGGAGGCAGCGGACTTGGCCCGGTGGTTGGGGTGTCTGTCTACCACATCAGAGGTCTGCGGTTCAAGCCCCAGGCTCCTTGACCCATGTGGAGCTGGCCCATGCACAGTGCTGATGCGTGCAAGGAGTGCCGTGCCACACAGGGGTGTCCCCTGTGTAGGGGAGCCCCACGCACAAAAAGTGTGCCCCGTAAGGAGAGCCGCCCAGCGCGAAAGAAAGTGCAGCCTGCCCAGGAATGGTGCCACACACATGGAGAGCTGACCCAAGATGACACAACAAAAAGAAACACAGATTCCCGTGCCGCTGACAACAACAGAAGCGGACAAAGAAGACACAGCAAACAGACACAGAGAACAGACAACCGGGGTGGGGGCAGAAGGGGAGAGAAATAAATAAATAAATCTTTAAAAAAAATAAAGGTCACCATGGAAAGCAGACTTGGCCCAATGGATAGGGCATCTGTCTACCACATGGGAGGTCTGCGGTTCAAAACCCAGGCATCCTTGACCTGTGTGGAGCTGGCCCACGCTAAGTGCTGATGTGCACAAGGAGTGCCGTGCCACGCGGGGCTGTCCCCCGCGTAGGGGAGCCCCATGCACAAGGAGTGTGCCCTGTAAGGAGAGCCGCCCAGTGCGAAACAAAGTTCAGCCTGCCCAGGAATGGCGCCGCACACACGGAGAGCTGACACAGTAAGATGACATAACAAAAAGAAACAGATTCCCATTCTGCTGGCAACAGAAGTGGACAAAGAACATGTAGCAAATGGACACAGAGAACAGACAACTGAGGGGGGGGAGGGAAGGGGAGAGAAATAAATCTTTAAAAAATAAAGGTCACCAATGACCTGTGTTGCTTAATAACAATGGTTAATTCTATCTTTAGCACCTGAAGCAGTCTGACATTGTTTAAGAATTCCAAAAACAGATATTGGATTATGTTGTAAACTGGTCTGTTCATCTGAGCATGATTAAATTATGATTACGGCTTTGATTGGGCCACACCAGTATGATGTTTAGTCCCTGACCCCTTGCTGGGTGGGGGCTCATACAGAAAATGCACTGCAGAAAAGGGAGTTTGGAGTTTTTGAGCTGGAGCCCAGGGAAGTAAACACACGGGACAGCAGAGCAGCTGAGTCGACAGAATTTAGCCCCAGGAGAGACTTAAACCAGCTATAGCTGATATTGGAAGAAGCTCAGACCAGAGCCTTAAGACAAAGAGGAAGGCTGAAAGTCATCAGCCATCTTGGTCCATGTGGCAAAAGACATTGGTGAGGGAAGTAACTCACACCTTATGGCCTGGTAAATGTAAGTTTCTACCCCAAATAAATACTCTTTTATCAAAGCCAAAAGATTTCTCATATTTTGGCTAATACAGCACCATTACAACTTGCTCCTTGATACTTTCAAAATCACTGTTGATTTCTACCTCTTTGCTCCTTTCAGCATCTTTCCTTTGCTGGTTCCTTTTCAGCTCTTCATCCTCTTAAAAGTTGCCCATGGCTGAGTCATTAGATCTCTTTTCTATTACACTCACTCCTTGATCGTACGATGGATTTGTTCTGAACTCTCAAGTTGATATTTCTAGTACAAACTCTTCTGAACTCTAACATCACTGCCCTTACATCTTAACTTCCCCTGGATATCCAAATGATCTGCCCCTTCATAATTCTAAATGCCTTCAATGAAGCTTTCCCT
The DNA here is from genome assembly GCF_030445035.2 of Dasypus novemcinctus. Lineage (NCBI taxonomy): Eukaryota > Metazoa > Chordata > Mammalia > Cingulata > Dasypodidae > Dasypus > Dasypus novemcinctus. Next base: position 75,428,165 of record NC_080675.1, read on the forward strand.
GATGATCCTACTTAAAACCAAAAACCCTTTGCATCTCAGTATCTCATAACCTGCTTATTTTCTCTGTAACAGTTACCACTATTGTTTACCCACCAGAATGTAGGATCCTACAAGAACAGGGGTTTTTGTGTACTGTTTTAACTCAACCTGGAACAGTGCCTGGCATACAGCATATGCTCAGTAACAATTGAACAAATAGACTTTCCTTCCCTCCTCTTTATTCTTCAAGATTGCTTCATTTGGAAAGTCTTTCCTAGGGATCCAGTTATTCCATCATTTTTATGAGATCAGAACTTTGTATTTAATACAAAGGTAGGTAGCCTTGAGTATACTACTCTGTACTTCCAAAATGTTGCAGCTTATACAAAGGGCTATAAGAACAGAGATCCAAAATACACAGAATAGAAGCACTAATTTGAAGGGTGCTTGTATGTTGTGGTCCATCCTTGAAGGATTCCTATAAGTCCAGAGCTCCACAGGATGCTTAACTCCATAATGAAAGGTTATGTCAAATTGCAAAGTTTTAAAAGAATATTTTGATATAGAGCCCAGGGTATCGCAGATGGCAGGTCTTGAGATAAAACAAAGCAGAAACGTGCAGGGAGGAATGTGGCTTCAAGAAGTGGGTATCTTGATATAAAGGGCTCAAGTGTACCAGGGCAAACCACATTTATGTAATTTTAAAGAATCAGAAGAGAAACAAAAGGTCTTTTTGAACTTCATTTTATAATCTTGGGCAAAAGATAATTTTCTTCCTTTCATGACAGCGGTATAAAACACATTTAAAGAGATAACAATGGCTCATTAAGACAACAGGGTTCTGAAAGGGAAATAGGCCTGTATTTGAAATCTCTAAAAAGATCTGGTAATTTGACAGAGTCCCCGATGATCCTGATCCCTCCACATTCATTTCAGAGTCACACTTGTACTTGCTTAATAGGCAGCACTGGTCACCCATCGTTACACAGTATATAAACTATTTACAAAAAGAAAAGTCACAGAAACTTGTCTCCATAATCTGAGGATCTAAGACTGCTTCACTGCCTCAAACATCTATTTGGATTTGCTGGGAGAGGGAAGTTGAAGTAACTAAATCTCATAAGCCATGTTAAGGACCTGTCAAAATTCATTCACACTTATTGAGCCTGCTATGTGAAAGAAAGGCCATTTTCAAAATGGAAAAAAAAAAAACCAACCATGGATTCTGTTCTCATGGGTTTTGCATTCTAGTAGGAAGGAGACAATAAAAAAGTTTATAATATGATGCTAAATATTATGAAAGAAACTAAGGCAGGGAAAAGGAATATTAAAGATCAGGAGTGATGGCTGTTACAAATATAAATGGGTAGTCAAAATGGGAAGCAAAGAGCTGTAGGCCTTGAAGTACATTATAAAGCAAAACATTTAAATTAACAGACACTCAGATGACACCCAACATTTATTTTTACCAAGTTCCAGTTTCCAAATACTTAAGTAACAAGTTTTCTGGACTGATTACTTTAATTATCAATGGTATTATCTCAAGAAGAGAAATTGGTTTAAGAAATACTTTAATTCAGTCTGATTTTTTAAAAAAGTTAAAATCCATGTTAAGGTCATATAGTTACCCAAGTAATCTAGAGATAGTGACAGGACCCTAGATTTGAGATAAAATTCACTGAAGATCAATCTTCTAATTCTGCTCCTGTCCAAACCTAGAATCTGAGTAATATTTTTTGAAGGGCCCTTTAGGTATCTTTGTTTGCTATTTAATGGAACTCCAAAATGATTTTAGTCCTTAAGTCACTAGCTCTATCCCCCATTAAGCTCCTAAATTTTCCATCAATACTAATTTATAACCTAAAATAGATGGAACCATGTATGTACTTTTTTCACTGAAAAATTACTTTCACTCATTCTTTGTATCTTTGCAAATAATCAATTACATGGTTCTCTGAACCTAAGTTCCATAAAACTTCATTTTTAAGGACAAGTATTAATTGGAAAAATTTTTTTAAAAAGCACCTAAAACCTAAATTTTAAGTTTAATCTTCAAAGTTAAAAATTCATGCCCCCTAATGTTAGTAAAATTAGTCATTAGAATTCTTCCTATATACTTGAGCTTAACGCACATGAAAATTATTCTTCATGTCTCAAGTCCTTGCCTCCTTTTTTCCCCATGCATTCCATCCCCATGACAAATAATGAAGCTTAAAAGTCTAACCTAACCTTTTCTAAAATCACGGAAACTGTTTTCCCAGTAGAAATGAGTGAACAATACTGAATTTGTACACAAAATCTTCTTGTATACAATTAATTTGATTATTCAATTAGGATTTTAAAAATTAGGTTAAGTACATGGTCATCCCTTTAATTCAGTGTTTCACCATTATGGCACACAGGAAAATACCATTTATAATGCATGCTGGTGTAATGTGGAGTGTCAGAAGTCTTAGATGAAGCTATGCTTGCTGGAAACAATTGGTCCAGGGATGCAGGTGGTTCTATATAGCATGAGAGTTCTGCTCATTTACTACTCAATTACTCCAGGAAAGGGTTCTTTTGAGTTCTTGAACACATTCATCACTTACACATGTACAAGTAAATAGTGTAGACATAAAAACTAACTGCAAATACTTATTGACATTTTCACTGTAAAGACTAATTTGTCAGGGGATGGCATAAAGACTAAAGCTACAGTCAATGTTAAATTACAAACTGAAAGGCAGCCATTTGCAATTTTAGCTTTCTTAATTAAAGCATCCAGAAGTTAATACAAATACTAGTCTTAAGCAGTCACACAAATCTAAGCCACATTTATTTGCATATGTATAGTAATGGGCAACAGATACTTCAAGTTCATACAAATTTATAAAACAACAAAGTTAATCATCACTTGGTACACTTGTGTGTTATGCTGCTTACATATTCAAGTCTAGATGAACTTCTCTCAGTTTGTAAACTTTCATACAATACTTCCTTAAAACAAAAATTCTTTAAAACACATATTGGGCATGTTTCAGTTAGAGCCAACACAAAAGTTAAAGACTACAAACCCAAACACCAAGTTCAGAAGATACTTTTCTATCTCCCTTCCCTAGAAAGAAGTGATTATTTTCTCTTAAAGATGTATAAGCTGTATCACACAAGTAACCATGGAGTCAAAAGAATGATATTCCTGTATCAGGAAGATAATGCTAACCAGACCATATTGTTTTATCTTCCAAACCTTAATGGCTTAAACATGAGAAAAAAGGGAAAATGCTTAGATTAAAATGAGAGAGATCAGAAAATGGCAAACGATTTTAAAGAAGAAAACAAACTATACTGCCCCTCGAAGCTGCAAAGATCTGATTCTGACAACTCAAAATAACTCTAGGGCAGCAAATAATAGCGAGGAAACCTTCAACATTCTCATCATGTTCAGTTATAATGATAAAAGTGAAAATATCAAGGGGAATATTTATTATACAAGTGTCAACAAGGACATCTCAAAAATAATGAAAGAAATGCACATTTATTTCTACAAAAGCAAATTATAATACAGAATTAGAAGGAACAGACTCATTTACCTTTTAAAATACACAGACTCTTACTGAAGAGTATAGGATATTTAAAAAAGATGACAAGGGATGTTAATCTTTTTTATTATTATTATTTTACATATTTGGAACCTCACATAATTTTGATAAATAACTTTTACAAAATTATGCAAAAAGTACAAGAATGTCTGGTAAACAAACAGTCTATATTCCAAAAAGATTTTTTACAACATGCAATTCTTAAGGCAGCAAAGCATCCTCCTTACAAGGAAAGGTAATCCTTTTACTCATCAAGAAATCTTCTGCTGCAAAGAATAGGCTAAGAAAGCCTGGCTTCTTCCATTAACGCCTTTTGTCTTTCCTGTCTGATTTTCGGTCTCTTTCACTTCTTGAAGATCTTTTGCCTGATCGACTACTCTCTGATATAGACCTCTTTCTGTCAGACCGGGAATTCTTATCTTTCGATCCTTTTGTATCTCTACTACTACCACCTTTTGAAGATTTGTGACTTCTTTCTATTCCTGAAGTATCCCTTCGCTTCCGATCCACACTCCTTCTGTGTTTTCTATCTCGATTATGTCCCCGGCCCCTACTCCGACTTCTACTCTCACTACTACTAGTAGTGCTGCTGCTACTATCTCTGCTGCTGCTGCCACTTGTACTAGAGCTGCTACTGGAACTGCTTCGACTGCTGCTACTACCACTGCTGGAACTACTTCCACTGCTGCTACTAGTTGAACTGCTACTAGAGCTGCTACTGCTACTACTTCGACTTCTACTCTTGCTTGTTTTATTTCTAGCTCGACCTCTGCTTCTGCTCCTAGTTTTGGTTTTGCTCTTGCTTTCTGGTTGTACTGTCAAGACTGGCTCTACTGGCACCTCAGTAAGTTTTACAGATTCTACTGGAAACTCCTTCCTCTCAGGTAGTAAATGTCCTTGTTCCTGAATAACCTGAAGAGGTGGCTGTAAAACAGCTAATGGCAAAATCTCAGGCTGAGAGAGAGGCTGGGGCTCAGGTACAGCTTGAGACTGAGATTGGGACTGAGGTTGGGGCTGGGGCTGGGGCTGGGGCTGGGGTTGAGGCTGAAGTTGAGGTTGAGCCATAGGCTCTGTTTGGGGCTCAGATTCTTTTTCTTCTTTTTCCTCAGGCTCCTTTTCTATATCTAGAGCACTAGAATTCTCTTTCCCAGGAGAAAGAGATTTACATTCTTTATCTGGCTCAACTTCAAATTCCATCTCTGGCTCCATTTCTTTGCTAGTTTCATTTTCCGAAGGTTCTACACTTTCCACTTGATCAGTTTCCATTACCTCCTGCTCAGCAATTACATTTTTGACATTCTCAACCATCTCTAGTACATCCATAACTTCTTCAGGCTGACTATCCTGCTGTTTCTCACTTTCCCTTATCTCAGTTTCTTCCTCCATCTTAACCTCAATTTCCTGTTTTTGCTCCTCCTCCTCCTGTTCTTTCTCTGCATCACTGTGAACTATACCTATTTCCTTTTCCTCTTCCTCTCCTGCTTCCTCTATTTCTACATCATTGTGCTGATTACCTGTCTCCTCCAAATCTTCCTCTCGCTGAACCACCTTACCCTCTTCTTGTTCCGCCTTCTGTTCTTCATTACGCACCACCTGATGCTCTTTTTCCTTCATTGCTTGTCTTCTAGGCCTAGCCTCCATTTTATTTATTTGTTCTGCAAATTCGATACGTCTACCTTCAAATAAAGCTAAAGAACAAGAAAATTCAAAATCATAATTTTACATCTGGTCAAAGTGTCATTAAGCTTTTTCATCTAAATGTATTTTTATAAAGAGATGACAATATACAAAAAATTAGTTACAAGTTGATATAAAAATGAAAAAGGGAAAGATCTACTGGAAACCAGTATAATAAGAAATGAGTAACAGGCAAAATTATATACCATGTAATCAAAGAAAAGAACAGGACAATCTTTTGCTAATTCAACTTTACACTAGATGGGAAACAAAACAAACAAAACGAAAACCTTCTTTTAAACAGCCAGTTTTATGGTATCATATATCATTCATTAATTTTCTGATCCCAAGGAAAGACAAACTGTCTAAGCACCATTTTAGCAGTATCTACCCTTCTATGTGTGCTCCCTCTATGGACTGCATTTGCTTTTTTCCCTCTTGCTTCATTAGCATTTACAGGATATGACTACTAAGAGTATCAAACAAAAAAGATCATCTTACTCAAATGCTTATGAAATACATATGTATTTGCACCACCTACAAAATATAAGTTTGAAGTTAAATTCCATCATTCAACAAATGCACTGTATCCCAAACTCATTAGTATCTTTGAATACCTTTAAAAAACAAACTACTGAGTCACAAATATATTAGGAAACAAATAAATGTGTGTGAATGTACATGATCTTACCCATTAACACAATTTTAAGCAATGTTTCCATGTAACACTTACCATTCATTTTTCTCTGTGACTCTTCTATTAGTTTTTGGGTAGCTGGACACATTCTTCCAGGAATGTAGAATAAATGGGGCTTTGTCTTAGTTCTTATATATTTAATTATCTTGGCATTATGCTCATTCCATTCTTCTTGCTAAAGGAAAAAAAAAATGTCGGTAGTTTTGTAAACACAAAGGATTACCAATCTCAGAACTACAAAACACTACTCACCAGCTGCGCAAGCTCAACCTTCTGTTCCAAAAGCCGCAGTTCTGTCTGTTTAGCACGCCTCTCTTCAAACAGTTCCCTTCTCTCATTTTCAACCTGCTTTCTCTCTTCTTCTGCCTGTACTTCAAGTTTTTGTTCGATTTCTTGGCGCCTTTTTTGCTAAAAATAAGTAACCTGCTTTAATATTGATACTTTACAGCAGATAAAAGGTATACTTGGTTTCGTTCAACTACAAGCTTACTGTACATCATGATTATATGAAACATTACAATTTTACCAAGCAAATTTAAGTGACTTGTTTCACATTTTTAATTCAGAATACCACCTAATTCAACCCTAGCATTTGGAGCTCATTGTGAATTATCTTTCAGGAAATGGGGATTGAAGTTTTTTCATGTAAATATCTAAATTTAAGGCTATTTGTCATAAGAATAAAAGTTTTATGTCAATAAAACATTTACGCCAATTTCTTTCATAAAAGTTAACCTTAAAAAGAATTTGGCAGATGCAAAGTCCTGGTAACTGATAAACTAGTCATAGTTTCTCTCCATTACTTTGGAAAACAACCAACTTTATATTCTTTACCAAAATTAACATGTAAAAACTGAAATAAAATTTTACTTATCACCTTCAAAATTTCCTCATTGCGTTATTTCCCTTTTCACTATAGTTCTTCCCACCCGCCGCAAAAGCAATAACTTGGGGTTCAACTTCACAGGTGCAATTTTGTAGCTTCAATGAAGGAAACGCTTGCAAAGAATGTGTATAAATTTACTTCTAAAGTACTAAACATTATTTTAGAATATGCAAATAACTTTTAAAAATTACAATCATTGAATTAGTTGCAAAAGGAGTTCTAATCCCCCGTTTGAAAGCACAGAGGCCTAAAGAAATACGGGTACTTGCTCAAGGTCATACTGTGAGGTTGTTAAAAAAGCTTGGACCAGAACCTACGTTTTCATGAGTCAGAGCAGGGGTTTTTCTACTACAAAGAGAAGTTCAATGGATTACCTCATAGCAATTAAAAAAAAAAACAAAAAACACACCACACCAGTTAATAATGTAAGAACTTCAGAAAGTTTTATAAGCTTTTCCTTGGCTTTATTTCAGGATAGCAATGAAGCCTTAAAAGAATGTGTAAGTTTTAAAAATATATATATATTCAACTGATTGACAACTCAAATAACAAGCAAAGTATAAATACCCTCTCAGTAGCAACAGTAGATTCTTGTTTAAATTTCTGAAGAGTGCCCATCAACAAGCCAAATATTCGTCGATTTCTTAAAAAACAAAACACAACAAAAAACTCATCACAATTCAATTTAAATAGGACCCACTTTATTTAAACTTGTCATTTCACAAAAGATATTATAGGCATTTGAATAACCTCTTAATTTTTCTTAAAATTGCATGGCTATTTTAATTTGAGAGGAATTTTTCCCTCCAGAAGAATACTAAAGATACCTTTGCTTTCCCTTTTCATCCATATTTTGATCCTGGATAAGGTCTCTACGTGTACGCTCCTTGGAGGTAGCTACAACTGAAGACTGCAACGCTGGCTGTAGGAGAAAAGAAAATCTCAGTAATTTACTAGAATATGAGGGGCACTCTATTAAATGTAGTAAGGTGATAATACTAAATTTATCCTCTGACAAGTTCTTTTAATCTCAGTACCTTTTTAACATCATCATCCTCTGCGTCGCTTTCTTGGCGTGATTCTCTCCTCGTCCGACGCTCCCCGCCCAGCCTGTCAGAGAAAAAGATAATTTTAAGTGACTACCATGGAATTTGATTTAAGTGCCTATTAAGGGCAAATGCTTACTTTTTGTAGGACTCATTTTCAGAAGTCTCATTCTATCAGTCTCCATCTTATTTTACTTTTTTCTCCAGCAGTAAAAAGTAAAATGTATTACCAATGATGAAACCAAATTTCAGTCTCCTACAATATCTAAATATTTCTCAGACTGGTTAATTTTTACAGAACAAGACAGAAAAAGGTGTACAATTGGACAACTTCTTCCTAATCTTATTTATTTCTCATGACCCTTAATTTTAGTAAAATATATGTTATCACTCAAGGACTGAGTTTTAAAAAGGATACGATTTGTCATTTGAATATCAAGGGCCTCAAGGAAAGTGGTTATCTACTTAATTCTAACACAACTCAATTTGACATTTGTTAAGTATATTCAAGTGCTAACTCAGAAAATAAAGCGTAGAAGTATTCCTTCAAGACATCTTTTTTGCAACGTACCTACTTACTGCCCCTTCAAGGTCTCTCTGTTTGGCTGGGGGTCCTCCTCCACTATCTGAGAATCCACGCCTACAAATGAAAATGTCCAAGACAAAACACTTGAAATTGTTATTTGTGTTTAACAAAAAATATTTAATTGAATTAAAAAAAGAACCTTCCCATTAAAGGAATCTTTAAATGGGCACTCACTCCAAAATGTTTTTTTTTTAATTGATTTTGAAAAAATATTACATTAAAAAAAAATATGAGGTCCCATTCAACCCCACCACCCCCACCCCACCACTCCCCCCCCCCAGCAACATTCACTCCCATCATCATGACACATCCACTGCATTTGGTAAGTACATCTCTGGGCATCTCTGCACCTCATGGTCAATGGTCCACATCATGGCCCATATTCTCCCCCATTCCATCCAGTGGGCCCTGAGAGGATTTACAATGTCCGGTGATTGCCCCTGAAGCACCATCCAGGGCAACTCCAAGTCCCAAAGGCGCCTCCACATATCGTCTCTTCCTGCCATTCCCCATACCCATCAGCCACCATGTCCACTTTTCCCACTCCAATGCCACCTTTTCTCTGTGGACCTTGGATTGGTTGTGTCCGTTGCACCTCTATGTCAAGAGGAGGCTCAGATTCCACATGGATAGTGGATGCAATAAAATGTTTCTATAGCATTTTACTTAACCACAATTACAAGTTTATACAAAACTGGTAAACAATAAATTCTTCCCTTCTGGAATTTTGCTTGCAGGTAAATGAAGTTTCATGATAATTACATTTCAAGGAAAGCTACAGCTAAGCAGAGGCTTATACAACTTGTTTCTAACATTGGCCCTATTATAAATTATGTTTAAAAAACACATCGTTAACTGCCTTAGCATATGAATTAAGTCATAAGGAAATCTTACCTGAGCAATAAACTACCACGTCCTCTACCTCCACCAGGACCAGAAAGGGCCAGCAATCTGGCTTGGATGGGCCTGTAAAGATTTACAAATCAATACAAAATCCTATGCAGACAAGTCTGATGGCATCGCATAATTTCATGGGTGCAGTTCCTCATATAAAGGCGGTTTCAAATACACGTGTTTGGAACACGACAGGGAGGGCGGTTTTAGGTGAACTTCTGTATCACAGAAGTTATTTTTACCTCGATACCCTTACACTAGAGGCCAGTACACGTCTGTATCGGGTCCTAATTCCACTAATCCACGCGAAACTGCACGTGGGCACAAACTGAACACAAGCAGCGGAACAACGCTCTGGGAGTCTCCAGGCCAGTCCCGGCAGTCGCCGCTGAAGGCGGAAGGGGGCTTTGTGCTGCAGTCCCGGCCAGAGGAGCCGAGGGCGGGAATCAGCAGTGTGAGCCTTTCCACACGCCGGAAGGCCATCCCGGCCTACCCAGCCCTGACTTCTTCACACGCCTGAACGCAGGACTCTACAGCGAGGGCCTGGAGAGCCTGGGGGCCTGAAGGCTCCCCAACCTCATTAAAGACCGGGTTCTATAGCCGCCCCGGGGACAGGCTCGATGTTCCTGCCTTCTCAGGGTTGGTTGCTCTCCCCGCCCCCACTTTACCCCGCCTTAGTGGCTCCCTCTCAGAGTTTTTCTCCGGTCCTTACCTCACGTCATTCGGATCCCGCCCGGTGAGCTTGCGAATATTCTCATCCACGTTCTTTAGGCTCTCCTTGGCCTTTTCTAGCTGCTCCTGCAAAGTTCTCACTGCGACCGCCATCTTCTGCCTGCAGCAGGCTTCGAGACTGCTCTGCAGGCCGCGCCTGGCTGTGCCGCGCCGCGAGACGCGAAAAGAGCGACAGCTCTGTCCAGCCAATGAGGATAGGGGTTGTTTTTCGGACTCAACCACTCAATGACCGGAAGAGGGGAGAAGCTGCTAACCTTTGGGACTCTGGGCCAATGAAAAGCCTTCCAGGCGACCTCCTCCCTCCTCAATTTGCTGGGGGTGCCCGGATCTGCTTCTAGCGCAAAGCAGGGGCGGGCTTGAGAGCGTCTGGGTCTTCGGGGACTTGGGCTCCAGGAAATGGTATTCTGGCCAAGAGCATGGAGTTTTCCAGCCTTTTTAAGCTGTAGTTTTGATTTGCCTTATATAGTTTTAACCACCTGTTTAGATCAGTCTGGGGTGCTGACGATTTCCCTTACTCCCCTCCAAAGATTTGATTAGGAAAGGGCGCGGCCATTCTGTTGGTGCGCATGCCCAGAGAAGAGGTGAAGCGAGCCCGTCTCCCTTAAGTTAAACTGTGATGAGTAGAGGGCTGCAAGGAACGAAGGAACAGAAATGTCATTAATCATAATAGCTAACAATTATTATTGGCTGGTCTTGTTTTTGACTGTGTGAAAAGCTTCACATACCTAATTGCTTACAAACAAAAAGCTTGAGCAAAATGCCCGTTAATACCAATAAGAAAATTGAACGGGGAGGTGATGTAACTGTTAATCACGCCAGCCGAGAATCACCGTCCTATAAGAGCCTGTGCAAGGCTGTACAGAATAAAAACGATGAGATAGATTAGGCGGGCTTGTTTGACTTAAGCCTCTACCCTTTCCTTAGTGCTTGCTGGTTGGTCTAAGACTGGCTCTATGGGAAGGCCTTATTGATAAAGGTGTTGGTGTGTGTATCATCCAGCTTCTGGTTCTACTTTACCTGCACTGCGAACGTGGGAAGGGTTTTGATCCAGAAATATGTTCAGAAATTGTTTGTAGCTCAGAAAACATTTTTCGGGAAGCGGACTTGGCCCAGTGGTTAGGGCCTCCGCCTACCACATGGGAGATCCCCGGTTCAAACCCTGGGCCTCCTTGACCCCTGGGGAGCTGGTCCACACGCATGCAGTGGTGATGTGCGCAAGGAATGCCGTGCCACGCAGGGGTGTCCCCGCGCAGGGGGGCCCCACGCGCAAGGTGCGCACCCCGTAAAGACAGCCACCCAGTGCGAAAGAAAGTTCAGCCTGCCCAGGAATGGTGCCGCACACATGGAGAGCTGACTCAACAAGATGACGCAACAAAAAGAGACACAGATTCCTGTGCTGCTGACAACAGAAGCAGACAGAGAAGACACAGCAAATAAAAAGAACAGACAACTGGGGGGAGGGGGGGTTGTTCCACAGAAACAATATTTTAAATATTGGATTCTCCACATTTGAGTCAGGTGTCCTCTGTACCAAAGTATTCGTGCACCAAGTGTATTCAACTCAATCTATCATAATGTTTTATTTTCTTGCAAACTTTCCGTTTTCAAAGCACTTTATTTCATCTAACCACCCTTTCAAGCTCCTATTGTATATTAGCAGTAAGCTAGGCTCTGAGGATAAAGGCTAGAACTAGGATAAATGTAGCTGGAGTTGTGCTTCATGGAATTTGGAGAATCCAGAGGGAGCAAAAATTCATCCTCTGATTGCTTTATTTAACAAATATTTGTTGAGCTGCTACTTTTGCGGTGGGTACTGTTCTAGGCACTTGGGTACATCATTGTATGTTTTAGTTTGCTAAAGGCTGGCAATGCAATATACCAGAAATGGTTTGGCACTTACAATGAGAATTTATTAAGTTAAAAGTTTACAGTTCTTAGACTTTGTAAACGTCCAAATCAAGGCATCATCAGAGATGTTATCTCCCTGAAGGTAGACTGCTGGTGATCCTGGACTCTTGCTATGTGGCTGCCTTCTCCTCCAGACTCACTTTCTCCCAGAGCTCAGCTTTGGGTGATCAGGCACATGGTAGTGTCCCTTCATCTCTCCTCTTTCCACCGGCCTCACTGCTATTTCTGCCTCAGCTGCTCCATCTGTGACTTTTGTCTCTTCTGGGTTCCTTTATTTCTGGAGGCTTCTCTCTGTCTCTGTGGCTTTTTACCTGTGTCTGCAGCTTTATTCCTCCATTTTTAAAGGACTTCAGAAAGAGGATTAGGACCCGCTCTGGCTCACACCCTGCCGGAGTAATCTAATCAAATGGCCCTTCTAATCAAAGGATAACAATAGTTTCAATTAAAGAACATAATTTTTAGGGGTCCACATGAAAGCCTCAAGCCAACACAGTGTACCATGAAAATCTCTGCCCTCATGGAGCTTGGGGGCTGAAAAAGTATGGAGACAATAAACATAAGTAGATTACCTAGCATGTTAGGAAGCAAGAAGTGCTATAGAAAAAAAGGAAAATTAGAGCTGGGTAAGAGGGATGGAGATTTACGGATAATTTTTAAATCCTGATGGTAAGCATACTTAGTCTCATTGGTCTGTATTACACAACTCTGTATAGTATGTAGTACCTGAGGCATGAAAGTAGTACTAGAGCCTAACTACTAAATGTAATGTTTCCATAAGAAAATGCTTTTATTTTATTTTATTTTTTGTCTTTATTTTTTTAATGTTACATTCAAAAAATATGAGGTCACCATATATCCCCCACCCCCCTCACCCCAATCCTCCCCCCATAACAACAACCTCCTCCATCATCATGAGACATTTATCGCTCTTGGTGAATACATCTCTGAGTACCACTGCACTTCATGGTCAATGGGTCCACACCGTAGCCCACTCTTCCACAGTCTACCCAGTGGGCCATGGGAGGACATACAATGTCCAGTAACTGTCCCTGCAGCACCACCCAGGACAACTCCATATCCCTAAAACACCCCCACGTCACATCTCTTCCTCCCACTCCCTACCCCCAGCAGCCACCATGGCCACTTTCTCCACACCAATGCCACATTTTCTTTGATTACTAATCACAATAGTTCATTAATAGAATATCAGTAAGTCCACTCTAATCTATACTCTATTCCTCCATCCTGTGGACCTTAGAATGGTTGTGTCCACTCCACATCTATATCAAGAAGGGGCTTAGATTCCACATGGATGCTGCATGCAATTCTCCTGCTTTCAGTTATAGGCACTCTTGGCTCCCTGGTGTGGTTGTTGACTTTTTTCACCTCCATGTTAGCTGAGTGGGGTAAGTCCAATAAACCAGAGTGTAGGAGTTGCAAGTCTGTTGAGGCTCAGGGCCTGGCTATCACATTGACAGTCCAGGGATTCAGGTCCCCTGGGTATACATTAAACTCCAGCGCCAACTACAGATCCGGTAAAAGTAACAGGAGAGGCTTGTGGACAAAGATCACATCCGAGTCCAGCTCCATGACACAGAAACACAAACTCCAAAGTAGGGTCACCTGACGTGGCACTGAACTCCATCTGCCATGAAGGAAAATGCTTTTAAAATTAACGAAAAACAGGATCTATTCCTGCTTTGCCAGGATCTATTCTTAGGATCCTGGACAGTTTAACATAGTTTGCTTTATGGGGGATGATCAGTGGATGCTGTGTTCAGTCCTTATTAGGTGCTCTATAAATATTAGTTTCCCTTATATTCTCCAATAGATTTAAGCACTCCATGTTATGTGGTTTGAGAAATCAGCATCAGTAAATTGATCAATTGCTTAAGCCCTGACCTGGCTGCTGGTTTTGGACTTTCTTTGATGGTGGTGATGATAATGAGGATAAAATCTGCACAAATTTTAGTGCTGGAAAATTAATATTATGGTGGCAAAGCACTCTAAAATTACATTTTTAGTGTTCTCAGAAGCTTAGGGGGAACTTTAATGCTTGACTTATGTGAACTGAATAAACTTAGAAACATTCAAAATAGCATGTAAAAATAAAAACTTTACCATAATGTATTAGTTACGATTCTCTAGGGAAATAGAACTGACAGGAGATATCTGTATATAATATGAGATTTTATAAAATTGTCTCACGTGCCCTTTGAGATGCACAAGCCCCAATTCCCTGGGGCAGGCTGCAAAACAGGGGCTCTGATGAAACATCTTGACGAGTTCCCAGGAGACCCTGTCTTTCTGAAGTAGAGACTGGAATTCTCTCTCTGAATGCTGAAATCACTTTCTCTTTTAAGGCCTTCAACTAATTGGATGAGATGTCACTCATTGTTGATGGCAATTTCTTAGTTGATTGTGGCCCAGTTGACACATTAACTTAACCATCACACATAATTACAATTATGAAACATTATCTTAAAAAAATTCCTGTGAGGTCCGCAGTTCAAACCCGGGGCCTCCTTGACCTGCGTGGAGCTGGCCTATGCGCAGTGCTGATGTGCACAAGGAGTGCCGTGCCACACAGGGGTGTCCCCCGCGTAGGGGAACCCCACGTGCAAGGAGTGTGCCCCATAAGGAGAGCTGCCCAGCGCAAAAGAAAGTGCAGCCTGCCCAGGAATGGCACCGCCCACATGGAGAAATGACACAACAAGCTGACGCAGCAAAAAGAAACACAGATTCCTGTGCGGCTGACAACAGAAGCGGACAAAGAAGACGCAGCAAATAGACACAGAGAACAGACAACCAGGGTCGGGGGGAAGGGGAGAGAAATAAATAAAATAAAATAAAATAAATTCCTGTGAAAGGGCATAAAGAATTGAGATTATTATTATTATTATTTTTTGAGACACTGAACCGGGGATTGAACCCAGGACCTTGTATGTGGGAAGCCAGTGCTCAATCATTGAGCCACATTAGCTCCCAAGTTGTTTTTTTCTGCTTGTTGTTTGTTTTGTTGTTTAGGAGGCATGGGGAACCAAACCTGCGACCTCCCATGTGGGAAGCATGTGCTCAAAATTCCTTGAGCTATACCTGCTCCCTGAGATAATTTTTAATATCAATTTAAGAAAACCCAATATAGTAATTTAGGGAATGCAAGGGATTTCATTCATTGCGGAAAATTTTTGCTTTGTAAATATCTGAGAAAAGAAGTAATCACAGGTTGTCAACATGTTAGAGCCAGAGTTTGCTAAACTTAAGGTGTAAATACAATCTAGCACATTTATTTACACCTCTGTAGGATTTATTATTTAATTTTAAAGTTTATTTCTCTTCTCTCCCCGTTCCCCCCCCGCCCCATTTGTCTGCTCTCTGTGTCCTTTTGCTGTGTGTTCTTCTGTGTCCACTTGCATTCTTGTCAGCGGCACTGGAAATCTGTATCTTTTTTTTGTTGTGTTATCTTGCTGCGTCAGCTCTCTGTATGTGTGGCACCACTCCTAGGCAGGCTCCATTTTTCACGCAGGTAGCTCTCCTCGCAAAGAGCACTTCTTGCGCATTGGGCTCCCCTATGCAGGGGACACCCCCTGCATGGCACAGCACTCCTTGCACACATCAGCCTGTGCCCGGGCCAGCTCACCAAACAC
The DNA here is from genome assembly GCF_030445035.2 of Dasypus novemcinctus. NCBI lineage: Eukaryota > Metazoa > Chordata > Mammalia > Cingulata > Dasypodidae > Dasypus > Dasypus novemcinctus. The sequence continues at coordinate 75,443,798 of NC_080675.1, forward strand.
GGGTCAGGAGGCCCTGGGTTTGAACCCTGGACCTCCCATATGGTAGGCCAATGCTCTATCAGTTGATCCAAATCTGCTTCCCACCTCTGTAGTATTTAAGTACCACATCCACCATAGTTTTTTTAGAAAAGTTTTCAGTTTACAAAGCAATCATGTGTACCCTACAGGATTCCCATACATTGTCCCACTACCATCCAAAGATTCTTTATGAACTCCATCCTACAATGATGTCAACTCATTGTAATTCTTTAGTACTTTTCGATAGCACTTAATCCTCTAGTTTGTATTTTCTGGTTCAAGTGTACCTTCTTTTTTTTTTTTTATTTCTCTCCTCTTCCCCCTCCCCCAACATCCCCGTTGTCTGCTCTCTGTGTCCATTCGCTGTGTGTTCTTCTGTGACTGCTTCCATCCTTAGCAGCAGCACCAGGAATCTGTGTTTCCTTTTGTTGCATCATCTTGCTGTGTCAGCTCTCTGTGTGTGCAGTGCCATTCCTGGGCAGGCTGCACTTTCTTTCATGCTGGGCGGCTCTCCTTACAGGGCACACTCCTTGTGCGTGGGGCTCCCCTACGCGGGGGATACCCCTGCGTGGCATGGCACCCCTTGCATGCACAGCACCTGCATGGGCCAGCTCCACACGGGTCAAGGAGGCCCGGGGTTTGAACCTCGGACCTCCTATGTGGTAGGCCGACGCCCTACCATTGGGCCATGTCTGCTTCCCCCTTGTTCTTTTCTGACTCCACTCTTCTTCCCCTTGCCATTCACATCCCTCTCCCAGTAAAAATAAACTTCCTGGTGGCCAAAATGGCTCTAAATGCTTTTGCATACCTGGGCTTCATCCAATATGGATTGGGATAATTTCTCAATATCGCTATTTGATTTAGTCAGTCAATACTGAAGAACATAAGGCTGGAAAAAAAGCTTTTGATGAAGCTAATAGAAATTCATGCCAGTTCTTTTTATAACTAACTAACACAGGTGATAAGGGCGAGAGCTATCTCCTCCCCAACCGCACCCCAGGCCGATTTCGCACGCAGGAGAAATCTTGGTTTTAGGGCGCTAACTCCAACAGTCGGGGCCGGTGGAGGAAATCCGGGATCATAGAGCTGGCGGAATACCGAGGTAGAGGAAACAGGAAGTTGTTTCTGAGACACCCATCCCCACTCCCCCGCCCCCGCCCCGACACAGGGCTCTTCTAGCTGGATTTGGCAGCTTTGGTGGTCAGAATCTCCTGCTGCTTGAGGGCTGGGTGGTTCCCGGGGTGGGTTAATTCCAGTACCCGCGCCGCTCCGACACCCGCGTTTGCGAAGCAGTGTAAATTTCTAGGTCTCGTAGCAACTAAAGGTACGCCCCCGGCCAGAGGGAGCTGCGGCGCTGGCCGAGTCACTCAGTAGCGAAACCGGGCAACGGGCTCGACCCTAAAGGTAGCAGAAACCCGGAGCTCTGAAGAATAAGGAGGAAATGGCGGACGAAGCATTGTTTTTGCTTCTTCATAACGAGATGGTGTCTGGAGTATACAAGTCGGCGGAGCAAGGGGAGGTGGTGAGTTCTGCTACACGCCCTTGAAGTCCTTTTGCGGTGACACGCTGTTTTCCCGTCAGTTTTTTCTTCGATCCGTCTCGGCACTGACGCTCCCTGAGGTGTAAGCCAAACTGGTACACCTCCTCATACCCTAAGCCCTGTCAGTTGTCTCCTTTGATAGTTCCGTCTTTCATCTTTTCTTACTTGATATCTTCTCTTTGCTTTTTTATCCCTTCGTATACCTGTGTCACAACAACTCTGTTATCCCTACCGCGATTTACAGCAGGGTTAATGGCAGAGCTGATTTTGGCACCCGTGCCTCATTCTGCTGGCCCTTGGACACTTTCGAGCCGTCCCTCTGACGGAATTGCCCCAGCCTGAGGATCCTGTGCCTCCCTCCCCGTCCCTACCGTCCACTACCAGGCAGCTCAAGGACTGAAACCTAATAAGGATAAGGAAAGTTTGTAGGTATTACGATAATGAGGAAAGACAAATTACTGAATTCAGAATATTTATTTATACTCCATTATATGTTAGGTCTTGTCTTAGGTCCTGGAGTCTATGACTAGATTGAATGGGTGGAGAGAGAAATATTGAGAGCTGAGGCTAGAAAGAGCCTTGTATGGTTTGCTAAAGAATTTGAACTTTCACAGAGGAGACAGGAAATAGAAAATAAAGGACTTGACTGGCCATGTGAGTGGTAGTTGAAAATTATTCCCAGTTGCTTAGCTTTAGCAGCTGGGTGGATGGCGGTGCTATTAATCAGGAGAGGGGAAAGAGGGGGGAAGAAAGATAAGGAGGTCAAGATAATTATTTTGAGACAGGTTGAATTTGAGGTACCTATAGAACATCCAAGAAAAGATGTTGCCTGTCTGTAAACTACAATAAGGATAGGCATGAAGTATATGCAGAGACCAGGCAGTATTATAGTTAAGCACATTAGATTCTTATTCAGACCTATCTATAGTTGAGATTTTTTTCATTACAAACTTTGGGTTTATCATTATCAACAACCAATGCAGAGTAACGGGTGTTCAATGTTTACACAAAGCTAACCTTCATTTTACCTCTTTTCCAAAAGAGCAATTAGAAACATAACCCCTTTTAGTCTTTTATCATAAAATCCCCCCTCTCCACCTCCACCAAATATGTGCTCATTTCTCTTCATTCTCTTCTCTTTACTTTCTTTTCCTTCTCCAATTCTTGCCCATGAAATTCTATCTTCTTTTTTTGAATCCCTATCTTTTTTCCAATGGGTTAACCCAAAAATAATCATGGCTGATAATTTTAAGAGGTGTGTTAGTCAACCAAACCAGTGTCCACATAGAAGAGGTGGCATTGGATTGGGAAAAGTGGACATAATGGACAAAGGGTATGGGGAAAGGCAGGAAGAGATGAGAGGTGGAGGCGTCTTCGGGACATGGAGCTGCCCTGGATGGTGCTTCAGAGGTAATCACCGGACATTGTAAATCCTCACAGGGCCTACATGATGGAATAGAGGAGAGTATGGGCCATGATGTGAACCAATGTATATGAGGTGCAGAGGTGCCCAAAGATGTACTTACCAAATCCAATGGATGTGTCAGGATGATGGGAACGAGTGTTGTTGGGGGGGGGGGGGGAGAGGGGGGGGTGGGGGGGTGGGGTTGAATGGGACCTCACATATATATTTTTAATGTAATATTATTACAAAGTCAATAAAAAATAAAAAAATTAAAAAAAAAAAAAAAAAAAAAAAAAAAAAAAAAAAAGAGGTGTGTTAGTCATAAAAGAGAAAGGAAATCTGTAAGTTTTGTATCATTTAAACTAAAAATAGCTTTCTTTTCCTATTGCAGTATGTTTATGGTGGGAAAAAAATTGGAAATACCTATAAGCAAAAATGTTTAAAAAAACAGTTGTGTGAAAGTCTTGATAACTATTGAATCTGAGTGTATGAGGATTCATTATATTACATCTCTACCTTGAGTGTGCTTGAAAAAAATATATAGAAGAAAGACACGTATAATCCTCTTATCCAGAAATGACTTTTAGATATTTTTTCAGACATAAGGTCATAAGTTTTGAAATGAAATAAAGGAAAGAACCAAGGTTCTCACCCTCCAAATCAGTAACTTTCTAACAGTGCTTGAAGAGGAATTAAAAGTCTAAAAAATTGAATAATTGGGCATTTCCCAATTTATGGAGAATGAATGAAAAAAGATTGGATAAAATTTTCTCTACTTTTTCTTAACAGTTTTCTTAATATTACTAATGAACAGTTGCCAAAGTAAATGAATAAGTAGCAAAATCAGGAGGTATTTGGTAGGGTTAAATTCAAAAGCTTTGTCATCATAGGGTTTGAGAATGTTTACATATGAGCATATTTCCCCCTTATAAATATGTTCCCAGATGTTTCTCCAAAGAGCAGATTGTTCTACGAAGAGCATCATGATGTATAGGTATCCATCCCATTTGAACATGTTTGGGAATGAGTATGACAAATAACAGAAAAGCCAAGGATAGTAGTATATATAGTTTTATGACAACATAGGGCCAAAAGGAATATCCCAAAAGGCTTCCAGGAGAATGTGATACTCGAGCTGATTCTTAAAGGTTGTACAGTCTAGGGAACAGCAAAATAGCAGGCAGAAGAGAACTTGGGACTCTGGAATTGCTATAGAAATTTAAGAGTGGTAAAAGGGAAGGATGTGTGTGGATATGTGGCTGTTAGTGAAACTGACTAACTAGGCAGGGGCCAATTAAGGAAAGGTGCACAATGCCATACTGAGTTTGGACTTCATTCTGATGATGGGAGTGCAGATGGGACTTGGAAGAATCCAGTAAAGAAATAACATGATTTGTTTTCTAGAAAGTCTTCTACCAGAAACTTAGAAAATGAATCTGAGGGGAAAAACTAGAAAGAAAGAAACCAGTTAGAAGACTGTGATAGTAATCCAAGAGAAAAGTGACAAGGGCTAACTTGAGCAGTAGGGATGGAAAGGAGAAGATGGATTTTGAAAAATATATAAAAGATAGATTTTACAGGACTGTAGTGTTTATGGGGTAGGTGGTTGGGGGCAAAGGAGTGAAGAAAAATCAAGTTTTCTGGTTGGGTAAGTAGGTGAATAGTGGTAGCTTTAATGAAGCTAGGGAATTTTTGAGGAAGAGCAAGCTGAGGACATAAGGGGGCTGTAGGACATCTAGATGACTATGTCCACTAATGTCTATACTAGAAATAGAAATTTAGTAGTCACAGCCAATAATGGAGTACATGTTCTTGAGGAAAGAGTTGAGCAAATATTGAGGTCTTTAATGATTTCTTAGCGTGGGAGATACAACAGGCTTCAGAATATATTAAAGCAGTTGAGTAAAACGTATCAAAGTATAAGTAGGAGGGTTACCTGGTTAGGACGCTCAGGGGGTATGGTCTGATGCGGGACGGACTCCGGAGGGAATAGCTGAAGGCTCATTTTGCCAAGGTGGGTTCTACCATTGGGTGGGGTGGACCCATATCCTGGGGAAGACTAATGCCGTCGAATAGAGAGAACTGTATCTCTCGTGAGAAAGGACGGCTCCCAGGGCATTAGATTGGCAGGCGTTGTGGGCCCTAAGGGGAGGGGAAAATGGACGTGCAATGGATGGAACAAAGGTAAATAAGGGGGCAAAAGAGGAGTTATGTGAGAGTACACGAGGATGAATATAAAACAGCTAATATTACACCAAAAACATATAGGGGACGACAGACTAATAATGAAAACCATAAGACAAAACATAGGATAACTAAAAAATTTAGAAAACTGTACAACCTAAAGTATGGACCACATAGTAAGCACAAATGTTACCTTGTTTGAAAACTATAGTTTTGGAATCTGTACATCAGTTTCAGGAAATATGATATGAATAAGTTAAAAGATTATTGCTGTGGAAGGGAAAAGGTTTTATGGTGGATCTGGGGAAATACTGTATATTGTATATATGAATTTTGGTGATCTAAGACTCTTCTGAAGCTGACATTATGTTGGGATTCACTTTACGGGAAGTTTTGGATCACAGAGTGGTTCAACAATGGCAGCGGAGGAATACTGATATGGGATGTTATTGACAGGATATATATGGTTGACAGGGAGTTATACAGGGCATATGCCCAGGGTATATGGTAATGTCTATATATACTCATAGTGGAAACAATTAAAAACAACAGCTGGGGGGGTACTGGGCTCCTGGCCGGGGGGTCACTGTTGTGGGCCCTGGGAGAGCAGTGGCAATCCTCCAGGTGCAACGGCAAGAACCAGGAAGGAAGGAGGGCCCAACAGTGGGCTCTTGATACTAATGGCTACACTTTTGAGCCTGTGCACCTGCAGTAAGAACAAGGCCTAGAGTAGCACTGTGCCTGGGGGTTTCCTCCTGACAGCCTTCATGTTACTCAAATGTGGCCACTCTCACAGCCAAACTCAGCGTGTAGATGTGATGCATTCCCCCCAGCGTGGGACATGACACCCGGGGATGAGCCTCCCTGGCACCGAGGGATCACTACCACATACCAGCTGAAGAAGCAACTAGAAAATGACCTTGAATTAAAGATTCAATGCGGAACAGCAGAATATACCTGTCTACATATAATAACATGACTTCGGGAAGCGGTTTGACCTAATGTAAGGGGGAAATGGAAAGGAGAAATGAGATTATAAGGCTGTGAGTCTCTAAAAAAAGAGTCTGGAGGTTGTCAGAAGGAATACCCCTATGTACAACTGAACAGAGTCTAAGAGACAGATAAGGTAGATACAACCCCAGGTATTGGTTCTTTTGAGGGATAAAGAGACCCACGGGTTCTATGGTCATGGCAGAAGGGGTTCACTGCCATGACAGATGGCCCTTCTTTGGAGCTGGTGTTTCTGCGTGATGGAAATGGACTCAGAGGGGATCTCTTTTCACAAGACTTGCATGCTACTTTATTGGAATTGTAGTTGGTGCTGGGTTTAAGATATATGTAGGGGATTTGAATCTCTGGACTGATAATATGACACCCAGGCCCAGAGCCTCAACAGACTTCAGCTCCTACACTTTGACTTATTGGACTTACTCCACTCAGCTAACATGGGGTTGAAGAAGGTCAACCACCACAACATGGAGCCTAGAGTGTCTACAACTAGAAGCGGGAAGAGTGTATCCAGTACCCATGTGCAATCTAAGCCCTCACTTGACATAGGTGTGCAATGGACACAACCAATCCAATGTCCACAGAGAAAATGTGGAATGGGTGTGGGAACGGTAGCCATGGGGGCTGCTGGGTGTGGGGAACGGGAGGAAGAGATGAGATGTGGAGGCGTTTTCGGGACGTGGAGTTGTCCTGGGTAGTGCTTCACGGACAATTACGGGACACTGTAGATCCCCCCAGGGCCCACTGGATGGAACGTGAGAGAGTCTGGGCTATGATGTGGACCATTGACTATGGGGTGCAGTGATGCTCAGAGATGAACTTACCAGGTGCAATGGATGTATCACGATGATGGGAGAGAGTGTTGCTGTGGGGGGAGTGGGGGGCGAGGGCGGTGGGGTTGAATGGGACCTCATATATATTTTTTAATGTAATTAAAATAAATAAATAAATAAATATTAAAAAAAAAAAAAAAAGAATATATTAAAGCAATCCAGGGAAGCAGATGTGGCTCAAGCAATTGGGATCCCATCTACCATACGGAGGATCCCAGGTGTGGTTCCCAGGTGTGGTTCCCAGGGCTTCCTGGTGAAAGCGAGCTGTTCTATGCACTGCAGAGAGCTGGCCCACATGGAGCATAGAGCTCATGCTATATGATGCAACAGAAAGAGACACAGAGGAGAGACAGCAAGAGAGACAGCAAAACCAGGGAGCTCCCTAAGGTGGCTCAAGTGATTGAGTGTCTCTCTCCCACGTCAGAAGGTCCCAGGATCTGCTTCCAGTACCTCCTAAAGAGAAGACGAAAAGAGAAGCAGACACAGACTCTCCCACGTCAGAAGGTCCCAGGATCTGCTTCCAGTACCTCCTAAAGAGAAGACGAAAAGAGAAGCAGACACAGATTGTGCAGTGAATGGCACAGAGAGCAGACAGCAAGCACAAGTGGCAGGATTTGGGGGAGTAAATAAAATAAATCTTAAAAAAAAAAAAAATCCCTGCTTTCTTGGAACAGAGGATAGGGATGGGAGGACACGGACAATATAAAATAAGTAAAATGCATAGTATGTTAAATGGTGAAAGAAGTTCTTTGGAGACAGATGAAGTAGGAGAGTGGGGTAGGACATCGGAATCTTCGAGGACTTGTTAAAAACAAATTGCTGTCTCCACTCCCAGAATACTGATTTAGTAAGTTGAAGTGGGACTAGAGAACTTGTATTTTAAAGAAGTTTCTGTGTGGTATTGGGAACTGCACTTTGCGAAAGATTAGGATAGTGTGATCAAGGCGGATGATGTTTCAATTTTAAAGAAGATGGTCAAAATAGGCCTTATTGAGACAGTGACATGTTAGCAATGGAATTGGTCCTGTGAGTACCTGGAAGAAGGGCATTCCTGACAGAAAAAACAGCCAATGCAAAAACCCTTAGATTGGAGCATGCATGCTTGTTTAAGTAACAACAAGATCAGCGTGGCTGGAGCAGAGTGAATGTGAAGGTTGAGGCCAGATGTATGAGAGTCCAGATTGTAAAGGGCTTTGTAGGTCATCTGGAGGATTTGGGGAATCTTCAGCATAGAGGTATTTAAAGTCTTTGGATTGGATGAGCTTGTCAAAGGAAGAGCCAAGCAATTACAGGATCGTAAGTGTAGGATGATGGGGTCATTGACTAGACAACTGGGAACTAGGAAGCTTGGATGACTAAGCGACATTTTGAAGCATACAACAATAGAATTTAGTGAGAGCACAAGGAAAATATCTAACAGAAAAAAAGTCAAAGGCGGTACCTCTTTTTATATACGAGGGAAGGAAGAATGTTTGCAAATGGACAAAAAATGGGAAATAATTAGGAAAACTTTTGCAATTTTGAAAAGTATAATAAGCAACAATTCCCTATTCATCTTATTGGCTTATGAGAATGATTAGTACTAAGAAAATTAAAGGATGTTTTGTGATTCACATTTCCTTAAAATGTATTGGTGAGAAAAGTAGATTTATGTTAATGTTTTTGGCAATATTTAGCCAATAGTAAATTTTTAAAGTGCTAACATTTTGGCTGTCTAAATTAAGTATTCAAAACTGTTTTTTAAAATAGGAAAATGGACGATGTATTACTAAGCTGGAAAACATGGGGTTTCGAGTGGGACAAGGATTGATAGAAAGGTGAGCAGTATGGATTTGAAAATTTTCTTCCAGGTAGGTTATGAACAAAGATGACCCATTTCAAAAGATTGCATAAAATGAAAAAAAGTTTTAATTTTAGTCCTAGATTTAAAAATTCTTTCCTGTTCATTGAAAAGTTAAAATTTCTTTTTAGGTCATGATACTATTTTAACTCAATTATCTAATTTTTATGTTGTAATATTTGAAGAAAAAATGTATTTTATATTTTTGGAATGTCTTTCTGCAGACTTTGGTGTATTGAAAAAAAATTTTTAAATCTCATTGCATTTCCTACTTAAGGTCTAGTAGGTTCTTTAACCTGAATGGAATTTTGTTTAAATGTATAGGGATAGAAAGCCTTACAATATATGTTTATGCATGTAATAATCTTCCATTTTATAGATAAATTCTTTTTAATGTTTCTGTCTCATTATCTGAATAATTGAACTCACTACATTTTACATATAATAATATGATCATGCTTGGACTTTTTTTTTTTCTTTTTGATGTGGTAAAAATAATTATACATGAAATTGAAGCTATACCGTTAGACTAATGTACTGCTACACTTTTTTTAGGCTCCATGATTATATGATAGGATGTGAATCCATTGAGATGGTATCTACTTTGTTTGGTGCTTGTCACTTTACGACTGTAAATAAATGTTGGGTACTATTCTGGCCTTTGGAAATTAGTTAATGATTTGACCCTTTTGCTTTCTTTAGAGGAAAAATAGTGTATTACTTCTAGTTGATCTTTTTAGGTTTACAAAAGATACTGCAAGATTCAAGGATGAGCTAGATATCATGAAGTTCATTTGTAAAGATTTTTGGACTACAGTATTCAAGAAACAGATTGACAATCTAAGGACAAATCATCAGGTATTTAGTTAAATTAAGGTCTACTTTCTAAGTCTTTTAAATTTAATATATTTGCTCCATCTTTGTGATATACTTACTATTTAAAACTTAATTGCTGGTGAACTTTGGAAGTTTTTCTTTTAAGTTGTTAATTAGTCATTCATTTTTCCTCCAGTAAATTAGATACAGTCAATAAAGACAAAGGGATGGTTATCAGTTAATGGTAGTTTTCTTTTCCGTAATTAAATAAGTTATTTTAATTTTTATAAAGTAGCAAATGTTAGAATGATACAGGTTTAGGATTTGGTTCCTTAGTTTTTTATAGATTTATTTATTTATTTATTCTTCCCCTTCGCCCCCTCCCCCCCCATTGTTTGCAGTCTCTGTTTGAGCTCTGTGTCCATTTGCTGCGTGATCTCTGTGTCTGCTTGTCTTCTTTTTAGGAGGCACTAGGAACCGAACCCGGAACCTCCCATGTGGAATAGAGCCACTCAATCACCTGAGCCACCTGGGCTCCCTGGTTTGTTGTTGCTCTCATTGTCTTTCCTCTTTGTGTCTCTTTTGTTGCGTCATCTTGCTGTGCCTTCTCTAGAAGGCACGGGGGGGGGGGGGACTGAACCTGGGGCCTCCCATGTGATAGGCGGAAGCCCAATCACTTGAGCTAGTTCCTTAGTTTTTGTTACTTAGTTATGGTAATATATAGAATTACAGATATATATCACATTTATGCTTTTAGAGCAGGGGTTCTTAACCAGCTTGAATGAAATTTAAAAAAACATTTTTGTGAGGATGTGTTGGGTATGGGTGTGATATATTTATTAAATAATGCATAGTATAATGTGAACTTAGTAAGGGATTTTCACCTGACTGGCAAAAGGATCCTTGGAACAAAAATGTTTAAGAACCACTGCTTTAGAGTATAATGTATAAAGTCTAGTTTATGGGGCATATTTGATTCTTAAATAACTCTTGAATTATTCAGTTGTTGTCATTTTCTATTCTTACAGCATTTTGTTACTATAAAAATTAATACATCACAAAGAAAGGTTTACATTTAAAATAGATGATTTTATTTTATAAAACTCAAGGAAATACTTAAGATGGATTTGATATTTTGATTAAATATAAAAAATGAAAATGTATCATAGTGACCAATAGAATTCATTTTTTCATATAACAATACCAGTCTTAGCTTTGAATTACTTGAAATGCTAGTGGAAAGAAATGACTCTTGATTATATATTCACTGTCTCAAAGGATTCAAAACATATTAATGTTATGAAATACTGAAACCACAACTCTCAAGTTTAAACATTACAAATCACCTAATTTAAAGAAAAATTTGACAGTTGGAAAGGAGAGTTTTCATAACTTTAAAAAAAAAAAACTCTTAAAAAGCATTTTGTAAGGGAAGCAACTGTGACTCAATCAGATGAGCTCCCATCTACCATATGGGAGGCCCTCAGTTCGTGTCCCAGGGCCTCCTTGTGAAGGCAGGCTCGCCCACACACTGTGGAGCACTGCCCAGCCTGCAGACATCGTGGAGCGCCAACTCAGCAAGGTGACGCAACAAAAAAAAGGAAGGGAGACAAGTGAGAACACAGAAGAGCCTGCAGCAAATGGACACAGGGAGCAGACAGCAAGCAAGCCGCAAGGGGGGAGGGAAAATAAATAAATACAAACACAGAAGCACACACAGCTAATGGACACAGAGCAGACAGCACACGAAAAGCCACAAGGCGGGGAGGAGGATAAAAAAATGTTTAAAAAAAAGCATTTCGGGTGGTGGGGTTGAATGGGTCCTCATATATATTTTTTTAATGTAATATTTTTACAAAATCAAAAAAATAAAATAAATAAAAAAAAAAAAGCATTTCATAAGTGTGGGAGGGGGAGGGAGTGGGACATGTAGGACTCCCCTATATTTTTTATGTAACATTTATGTAATCTAAAGTTTCTTTAAAATTTTTTTTTATACAGATAGGATGATTTTTAAGACTATAAACTACATTGACTTTGGATATCTTTTCTGTTTTGGGAACAGGGCATCTATGTACTTCAGGACAACAAATTTCGTCTGCTTACTCAGATGTCTGCAGGAAAACAGTATTTAGAACATGCATCTAAGGTAATTAATAAAATAGAAGCTTAGGGTTTTCTATTAAGAAAAGAGTAGAACTGAAGGGAAAATTATACAATACTAATCATAAGAGACATTTCAAACTTTTTATTTTGAAATACATTCAAATTTACAGGACAGTTTTGAATACAATGAAGAGAATGCCAACATAACCCTGCCTCCCCCCCCATCCAGATACCCAGACCTACCAATTTTAACTTTTTGCCACATCTGTCAGTCAATCCATTTTCTGAACACTTGAGTGTAGGTTGCATACATCATATTCCTTGAACACTTAATACTGCCGTGTACATTTCCTAAGAACAAGGTCACTTACGTGACCACTTTAAGTGCAGTTTTCAAGTTCAAGAAACATTGATATATTCCAGTTTTTTCATATGTCCAGAAATGTCCTTTGAGCCATTTCTCCTCCCTTGCTAGATCCTAAGATCTTGTATTGCATTTAATGGTCGTTATCTCTTTAGTAGATCTTTTTTTTTAATATACATGCAATATAAACTTTCCCATCTCAACTGCTCCTAAGCATACCATCCAGTGAGATCAGTCACCTTCACAATATTCTACTCTTACCACCTTCCATTACCATAGATTTCCCTTCACCTCAAACAGAAACCTTACACCTTTTATGCATTAATTTCCAATTCCTTCTCTCCCCACCTCACCCCTGGCAACTTGTACTCTTAATTTCTGTCTCTGTGAACTTGCATATTCTCCAGTATTTTCTTTGTAACATGGGCTTAAATGTTTTTAGAGATTTATTTTTTTATTTATTTCTCTCCCTCCCCCACCCCTGGTTGTCTGTTCTCTTGTGTCCATTCTCTGTGTGTTCTTCTGTGTCTGCTTGCATTCTTGTCAGTGGCATTGAGAATCTGTCTCTTTTTGTTGCATCATCTTGCCGCATCAGCTCTCCGTGTGTGCAGCACCACTCCTGGGCAGGCCACACTTTTTTTGCATGGGGTGGCTCTCTTTGCAGGGCACACTCCTTGCACATGGGGTTCCTCTATGCAGGGGACACCCCTGTGTGGCATGGCACTCTTTGCATACATCAACACTGCATGTGGACCAGCTCACCAAACAGGTCAGGGGGCCCTGGGTTTGAACCCTGGACCTCCTATATGGTAGACAGATGTGCTGTTGGTTGAGCCAAATCTACTTCCCCATGGGGCTTACATTTAACATCCTAAATTGAAAACAGAATCATTTTCTTTGATACCAATGTAACTTCAATAATACACATAAAATGTTTCCATACTCTTCTGTCCCTCCACTTTTGTGTAGTTCTTGTCACAGATTACATGTTTATACATTATGAGTCCAGAACATTGATTTATCATGACATTTTATGCATTTGCCTTTTAGATCCTGTGGGAAGAAGTGGAGTTACAAACCAAAAATACATACTACTGACATTTATTTTTACCCATGTCATTACCCTCTAATCTTTATTTCTTCATGCGTCTTTGACATATTGTCTATTGTCCTTTCCTTTTAATCTCCAGAACTCTTTTCAGCACCTCTTGTAGGCCAGTGTTGTAGTGACAAAATCCCTCAGCATTGTTATCTGAGAATGTCTTCATCTTTTCCTTATTTTGAAAGACAGTTTTGCCAGATACAGGATTCTTGGATGGCAATTTTTGGCTTTTAGCACTTTAAATATGTAATCCCACTGCCTTCTTGCCTCTGTGGTTTCCAATGAGATATTGGCATTTAATTTTCTTGAGGCTCCCTTGTATGTGAAATGTTGCTTTTCTGTTGGGGCTTTCAGAATTCTCTATCTTTGGCATTTGACAGTTTGATTATAATATGCCAGGGCATGGATCTATTTGTTGAGCGTCTTTGGTGTGTGTATTTTTTGTCTTTTGTTAAATTTGGGAAGTTTTCAGCCATTATTTCCTTGAGTATTCTCTCTGCCCCTTTCTTTTCCTTCTGGAGCTCTTACAATGCATATATTGGTACACATGATAGTGTCCCACAGGTTCCTTAGACTCTGTTCACTTTTCTTCATTGTTCTTTTTGCTCCTTAGATTGAATGGTTTAAATTGTTTTATATTCAGGTTTATTGATTCTTTGTTCTGCTAGCTCCAGTCTGTTGTTGAACCCCAAGAAGGAATTTACAATTTCTGTTACTGTGGTCTGCAGCTCTGCTTCATTCATTTTCATAATTTCCATTTCTATTAATATTCTCTTTGTATTCATCTCTTATTTTCCTGATTTCCTTTAGTCCTTTGTCTATGTTTTCCTTTAGCTCTTTGAGCATATTTAGGACATTTCTGAAAAGTTTTTGACTGGTATGTCCCAGGTCTGGTCCTCTTCATTGATGGTTTTTCGATGCTTTAATCTTCTCCTGTGCCTGGGCCATTGTTTCCTGTTTCTTTGTATATTTTAAACATTTTGTTGAAACCTGGGCATTTTGATATTTTGATATGTTATTGCTGAAATTTAGGCTCTGAGGTATCTGTTCCTTAAGCTTGTATCCAGCTAGTGTTTTTTTTTTTTCAGATTTATTTTTTATTTATTTCTCTCCCATCCCCCCCAGTTGTTTGCTCTCTGTGTCCATTCGCTGTGTATTCTGTGTCCGCTTGTATTCTTGTCAGCAGCACCCAGAATCTGTGCCTCTTTTTGTTGCGTCATCTTGCTGCGTCAGCTCTCTGTGTATGCGGTGCCATTCCTGGGCAAACTGCACGTTTTTCACACGGGGTGGCTCTCCTTACAGGGCAAACTCCTTGCGCATGGGGCTCCCCTATGCAGGGGACACCCCTGCGTAGCATGGCACTCCTTGCATGCATCAGCACTGTGCATGGGCCAGCTTATCACACAGGTCAGGAGGCCCTGGGTTTGAACCTTGGACCTCCCATGTGGTAAAGCGGACGCCTTATCTGTTGGGCCAAATCTGCCTCCTCAGCTACTGTTATGACACAGCCTTCCTTGAATGTCTAGAGTTAACCAAAAAGCCAAACAAAAAGAAGGAAAAGAAGTTTTCTTTAAACATTAGGAGGTAACAAAAAAAGAAAAAAGAAAGGAAAAAAGAAAACACCATTCCCAGTCTACAGATTGACCTGTGCTAGTCTTCCCATTTAGGGCTTATCCGTATAATAGTTTGTCTGAGAATAGCTCCAGGCCAGAGCACAGGGAAATCCCTGATGCTTTTTAAGCATGGCTGTGTGGCCCTAGGAATTCCCTATTTTACATGGTTGAAATGTTCCTCTTCCCTAGGAAAAAGTTTTCCTGATGGTGCTAGCCACTACGCTATTATATGTCCTACAGCCCCATAATATACTTTTGTTGTTTGTTTGTTTTTTGTTTTTTTCCCCATAATATACTTTTGAATTAAAAGTAGCTTTTAAAGTTCTTTCTTATTAAACAGTTTTCTATGAAGTAGGATGCAGATGTTCATATTAAATTAACATAGTAAATTGTATTTAAGTGTAAGATTACTAATTAAAGAAACACTAATAAAAGACACACTACCACTGAATGCCAATGAACTGTAACTTTGTGGTAGAATCTTGATTATAAGTGTAGATAGATACGTCAGAAAATATACTCAAACCTATAAAATTGGTATTAGCACTTGTATTCGTCAGACAAAAAGGGTGCTGATGCAAAATACCAGAAATTGGTTGGTTTTTATAACAGGTGTTTATTTGGGGTAGGAAGTTATAGATACCAGGCCATAAAGCATAAGTTTCTTCCCTCACCAGTCTATTTTCACGTGTTGGAGCAGGTTGGCTGCCGACGTCTGCAAGGGTTCAGGCTTCCTGGATTCCTCCCTTCCAGGGTCTTGCTTCTCTCTGGGTTCAAGGTTCCTTTCTTCCTTGGGCTTGTTTCACTTTCCTCTGTTTGTTTACTTCCCAGGGCGTTAGCTTAAGACTTCAGTATCAAACTCCAACATCAAAACTCCAACATTAAGAACCCTCGCATCAAAAGCTCCAACTCTGTCCTTTGCCATGCCCTTGGTGGGTGGGGACTCAGTGCCCTAATGACGTGGCCCAATCAAAGCCCTAACCATAACTCAATCATCCTCAGTAATAGACTAGATTATAAACATAATCCAATATCTATTTTTGGAATTCATAACTATATCAAACTGCTACAGCACTGTAAATTTATTCACCTTAGTTTTATTTAGGATCTCCTGTAGTAGATTAAAATAAAAAAAAATAGTAATTAACATTTGTTTCTAAGGATACTTGTTTTGTATTAGGTATATCTGTGTTTCTGGGTTTTGTGCTATTATTTTTTTTTATCTTATGTAGATATTAAAAACTAACAGGCAGGTATATTAAAGAAAGCTGACAACTTACAGATTTGTGACTGTGAGTTAGTTACATCACCCTTCTGGACATCAGTTTCTTCATTAATGTAATGGGTACAATAATATTTATTTTACAGGATTGTTTTCGGTTTTAAATATATATCAAGTACTTCACATGGTGCTTTGCACATAGAATATATGGACTAAATGGTTCTTAATACAGGCTCTAAGATGTCTTTGAGCTAATAAAATAGAGATGATATTTTCTTTTCACAGTTTAATTTCAGTGATCCAGAATTGCTTATTTTCTATATTTTTGGGCTGGCTAGGGCTCTAATTCTACAGGAGAAATTTTCTGTGATATATATATATTTTTTTTTTTTTCTTCTTCTTTTACTAATTTATCTCATTTTAATCTTTCTGGGGCTCACCTAACTTTTTGGGGTCTTAATGTCTTTAGCAATGAAAAGTAGAAGTTGGCCCAGATAGAGAAATAGATAATTTTTAACTATTTGGTGGTTATGGATATCTTTGAGAATTTGATAAAAACTCTGGACCCTCTCTCCGCATAAATATGCACATATAATTGATTCTGATTTTTAGGGTGTTCATAGATTCCCATGTTAACTTTTGGTATAGACAATCTCTAAAGTTCCTTCCATTTCAAAAATTCATGGCTCTATATCTATTAATATCTAATTATGTATATTAATTATAAAATAGCAATAGTAATTTATATTATTCATAGGAATATGGCATTGTTGAATATCATTCAATACAAAATGTGGATAATCAGAAAATCCTTGGATTATTCATTTTTCATTCTCCATTTCTGTCCTGGTTTTCTTTGCAGTAGCTCCCTCCCATTCCTCTTCTTTGTTTCTATATGATAGGGTTTCTCAATCTCAGTACTTTTGACATTTTGAACTGGATTATTCCTTGTTGGGGTTAATGGTATCTTGTGCGTTGTACTATGTTTAGTAGCATCTCAGGCTTCTATCCACATACTGCCAGTCGTGTTCTCCAGTGGTGTCAACCAAAAATGTCCCCAGATATGGTCAAATATCCCCTGGGGCGCTTGCCCCAATTAAGAACCACTAGTATGTGAAATCTATCTTCAATTTTACTCTTGTTTCTGATTTCTTGTCTTTTTTCCCATCTCCATTTCTGGCCTATTAGCTCTATTCTTAAAAAATAAAATGATCTATATATATCTTAGAAGTTGTAAGTATATTTTTTTCAAGAAGTCTAATTTCTTGTATGCAGATAACAGAAACCAACTCTGATTTTTTTCACTAATGTTAGTTAGCTTACAGAATTGATAGGAAAGCTGAGTAGCCAGGCTCAGAAAATATGCAGGAACCACTCAAAAGATGGACAAATACTGTGGGAGGTCAAACAGCTAGAAATAGAGCCAAAATCACTCTATAGGGAGAGTCTGGTTAGAGTTCTGCAGGCAACACTGACAGTTGGTGGACACAGCCACCTTTGCTGCCTCCAGAACTGATTCTAACCAGTTTTCTGTTTGTGTCATTCACTCCAGATTTAGAATTCTGTGCTGGATCATCCAGCAGGGTGAGGTTAAGTCATGTGTGCATGATTTAGTTGCAAGGAGCTGAGAAAGAGATTATTTGTTCCACCTCATCACTGATCATGGCTTTTATAGTGAGAAGCTTGGTTTGGGCTTTACTTCCCACCTATCTTGAGAGTCCCCTAAAAGTAGGAAAGACATTTGGATTTTGAGTAATCAGAGTGAATGTCCTGTAGATGTCACCAAAAATCTAACAGTCGGAGTTTTCAGTAATATGAACAGTTCTTTTCAGAACGACCTAACTAAATGTCATGTTTATCAATAGCCTTACTATTTTAGTAAATCCTTAATATTTCTTACCATTTTTCCCCCTTTCAGTATTTAGCATTTACATGTGGCTTAATCAGAGGTGGTTTATCAAACTTGGGGATAAAAAGTATTGTAACAGCTGAAGTGTCTTCAATGCCTGCATGTAAGTTGAATTTACATTTATTAGAAATGTATTTAATTTTTTTCAGGTCTCTCTCTCTGATTTTTAAAATAATTTAGAGGAAATTCATTAATAAAATGCCAAAAACATTTTGTTTACTTTTATCAGTTTTAACTTAGAGTAGTAATATATAGCATAACTATATTCATATTCAATGCATTTTTAAATCAAAATGGAACATAATTTAAGAAAATCTGCTAAAGGTCCAAATTTAGAATTTAACTTAAGGGCTGATTCCTATTTTAAAGAAAAATTTCTGCAGTGTTCTTTTTAAGTTAGCAAATTTCCCTATAGCATTAAAAATGTTTTATATTTAAACAACTTTCTAATATGTATTATGGTGAAACTAGGTAAGGCCAACTCAGTCTTTCATCACTAAATATTTTCCCAAAGGTCTTTTTACCAGAGCTACCAATCAAAAATAAAATTAACTTGAAATGAACTGTATTTCCTTTTTATTCAAGAGTAATCAGCAATGAAATACCCAATGGTAGGAATCACAAAGAGAAACAAAGGCATTATTTTCACAATTTCGATAATCATCCCATAAAAATGTAGTTGACTTTATTGGATATTGCCAAGACTGTGAAAAATTGTTTGACATAGCAAGTTTCTGCATTGAAATTCCTTCCTAAAAGGAAGAGAAAATTGATGTTTAGATTTGTTTCCCCTAAACCAATATCAAAGAATGAATTTTCATATTTTCTCTTTTAGGCAAATTTCAGGTGATGATACAGAAGCTGTAGAACATACTGAAATTCAAGACTTCAAAAGTGTAAAGAGATAAATTGTTCGTGTATAAAGTATTTCAAGTGGCAGTAATTTATTACATTGTTGGAAGTTTGTATTAGTTTAAGCTATTTGCTACATTATGTGATGAAAGGTGTACTTTTAAGCAGGAGTAAGGTTGTTTTTTATCAGCTTGGCACAGACCAAGTAAAGCAGATAATGGGACATTCTACTTTCACATATACTTTACTGATATTATTTAGCATAAAAACCCAGTTTCCAATAATCAGTCACCAAGACATAGGACCTTAATTTTAAACTTTTTATTTACTTAGAGTGATATATATTTACTTAACCACAGATGGAGAAGCAAAACTCAGGGTTTGTTGAATACCATAAAGAGAAGTAGGGATCAATCAGAATCATTTGTGTAAGAATTAACAAAATGGTGAAGTATCAACTTGTTTTAGTTACTCAAAAAAAGCCAACAGTACACACAAAACCTAATTTTTATTATGTTGCTTAAATTTTGTTTCTATTAAGAGAATTTTTATACCTGTATAAGGATTTCATATATATATTACATATATATATTATTACATAAATATCTGACTGGCTATTTTTGTTTGTTTTTAGGAGGTACCAGGGATTGAACCTGGGACCTCGTACATGCAAATCAGGTGCTCAACAACTGAGCTACACCTTCCCTATTTGACTGGCTAAATTGCTTAAAACTTCATTTACTTTAGTAGAATTCAATCCTTGAAAGTGCTCCATTAATGTAATAAAGTGAAATATATATTTATTTGTTTAAATGTGAATTCAGCAACTCTATGGCCAAAGAACATTAGATATTTGAGGGATTTTTTTATGCTTCTCACTCCTTATTACAGCCTTGACTTTCAACTTTTCTCTCCATGCATAGAAGTACTGGTGAAATTTCTGCCATGTTTACATGCATTCCCTTATTTACTCTTCCCCAAGGGAAGAAGCGTGGATATTTGGATTAGTCAAACTAATATTCACTGGATCGGATCTTCTTGGTGGTTTGGGGTCAGTGCTCATTAGTACGTCTCTCTTACCTTCTCTTTCACTTCCAGGATCTAGCTGTGCTAACTGTGTAGGGAACAAGGCTAGGGCTTTTCTGTATTTCTTAGGGAAGGAGACCTGTCCACCTCCCCTCTGCTCTCTCTTCTGTTAAAAGACATTCAAAGACAGTTTAGCCAGGTCAAGAAACCTAGATCTGCTTAATCCTTAGTGCTGGAGGGCACTGGAGGCAAACTTACTCTTTTTTGATGTTTGCCTTATTCTTATATCTTCTGGTGCTCTTGTGTCTGATTCAGATTTGCCTTAAATTGTATTCCAATGCCAATCCCATTTCTGACATTTGAAGGTAAAATAAAGAAGGGGAATTAAAAACGGACCTTATATAACTTAAATGATCTGAGCTAAGCAGATATTTCAATTCCAGCTTTTGTTAGAACTCTGCATATTGGAGTATCTGCACTTTGATTATTTAAACTGTACTTTATTTCTCTTTTATTACCCTTGTGCATATATTTGACAGGGAACTCTGCGGAAGGCCAACCAAGATGTTTTCACTGGGTTCTTTGCCAAAGATAGCAGATTAAGAAGGGTAACTCTTTGTGATAAAAATGGGCAAAAATTATATAAAAGAAACATGAGGGAGCAGTTGTGGCTCAAGCAGCTGAGTGCCTCCTTCTCACATCGGAGGTTCCAGGTTTGAGTCTTGATGCCTCCTAAAAAACAAACAACAAGCAAAACAAATGAAAAAACCAACTCCAGGAGCCCATGTGGCTTAGTGGTTGAGCACTAGCTTCCCACATACGAGATCCAGGGTTCAATCCCCAGCCCCTCGTACCTCATAAAAAAAATATATAAAAAAAACAAAAAAACATAAAATAAAAACTAAAAATTCGCTTTAGTTACATAAAAGAAAACTCAAGTAAGTGTAGAGGCATACCATTTTCCTTTCATAGAAATGTTCAGTACTATAAAGATGTCAGTTTAATTCAGATGAATTTATTAAAGTAATTCTAATTCTCAAATTATTTAGAAGGAAATATTTTTTTCAGACTTTGAAAAAAAATCCAGGAAAGACCCTACCAATTATAAATATAAAGCTCAGTGATTAATAAGGGTCATAATAACCCTGGAATTGCTAATGATACATGAGTAGATAAAAATGGAACAAAATACCCCAGTGCCTCCTAAAGCAAACACACAAACAAACAAAAAGCAGACAGATGGGAAAGCTAATGTGGCTCAGTGGTTGAGCACCGGATTCCCACACACAAGGTCCTGGAGTCAATCTGCGACCCTGGTACCTCAAAAAAAAAAAAGAACAAAATAGAGAACTTCAAAATAAAACAAGTGTAGCATATAGGAATTTTGCGTATGAGAGAAGGTGGTACTTTAGTGGGTTAGACACTCTTAGTTGCCTAGGCATTAGCCATTTCCTCCTGCCTTCTTTGCTGACAGAACTCATTTTTTTTGTTTTGGTGTTAACCCTCTATGGCCTTGTGCTGCAGAATAGGGCTCTTCTTTAGTTCCAGAGAGGGTGACTGTTGATTAGTCTCTAAGCCAATCATGGTAATTAGTTTATCTATGACCATTTAATGAAAGCCTGGCTAATGACACAAATGGGAAGGACTTTTGGGAAATTTTTGTTGTTCTTTAAAAAATGGATACAAGATAGGGTTTTGCCCCCTTTCTGTTTCTCAGTGAAGATGTGTGATGATGGATGTTTGGAGCAGCAGCCATCTAATGACCACAAAAGGATAAGAATGAAGATGAACACCATTACACTGAGGATAGCAGGATGTACAGACAGAAAGCACCCAGATTGGGCTGCTGAATGTAACAAGCCTGGAACTGTTTACCTTTGGACTTTTTATTATGTGATAGTAAATCCCTTATATTGTTGAATCCATTTTTGTGTGTTTTGTTACTTGTAGCCAAAAATAAATCTTAGTACAAACAAGGGGAAGATAGGTTATTCAAGAAATAGTAGAGGACAATTGTATATCTTTTTTTCTGGTGGGGAAGACAAACTTAAGCAAAGGTTTAAGTATAAAACAATGAAACTATAGAGTGCTAAAGAAAATATGAGATTACTTTTATGATCTTGTGGAAAAGACATTTCCAAAACAAAAATGGAGAAAAGAATAAAAAATCTAATGTAAATATGAAAAATGTTTGCATGGCAGAAAACACCATGAGAATATTAAAATAAGGAAAAATATTTATAGTATATAACATGAAAATAAAATCATGGCTTTACTGCACTTTATACTTATAAATTTAAAATGTACATATTCTTTTTTTTTTTAATATTTATTTTATTTATTTATTCCCTTCCCCTACCCCCCTGTTGTTTGCATTTGTTATCTACTCTCTGTGTCTGTTTGTCGTGTGCTGTGTCTCTTCCTACTTCTTTTTCAGGAGGCATCAGGAACTAAACCCAGGACGTCCCATGTGGGGGAGGGAATTGCCCAATCTCTTGAGCCACATCCGCTTCCTGATTTTTGTGTGTCTTTTGTTTCCTTGTTGTGTCATCTCGTTGTGTCATCTTGTGTCAGCTCGCTGTCTTGGTCATCTTCTTTAGGAGGTGCCAGGAACCAAACCTGGGACTTCCCATGTGGTAGGCAGACACCCAACTGCTTGAGCCACATCCACTTCCCTAAAATGTGCATATTCTTCAATTCAGGGTTCCTAAAGAAATGAGTATATCAACTTGTATGTATAAAGGTTTTTACTATTTTTAACGGTTAAATGTTCATTGGTGGGACTTGGTTAAATTATGTACAAGGAAATACTCTGCAGCTGTTAAAAAAAGGTGTAGTTCTTTATGTATTTACATTAAAAATGTTAATTGGCATATTAAGAGAAAAGTTTGTTACAGAATACTGAACATGCAGTAAATATGCTTTATGAATATAAACACACAATTATGAGTGTATCAAAAGATTGGAAAGTTTCAGTAAATTGTATAGGAGTCCTTTGGGATTTTGACTTTTTACTGTTACTTGGTTTTTTTTTTTATAATCAACATCTATTTAGGGAGAGAAAAACATAAACCAATAAATTTTAAAGTACGTTTTTTGGAGTCCTAGGGTTCCACAGGGTAACATAAGCTGGTAATGGTGGGAGCAGTTGTACAGCCATGAAATGAGGAATTCAATAGAGACCACCTAGAGGAAGCCCTGGGTTGGGGACAAGGGGATTAAGAGAGGTGCCAATTGGAAAGAGAGGTTCCTACACTAAGCCCAGCTCCACACAGAAGAGTTTGTTTGCTACATAGAAACCAAGCCAGTGCTACAGATCATCTGTCACTATCCAAGTGGGTATCCCAAAATGGTTGAGCTGAGGGACAATTTAAGCCATTCTCTTCTCTTTCAGAAAGAGGAATCTGTGGGTCACCTATAGATGTCTCAGCAGAAGGAATATGCCACACTCTTTCATAGATGTATGGAGTTTCATCCAAACTGCCCCATTTGGACAATAACCTCTTTGAAGCAGGAGTCTGTTGGGAGGGATGTTAAAGGGGAAAACCATCAGGACCCATGCTGGAACTGGACAGGGGTCAAAACTCACCCCCTCATGGCAGTGTAGGGTTTCTTTTATAATGTTTTAAATTTTGGTGAGTACATTTTATTTTTTTTGTTGTCTGTGCTTAAATCCAAGATCATGAATATTTACCCCCATGTTTTCTTCTAAGACCTTCATATAACTTTAGCTCTTAAATATAGGTCTTTGATTTTTGAGATTTTTTTTAAAATCAGCTCCCCAGTTGGCTCCCTTGTCTGTTTGTGTGTTTGTTTTTGCTGGTTGTCTGCTCATTTTGCTTTTTTTGCTTGTTGTCTGCTTATTGGGTGTTTTCTTTAGGAGGCACTGGAAGCCAAATTCAAGACCTCCTGAATGTGGGAGGTAGGCATATAACTGCTTCAGCTGCATCTATTTGCCCTGACTTAATTTTTGTATATGGTGTGAGGAAGGGTTGAAAATCATTCTTTTACATGTAGTATTTAGTTTTTCCAAGCACAATTTGTTAAGGAGACTATTCTTTCCCCATTGGTACCCTTGTCAAAATCAATTCACCATATATGTGAGGGTTTATTTCTGGGCTTTCTTATTTCAGTGGTCTCTAAGTCTATCCTTGTGCCAATGCATCACTGTTTTGATGACTGTAGTCCGTGTTAAGTTTTAAATCTAGAGATATGAATCCCCTAACTTTGATCTTTTTCAAGATAGTTTTGGTTGTTTGAGGTCCCTTGAAGTTCTGAATGAATTTTAGTATGTTTTTCTATTCCTGCAAACAAACATTACTGGCATTTTGATAGGGATTGCATTTATATATATATTACCTTGGGTAATATTGTCGTCTATTGTCAACTTAAAACTATTAAGCCATACAATCTATGAACATGGGATGTTTTTCCATTTATTAAGGTCATCTTTAATTTCTTTTAGTAATGTTTATAGTTCTCAGTGTACAAGTCTTTTGCTTCCTTGGTTAAATTTATTCCCAAATATTTTATTCTTTTTTTATGTATTGTTAATGGTATTGTCTTAATTTCTTTTGTGGATTGTTCACTGCTAGAGAGTAGAAATAAAACTGATTTTTTAAAACTTCATTTTATACATTTAATAATTGAAAATATAAACAAAAACAAAAGAAAATATAGTTGAGTAAAAACATTTCTCATTTAAGTGTACTGAATACATACAAAAATTTTTTTAATCATACAGTATGTTACACAATATATTTGGTTCATAGTAACGCAGTCATACAGTATTTGTCCTTTTGTGTCTGGCTTACTTTGCGCAATATAATGTCCTCCAAGTTCATCCATGCTGTCATGTTTTACAACTTCATTTCTTAACAGTTGCATAATATTCCATCATGTGAAAAGACCACAGTTTGTTTTTCTGTTCATCTGCTGATGGACATCTGGGTTGTTTCCAACTTTTGGCAATTGTGAATAATGTCGCTGTGAGCATCTGTGTGCAGGGGTCTGTTCCTGTCACTGCTCTCAGTTCTTCTGGTATATACCCAGTAGTGGTATTGCAGGGTCATGTGGCAAGTCTATATTGAACTTCTTTAGGAACTACCAAGAAGTCCTCCACAGTGGCTCTGCTATTCTGCATTCCCACCAACATGAATAAGTGTTTCTCTCTCTCCACATCCTCTCCAACACTTGTAGTTCTTTCTTTTTAACAGGGGCCATTCTGATAGGTGTGAAATGATATCTCATTGTAGTTTTGATTTGCATTTCCCTAATCATTAGTGAAGTTGAGCATTCAATTTTTTTTTTTTTTCCATTTGTATTTCTTCTTTGGACAAATGTCTATTCAAGTCTTTTGCCCATTTTTTTTTAAAGATTCGTTTATTTATTTCTCTCCCCTCCCCCCCCACCCCGGTTGTCTGTTCTTTGTGTCTGTTTTGCTGCGTCGTCTTTGTCTGCTTCTGTTGTTGTCAGCAGCATAGGAATCTGTTTCTTTTTGTTTCGTCATCTTGTGTCAGCTCTCTGTGTGTGTGGGGCCATTCCTGGGCAAGCTGCACTTTCTTTCGCGCTGGGCAGCTCTCCTTACAGGGCACACTCCTTGTGCGTGGGGGTCCCCTACGTGGGGGACACCCCTGCGTGGCACGGCACTCGTTGCGCACATCAGCACTGTGCGTGGGCCAGCTCCACACGGGTCAAGGAGCCCTGGGGTTTGAACCGCGGACCTCCCATGTGGTAGATGGATGCCCTAACCACTGGGCCAAGTCCGCCGCCCCCATTTTTTTTTTTTTAAGATTTTATTTATTCCCCCCACCTCCCTTCCCCTTGTTGTCTGCTCTCTCCATCCATTCGCTGTGTGTTCTTCTGTGTCTGCTTGTATACTCATTAGGCAGCTCTGGGAACCAATCCTGGGACCTTCTGGAGTAGGAAAGAGGCGATTACTCTCTTGCGCCACCTTAAGTCCCTGTTCTGCTACATCTTTTTTTCTGTCTTCTGTGTCTCTTGTTGCATGATCTTGCTGTGCCAGCTTTCTGCGTAGGCTGGCACTACTGCACAAGGTGGCTTTCCCATGCTGGGCTGTGTTCCCACACATGGTGGCATTTCCTGTGTGGGGCGACATTCCCGCATGGGCTGGCACTCTGCGTGGGCCAGCTCGCTGCATGGGCCAGCTTGCCCTTACTAGGAGGCCCTGGGCATCGGACCCTGGACTTCCTATATGGTAGATGGGAGCCCAATTGGTTGAGCCACATCCATCTCCCTGCCATTTTTTCAATTGGGTCATTTGTCTTTTTATTGTTGAGTTGTAACATTTCTTTATATATCCTGGATATTAAACCCTTATCTGACATGTGGTTTCCAAATATACTCCCATTAAGTGAGATCCCAAAGTCCTGGGAGGTACAAAAGTGTTTAATTTTGAGGAGATCCTATTTATTTTTTCTTCTGTTGCATGCGCTTTGGGTGTAAGGTCCAAGAAACCTCTTGAAGATGTTTCCATATATTTTTGTCTAGTAGTTTAATGGTCCTGGCTTTTATATTGAGGTCTTTGCTCCATTTTGAGTTGATTCTTGTATAGGGAGTGAGATAGGGGTCCTCTTTCATTCTCTTGGTTATAGATATCCAGTTGTCCCAGCATCATTTGTTGAAAAGACTGTTTTGGTCCATTAACATTGACTTGGTAGGTTTGCCAAATCTCAGTTGACTGTAGAGTTGAGGGTTCATTTCTGGGTTCTCAGTTCTGTTCAATTGATTGATATGTCTATCTTTATGCCAATACCACGCTGTTTTGACAACTGTAGCTTTGTAATATGTTTCAAGGTCAGGCAGTGAAATTCCTCCATCATTCTTATTTTTAAGAGCACTTTCCCTTCCAAATGAATTTGGTGATTGCCTTTTCTAATTCTGTAAAGTAAGCTTGACATCTTCACAATATTTATTCTTTCAATCCATGAACATGGAATGTCTTTCCATTTGTTTAGGTTTTTAAAATTTCTTTTAGCATTGTTTTGCAGTGTTCTGCATATAGGTCCTGTATATCTTTGGTTAACCTAATTCCTAGGTATTTGAGTCTTTTTGTTGCTATTGAAAAATGGAATTTTCCGATTTCCTCCTCAGATTGTTCAGTACTAGTGTACAAAAACATTACTGATTTTTGTGTGTTGATCTTGTATCCTGCCACGTTGCTCAACTCAATTATTAGCTCAAGTAGCTTTGTTTTGGATACTTCAGGATTTTCTTTTTTTAAAGATTTATTTATTTATTTCTCTTCCCTCCCCCCCCCACCCCCCACCCCCCACACCGGTTGTCTGTTTTCTGTGTCTCTTTGCTGCATCTTGTTTCTTTGTCCGCTTCTGTTGTTGTCAGTGGCATGGGAATCTGTGTCTCTTTTTGTTGCATCATCGTATTGTGTCAGCTCCCTGTGTGGGTGGTGCCATTCTTAGGCAGGCTGCACTTTCTTTCGCGCTGGGCGGCTCTCCTTATGGGGCGCACTCCTTGCACGTGGGGCTCCCCTACGTGGGGGACACCTCTGCGTGGCAGGGCACTCCTTGAGCACATCAGCACTGCACATAGGCCAGCTCCACACAGGTCAAGGAGGCCCTGGGTTTGAACCGCAGACCTCCCATGTGATAGACGGACGCCCTAACCACTGGGCCAAGTCTGTTTCCCTTCAGGATTTTCTCAGTACAGGATCATGTCATCATAATTGATTTTTGTGTGTTGATTTTGTATCCTGCAACTTTGTTGAATTTATCAGCTTTAACAGTTTTTGGGGGAATTCTTTAGGGTTTTCTATGTGTAAGTTCATGTTATCTGTGAACAGAGATAATTTTATTTCTTCCTTGCCAATTATGATGGTTTTTATATCTTTTTCTGGCTGAATTGCTTGGCTAGAATTTCCAGTATTACATGAAGTAGCAAAAGCTGCTATCTTTGTCTTTCTTAATCTTGGGAAGAACTTTGTCTTTCACCATTGAGTATAATACTGTTGGCTGTTTTTTTTAATTAAAGATTTATTTTATTTATATATTCCCCCCTTGTTTGTGCTGCTGTCTGCTCTGTGTCCATTTGTGAGCTTTGTCTGCTTGTCTTCTCTTGTTTAAAATGTTAAAAAAAGATCTATTTATTTCCCCGCTTCCTCTCCCTCTCCCCCTGCCCTGCTGTTTTTGCTGTCTATATCCATTTGCTGTGTGATCTTCTGTATCTGTTTCTTTTTTTGGTCTTCTCTTCTCATTTCTCCTCCTCTAGAATTCACTGGGATTTGATCCTGGGGACCTCTGATGTGGAGAGAGGTTCCCTATTAGCCTTGCCACCTCAGTTCTGGTTTCTGCTGCTCTTCACCTTGACTCTCCCTTTTGTTTCTCTTTTGTTGCATCTTCAGCTTGCTGCATAACTCACTTGCGTGGCCACTGTTGCTACGTGGGCACTCAGCTCACCACGCAGGCCTGGCTTGCCGTGCAGGCATGCTTTCTCTTCTACCTTTTCACAAGGAGGCCCCAGAGATCAAACTTGGGTCCTCCCATATGGTGGCAGAAGCCCTATCACTTGAGCCACATCCTCTTCCCTTGTCTTCTCTTTAGGAAGCACTGGGAACTGAACCTGTGAGCTCCTGTGTGGCAGAGAGGTACTCATTTGCTTGAGGCACCTCAGATCCTTGGTTTGTTGTCTCTCTCATTGTCTTTCCTCATTGTTGCATCTTGTTGTGTCACCTCACTTCACCTGCCTGTCACACTAGCTTGCTGTCTTGCTTGTCTTCTCTAGGAGGCACTGGAAGTGAACTGGGGACCTCCTGATTATAGGCAGGAGCCCAATCGATTGAGCCACATCTGTTTCTCATGTGGACTTTTTATATATGGCCTTTATCAGGTTGAGAAAGTTCCCTTCTATTTCTAGTTTACTTAAAATTTTTTTTTTTTAATAATGAAAGGGCATTGGGTTTTGTAAGATGCTCTATCTTCATCTTTTGAGATGACCATGTAGTTTTTTTCCCTCCTTCTATTAACATGGTTTACTGCATTGGTTGACTTTAGGGTATGTGGGAACCACCCTTGCATTCCAGGGATAAATCTCAGTTGGTTATGGTGTGTAATCCTTTTACAATGCTGCTGAATTTGATTTGCTAGTATTCTGTTGATGAATTTTGCATGTATATTCTTAAGGGATATTAACCTGTAGTTTTTCTTTTTTTTATAGTGTCTTTGACTGGCTTTGGTATCAGGGTAAAGCTGGCTTCATATGCATTTGGAAGTGTTTCCTCTTTTTTTTTTTAAGAATCTGAGTGGGATTGGTGGTAATTCATTTTTTTTTTTAAAGATTTATTTATTTCTCTCCCCCCCCACCCCCACCCCGGTTGTCTGTTCTTTGTGTCTATTTGCTGTGTCGTCTTCCTTGTCCACTTCTGTTGTTGTCAGCAGCATGGGAATCTCTTTCTTTTTGTCGCATCATCTTGTTGTGTCAGCTCTGCGTGTGCGGCGCCATTCCTGGGCAGGCTGCACCTTCTTTTGCGCCGGGCAGCTGTCTTTATGGGGCGCAGTTCTTGCGCGTAGGGCTCCGCTATGCGGGGGACACCACTGCATGGCATGGCACTCATTGCGTACATCAGCACTGTGCATGGGCGAGCTCCGCATGGGTCAAGGAGGCCTGGGGTTTGAACCGTGGAACTCCCATGTGGTAGATGGACACCCTAACCACTGGGTCAAGTCTGCTTCCCTGGTAATTCTTTTTTAAATGATTGATAGCATTCAACATAGGAAACAACTGGTCCTAGGCTTTTTTGTTTTTCCAAGGTTTTGATTACTGATTCATTCTCTTTACTTGCCATTGGTCTATTCAGATTTTCTATTTGTTCTTGAGTCAGTTTTGGAAGTAAAGTATCTTGTCTGGATGTTCTATTTGCGGCTGGGGCGGCTTGCACTCTGATGCTGACGGGGGGGTTTGGAGGGGTTAGACTAGACTGCAGTGGCGTTTGATGCTACGGCAGACAGCATTAGAGGGGCTCTCAGGAGTGGAGGACGCACGGCAAGGGGAGGAAGAAAGCCGCGGAGACTAGGTCTGTGCGCAAGTCTGGTTTATTGCGGAAGGGGACACAGCTTTATAGGGTTAGGGACTGCGTGGAGGGATTTGATAGGTGCGGGCGGGTACTGCTTCCTGATAGGTGATTGTAAGCGGTTGCTAGGCAGAGGGCTGGCTGAGAGGTTTGGAATAGGGGAGGGGAAAGGGGGAGTGAGAGCTGGCCGGATGTTGGGCTAGGCGGGAGATAGAAAGGGGGAGGGCAGCGCCGGCCAGCCGCTAGCAGCAAAGGCCTAGTTAGGCGTAGTCACCTTATCTAGGCCCAGTGGGCAGAGGCGGTATCACCTCTTGCTGCACTGTTTGCTACTGTGGCAAGCTGGGCACCCTTCCTCCCACACTATTGTTACATCTTTAGGCTTCCAGTGACCTGACAAAGATTTCCTTAAATGTTGGTCCAAAAAGGGAGAAACTTGAAGGAAAAAACCCCCAAAATATAGTCTCTTTAATCTTTAACTCTTTGATAGATGCTGTTGGGGGAAGCTGCTGTAACCGGAGAGTGAAAACCAAGGGAAGTATCTGCTTCCATCCCTTAGGGGATTCCTGGTCCAACCAAAATGCACAACTCCCAACTTTTGGAGGACATTCTCCATTACCTGTCCTTCCAGATCAAGGGATGCTATCCTCACAGCCAAAGCAGGGCTGAGGAATGGAAGGATCATTGGTTTGTGTAGGCTTTGCATTTATCAGTGCCATCTCCTTTCCTAAAGCTTTTCCCTGGTTTAGTGTAAATGTCATGTTCCAGAATTGCAAAATAGTTGATTCCACTCTTCTAGCTCTAGAGATGGAAAGACCAGCTCCTAGAGCTCTTCATTTTGTTTTATGTCAGTGTTGGATTTTTTTAACCTTCTGTGCCAAAAAGTGTTTCTTTACTTTTTCTGGCAGTCTGTTGATGCTTATAGACTCCTTAGAATAATGTTTTTAATGCATAAACATGTATACATGAGGTTACAAAGGAAACTGCGCTGGAAAAAGTCAAAATATTAAAAATACAAATTTGTTTTAAATATATATGCTTTGTAATACATTAAAGACAATGAATTTAAAAAGTTAAAATTTACTTTTAAACAGTGTAAAGGCTGCTGTATTTGCTTATTAAGAACATTAAACTGTGGAGTGGTCTTAGACTCACTTCCTTCCATGTATTGAATGCTGGAAAGTAATGCAAACATCTGGTTCATCAGTGAGGAAACACAACTGCATTGTCCAGTGTTGGCTTCTAGGCCTGTAGTTAGTTTGCCAGCCACATCTCACCAAAGCTATAGATAGGAAGTCTGCAATCACACATGATCTTCAGGTAGGTTTAATAAGTACCATAAATTTGAAAGCAGAGTTGAGTATTTTGAGATATCCACAGCTATAATTTGATATGGAAGTATTTGTGACTTCTGATGCTAACAAAGGTATGGTTGGTGACCTATATTCATAACTGAAGGAAATAATAGGATGGAGAAAATAGATATGTTTTTTCCCATTCTGGTTTATGGACCTCATGTTAAACATCTATTTTAAGGAATAATATATGCTAGGATAGATGTGGAAATAAAGGTAATCCATGTAATAGTATAGTGCCACTGTACATATAAA
Organism: Dasypus novemcinctus; assembly: GCF_030445035.2. Taxonomy (NCBI): domain Eukaryota; kingdom Metazoa; phylum Chordata; class Mammalia; order Cingulata; family Dasypodidae; genus Dasypus; species Dasypus novemcinctus. The sequence goes on from NC_080675.1 coordinate 75,475,285, forward strand.
AGGAAATACAGAATAAAACTATCACAGAATATTCTGGTTTGCAATTCTTTTGCAGTTAGAAAGTAGCTTAGATTTCAGTGTCCTTTTGCATGACTTTACCTTAATTAATAGTAACCAAGGGTCTAAAATGAAGAAATCAAAAATATATTTTCAAGAGCAGATTTGTATTTCACGAGTAGAAATCCATACCATATGAATGACAAACTGAAGATTGCATTTAAAAACTGTTTATTCAGTCGTTTGCACTGACTATGCTTATTAATAAACCCAGTCCCTCCAGTGACACCTATTTAAGGGGTTTTAAGAATGGAGATTGCTTGCCAGAACCCAGTATCTTGCAGTAACCAGGGAAAGCAAAATCCTAGAGCCAGTTACCTGGGGAATTACTCCCAGTTCCCACTACACTGTAACTGTAGGACAGAACTAGCTTCAGAAGTTGGTTAAGTATCAACTTTTTGCATATATAGGGACTGGTACAAATTTTGGATACATCATAATTCAGAAAGATACTGGGTAGAATCTACTAAAGTTTTCCAAAATGCTCTTTGAAAAATGAAACCTGTGATCAAATATACTTTGGAAATGTTGTATACTATATGCATCTTCTTTTGAAGATTCTTAATGCACATTATGGCATTGTACAGGTCCTGTAAAATCATACTCACCTTTATTTTGTTTGACCTAGTATTTGATTGGTTTTTTCAATAAACACTAATCATACATAAACCAGTGTTCTTGGGTGCAAACTTTGGGAAACTTTTTTAAAAAGAAATTTGGTGGGAATCTGGTAACATGTATAGCAAAATATAATCTCAGTATGGACAAAGGTTAATTTGCTCTTTTGCAGTAATTTTTAAAAGCTTTCTATCTTTGTGTTCTTGGTTGGTAATTTTAGTTTAATCTGATCAATTCATCCTCTAATCAGTTTATTCTGTTAAGAGACATTATTTTCACAGATGAAATAACCTATTTTTTAAAATTATAGAAACTAATATAATTTTAATAAAAGGCACAGTATCTTCCCAATTCAAGGAATACATATGTGAAAATAATAGATGCAATGTAATTTATTGTCATACATAGCTTCTACTGACTTGATGAACTATCATTTTGTAGGTATTTGATTTTTTAATAACTATCTTTAAATCCTGTACTTAAAATGTATAATTAACATTTATAACTTCATTTTCCCCTTAAAATCAAAGATACTTTTCATTTTAAAAGGCTAGATAAACCTAAGGCTACATTTGTAGTTTATATACTATTACAAAAGTAGTTTAAAATGTCTTCTATTTGTCTCTATACTCCTTAAATTATCTTTATGGTAGGTTGTCATTAAAAATAATGGGTTTTTAACTGTTAGAGATGTCTTAGTGTACTAGTAAATAGAACATTAAAATAATCTGATACTTCTGTAAAAACTCTTTGTTATCTAGACTTCTGAAATTTTATTCTTCTGTGAGTGGTATACACATAAGTACATGCTGAGTTACTAGCTATGGAGTAAATGTAAACATAATAATTGCCATTTATACTTGTATTAAATGAGTGACATCCCCCAGCCCCCAAAATTAAATCAGCAGAAAATGTGAGGCTATAATATAGCTAGTTGTATTTAGTGTAGGCTGGTAATCTAGACCCTCTATGGTGTTTATTGCTGGCAGCCTACCTGGTATCCTTTCACTTTCTTTCTGGCAGAACCCAACTTTTGTTATGAGTGGCAATGTACACAGATAAAACACTACATTTTGCAGCCTTCTTATAATTAGGGCTAGCCATTTTGTCGTAACTCTGACAAATGAGATACAAGTTGAGAGCTTCTTATAAAACTGTGTTCCCTGACACAGGCAATATGAAGGAGTGTTGTCTTTCTTTTTTTTTCCTCCCTGGAATGCAGATGTAAGGCAAGGGAAAAAGCAACCATATCATGACTAGGTAGGAAGATGAAAGCTACACACCAAGAATGATGTGAGAAATCTAGCTGCAGCCGCAGGACATTGAAGACATGATGGAGCTGCTGCACCAGCTCTAAACTTTTTTTTTCCCAAAGATTAATTTTATTTCTCTCCCCTTCTCCCTGCCCCCCCCCCCCAAATCATCTGCTCTCTGTTTCCATTCACTGTGTGTTCTTCCCCATCTGCTTGCATTATCAGGCGGCACTGGGAAACTGTGTCTATTTTTTGTTGCATCATTGCGCTGCGTCAGCTCTCCATGTGTGTGGCACCACTCCTGGGTGGGTGGCACTTTTTTCACACGAGGTGACTCTCCTTGCCGGGCGCACTCCTTGTGCATGCGGGGGCACCCCTGTGTAGCACGGCACTCCTTGTGTGTGGCAGCACTGCACGTGGGCCAGCTCACCGCATAGGTCAGGAGGCCCTTGGGATTGAACCCTGGACCCTCCATATGGTAGATGGACACTCTATCAGTTGAGCCACGTCTGCTTCCCTCTAAAGTTCTTTATACAGATTTACTACACAAGAAACAAAACAAATTTCTAATTTCTTTAACCTTAGTTTGAGTTTTCAAAAGAATCCTAAATGATAAGAGTTTTGTAATTAGTAATCCTATTCTTGAGAATTTCTGAAACTAAGAAAAAGTTTGAAAAAGGAGAAAGTCGTATGATGATATGCATGGTAGCATTTTTTCGTCTATTAGATTAACACTGAAAACAAATTAGAGATCTGAAATTAGGGCAATTTTAAAGTAAATTATAGTTAAAAACCAACTTAGACTGCCTTTTAAAAATGAATTTTATAAAGATGTAGTAACAGAAAAAATTCAAACATAAAATTACATCTGCTCCAATTATAATTTGTGACAAAGCTATTGGTTATTCCCAATCCCCTTTCTCACCTCCCATAAAAAGGCTGGAAAGGTTTTTATAACTTAATTTTGTTGATTTTAGATTATGAACATATATGCCATTTAATCTATGTTATATTAATAATAGCACTAAGGGCATTTATCCATTGTTTTTTGTTTTGCTTAAGAGTCAAACAAAATTTTAGTAACCAAAACAAATTTTCAGTCAAATTTTAAATGCATAAATATAATGAAACAGTACCAACAATCTACTGTAAAACTTCATCATACAGTTACTGTGCAGACTTCACCAATAAATGGCACTCAGTTTGTTCTAAAAGCATGTAGTTGCAGAAAGCTGTTCAAAGTGATAAAAACTTGGATTTTTCATAGATATTTCAGACATTCGAAATGATACACTGCAACTTCTGAATATCAAATTGAGCTGCACAGGTTAAGATGAGGGACTTCACATAGTGTTGAAGATATGAGGAACTCTGTGCTTGAATTGGCATTGCATTTCCTCGTCTGAGGCTGTCTTTATCACAAATATCTTCTATTCTTGGGAGAAGAGCTACATCAAGATGGATCGTCAGCTAAATCACGCTGGTCAAAATACCTATTAAAAAATTTAGTGTATGCTAAAAATAACTGTAGCACTATTTGTAATAGCAAAAGACCACAAACAAACTAAACGTCCATTAATTAGGGGACTGGTTGTATAAACTATAGTATAGCTAAACAATGTAAAACTATATAGTTATAAAAAGGAATGAAGGAGATAGCCACACTGCTACAGTAAGGTTTTCAGGATTTATGAAGTGAAAAAGAAAGGTTCAGAATAGTAAGTTTGGTATATTACCTTCTATGAGTGTGTGTAGGAATAAAATTCATACTTATATTAAAAAAAAAAAATGGGAGCAGATGTAGCTCAGTGGTTAAGCACCTGCTTCCCCCATATGAAGTTCCAGGTTCAATGCCCAGTGGCTCCTAAAAAAAAACCACAGGGAGAGGGAAGAAGGAATGTGATACGGGGGCATTTTCGGGACTTGGAGTTGTCCTAAATGATACTGCAGGGACAGATGCTGGACATTATATATCCTGCCATAACCCACTCAAGTACCAGGGGAGAGTGTAAACTACAGTGTAAACTATAATCCATGCAGTGCAGCAGTGCTCCAAAATGTATTCACCAAATGCAATGAATGTGACACAATGATGAAAGAAGTTGTTGTGGGAGGAGTGGCGGGATGGGATGTGGGGAATATGGGAACCTCTTCTATTTTTTAATGTAACATTTCTGTAATCTATGTATCTTCAAAAAAAAAACAATAAAAAATTTAAAAAATTAAAAATAAAAAACAACAACAATGAATAGGAGAAAAAACAAAAATAACAAAACGGTTACCTATAAGAGAAGGGAGAAAAGAGGGTAGGGATAATAAGCGAAAATACTACAAATGTACTGAATTATGATTTTGACTTTGAAACAATGGAAATATTTTATACAATCATAAAATGAGATTAAATAAAAAAGAAAAGTAGTAACCGAACTCCACCAAATGAATTTTAACATATATCAAGTTGGTGGCTAACCACACAAAAGACAATTATTTCAAGTGGTTTTAAAACATTGTGTTTTGACTATATGTCCCTAGTGAGATATATCTTAGAGACACAAAGAACTACAGAGAATTCTTAAACAAATTTCAATAATTTTACTCTAAGTAACATTATTATTCTAAACAATTATGTGCCTATTGTAGGATAAACCAATAACTATGGTAATATTAGAAACCAGAATTTTTAGCATAGCAGAAATGTAACATGTAATATTATATTAGGCAATCTTAGAATTGAAATAAAATTTGAACTCATCATTTTATTTCTTTCTTTCTAAAAGAAATATAGAAATTTCCCAGCTCTGTTGACTGAAAAGGCCTAATAGCAATGACTAACCTAATAATATTTAGGCCCCCTAGTATCCAAATTGTGGTCTCTAAATACTGTTTCCTACTTTAAAAAGAGAACCAGCATTCCTAGGACAAAAGGCTGATTCCAGATCTGGAACTGGGAATGCCCAAGATTCAACTGAATTATCTTAGCAAATCTGAAAGTAAGGAAACTATACACGATCACTGGGGTTGTGTCAAAAGGATATAGGAGGGGGAAAGCGGATGTGGCTCAAGCAGTTGGGTGCCTGCCTACCACATGGGAGGTCCCAGTTAGGTTCCTCGTGCCTCCTAAAGAAGACATAGACAACAAAGAAGGAAAATAGCGAGCTGACATGACAAGATGATACAACGAGATATCGCAATGAGGAAACACCATGAGAGACATAACAAGCAGGGAGCAGAGGTGTTTTAAGTGATTGGGCCCCTGCCTCCCACATGGGAGGCCCTGGGTTTGGTACCTGGTGCCTCTGAAATAAGAAGACAAGCAGACATAGCACACAATGAACAGAGAGCAGACAGTGCAAACAAGGGTGGGGGAGGGGGGAATAAAAAATAAATCTTAGAAAAGGACATAGGAGGGCAGTGGATGTGGCTTAAGGGGTTGAGAGCCTGCTTCCCACATGGGAGGTCCCAGGTTTGGTTCCTGGTATCACCTAGAAAAAATAAACAGCAGGCAAAACAAATTAAAAAAAAAAAATACAGGAGAACCAATGTGGCTTGGTGGTTGAACACCAGCTTCCCACAAATGAGGTCTTGGGTTCAATCCCTGGCACTCGGTACCTCCAAAAAAAAAGACAAGATCCCACCTGAAGGGCTCCCACCAGCCAAAGATGGGACAATTTGACCATCCAAAAGGAAATACAAATAAAAATAATTTAATTGTATTTTTAAAATGCAATTATTTATATTAACTGAAAATTCCCAGTGCTAGTTAAGAGATAGGCATGTTCATCTTTTGTGGAAACCAGAACAGTATGAGCTTTCTGGAAAGCAAACTGGCAATAAGTATCTCAGTTTTAAAAGAACATAATCTTTGACTAATTTCTGGGTATTTACTCTTAAGAAACAAACAGCTATATGTATAATGCAGCATTATTTACAAAGAAAAACTAGAAACAAAAGGCAATTCATTAAATAATGTGATACATTCAGTATTGTTGCTTAAACCTCAATTTCATGAACTGTAAAATAGAAACAATGCTATCTACCACCAATGATAACACTACCATAAAGTAAGATGCCAAGAATTAGTTAACTGTACCTGCTAACCAAACAGATTAACAGATTTAAAGCAGGAACTCTCTCATCATCTTTGCTGTCCTAAAAAAAAAAAAAGATTTAAATTTAGTGCCCCTCCAAATATTTTCTAAAGAAATTTCCATTTAAGATGCAAAAACATAAACAACTTATTAGATGTCATGTGGCCAAATTCAATCCCAACTAATAAAACATTCTAAGTATTTTCCTATTTCATTGGAATCTTCATTACCACCATAAAAAATGAGTTGGTGATTTCAGCTGGAAATAAAAAATTGCAACTTACCACTAAGAGTCTCACTTCAGAGCACCTTCTTGCAAGCTGACGGATCAGGGAATGAGCCTCAGGTAATAAAGGTTTTTCAAGACAAGCCAACAAAGCATAAAGCCATCTTCCCTAAATATAATTAAAATAAGTAATAAATAGGCAAGCACTGGACCATAAACTTAACTGTATTTTTTTAAAAATTATTCAGTGTTGTTCCTGGTTATCTGAAATGAATAAATTCATAGAACATTTAACTGTATTATGTTTGAATAAAGACAACAAAGGGTCATCTGGATAGCCAAGTGATATATCTTACTTTTTGAATTTTTTAACTATAAAAACAGAACACTGGATACTTCAAAATATTCCTCAAATCCCAAAGAGTTCATTTCAGACTGTTTTGCTAGCATTGAGCTCCTACTTCAGAAGTAGGAAACTATATTAAGATTTGTATAAATCCTTGCAAAAGTAAAGATACATTTTTTCTTTGCTTTCTACAGATATACAAATTATTATTTCATAAATTTGTCCTCTGGGTCCCTACACAAGGACTATACTCTAGATGAAATGATATTTTGAAATGAAATGATATACTCGGAAAGCTCATGGCATGCTGAATTTATAACTCCCTTTTTAAAAAGTGGGTTTTTCTTTTTAATTACAAAAATAAATCTATAATCCCATCATGCAGATAAAATTTCCAACATTAAAAATGTTTGTCTTGGGAAGCGGATTTGGCCCAACAGATAAGGTGCCTGCCTACCACATAAGAGGTCCAGGGTTCAAACCCAAGGCTTCCTGACCCATACGGTGAGCTGGCCCAAGCACAGTGCTGATGGTGTGGAAGGAGTGCCATGCCACACAGGGGTGTCCCCTGCATAGGGGAACCCCATGCGCAAGGACTGCGCCCTGTAAGGAGAGCTGCCCAGCGCATAAAAAGTGCAGCCTGTCCAGGAATGGCACGGCACACACGGGGAGCTGACGCAGCAAGATGATGCAACAAAAAGAGACATGGATTCTGGGTGCCGCTGACAAGAATATTAGCCACAGAAGAACATGCAGTGAATGGTCACGAGAGCAGACAACTGGGGGGCAGGGGAAGGGGAGAGAAATAAATAAAAAATACATCTTAAAAAAAAAAGTTTCTTTTTCTTATGCGTCAAATGTTTTCGATAAAGTTTTTGTCACTGTAATAACTTTTTAGTTGTCTATATTACTTGCAAGCCACATAATGAACATTATCCCACTTTGTTAAATGGAATTAACAAGGGAATGTTATTAAATAGTCTCAACATGACACACACAAATACTTTTATCAAGCATTTATACTTTTCTGTCATTGCTGGTTTTTCTTCCTTCTAAACTCTATGAGATTATGATAGCTACTGTACCCCACCACCCCAGAACCTAGCCTAGAGCCTAGAACCAAACAGAAGCTTAATTATTTGTACAATGAATACAAAAACATGATTTTAAAATGAATCAATGTTTCATTGTAGACACTTAACCAATCTTTTATTGTTGAACACTATGTTTAATTTTTTGCCATTATATAGTATGATAAACATCCTTGAACATACATTTTAGAGCATCTCTGATTTCTTAAACTGAATTCCTATAAATGAAATAGTAGATGTCAAAGGGTATATTCATTCATTAAGGTTTCTGAGATGTAATCACCAGATCATACCCTAGGAAAGTTATATCAATTAGATTTTCATCAGCAGTGTATAAGACTGAGTTTATTCTTTTTTTTAAAAAAAGATTTATTTTTATTTATTTAATTCCCCTCCCCTCCCCCGGTTGTCTGTTTTCTGTGTCCTTTTGCTGCGTCTTGTTTCTTTGTCCGCTTCTGTTGTTGTCAGTGGCATGGGAAGTGTGGGCAGCGCCATTCCTTGGCAGGCTGCTCCCTCCTTCGCGCTGGGCGGCTCTCCTCACGGGCGCACTCCTTGTGCATGGGGCTCCCCCACGCGGGGGACACCCCTGTGTGGCACAGCACTCCTTGCGCGCATCGGCACTGCGCATGGCCAGCTCCACACGGGTCAAGGAGGCCCGGGGCTTGAACCACGGACCTCCCATGTGGTAGACGGACGCCCTAACCACTGGGCCAAAGTCCGTTTCCCAAGATTGAGTTTATTCTGAGTAACTAATCCTCATTTCTTCTGGGGCAGTTTAAGAATATTAGAACAAATAAATTTTAAATAACAATTTATGCAGCACACTGTTTCTTAGTGTGCAACTCCAAGTCAATAATGAGTCTTTTAAAAATTTTTTTTTTAAAGATTTTCTTTCTTTCTTTCCCCATCCCCCCCCCAGTTGTCTGCGTCCATTCGCTGCGTGTTCTTCTGTGACCGCTTCTATCCTTATCAGCGGCACCAGGAATCTGTGTCTCTTTTTGTTGTGTCATCTTGTTGTGTCAGCTCTCCCGTGTGTGCCGCACCATTCCTGGGCAGGCTGCATTTTCTTTCGCGCTGGGTGGCTCTCCTCATGGGGCGCACTCCTTGCATGTGGGGCTCCCCTACGCGGGGGACACCCCTGCGTGGCAGGGCACTCTTTGTGTGCATCAGCACTGCGCATGGGCCAGCTCCACAAGGGTCAAGGAGGCCCAGGGTTTGAACCGCAGACCTCCCATGTGGTAGGCGGACGCCCTAACCACTGGGCCAAGTCTGCTTCCCCAGTCGTTTTTAAAAACAGACTCATTTTCAGGTATAGATTTACTATGTAATGACAACATTCAGGTATCCAAATGTCCTCTACACTTAGACATTGCTCAAAACCTGTACCGATTGTCTATTCAGAAAAGTTCCTTCTATCAGATTCAGTTAGCACACTTTGACAATACTAAAGATAAAAGTAAAATCCAGGCCCAAATAACTGAAAGCCTTCCTTAATAGCGTCACACTTGGATGATAAAATAAGGCTGTATTTTAAAAAAATATATTAATCTCTAATAAAAAAAAAAAACACGCCCCTTTTGACTTTCACTAGATTATGATAAGCACTATAACATAGGTTTTTACTTTGCATAGTCAAATTCCCAGGACTAGAGTTCTGATTAATAATATGATTACTTAGAGGAACTCAATACCATTTGATTTCAGGGACATATTACTCAAAATAAGACTTGAAAGATTAATATAAAAATTAAGGAAGTCAGTGGTTAGAGGTTCAGAAACACTTTAATGGCTCCTCTGGCAAATACAACTATACTTTTTGGTAATACGTCTTCATTAAATAACAGGGAAAGCCAAACATTACCCTTTTGCGTGGATAATCTTTGGAAGTTAAAAAAAAACATTAAAAAAAAAGATGATAAGGAAATCAGGTCAGACAATATTGATAAAATGCTATTGTGAGACACAAATAACTGATATAAAATGTTATACTCAGTATCTAGATTTCAGTGAAGAAGTAGCCTAAGAATATGGATAGTTATTTAAGGTATAGCTCATATACTACTGCATGGGGAAGATATTGTTTCATCAATATGGAAAGAAATGTAAATTAGATTTCTATTAAATTTTATAGTAAATTTACTATAATATTACATTTACACTAAAGAGTCACTAAATTTAAAAAATACATACAAATTATAAAATAATGTTAGAATCAACCATTTGGAATTGCTGATAATCAAACATTTTTAGTCTACACAAATGAATTTCATATAATCCGCCTTAATGTGGGATTGCAGAGAAGAGAAATAAATTTAAGTATCCACTGCTGATAGCTTTATAAACTTGTTCATTTCCTCTGGAAAGCAATCTGGCAAACTTAACAAAAGCTCATAAAACCTTGACTTGATAATTCTAATCTAGAAATAGTCTGAGAAAATAATAATAAAAAAAGAATTTGTTGTGTTTTTAATTTAGTGCAATAGCAAAATATAGGAAAGAACCCAAATGGTCAATAATGAGAGATTCAAAGTAAACTAAGAGACATTAAGACAATGCCAATTAAGTGAATTACATTATCATATATATGAGAGAAATATGGACTAAAAAAACCAGAATGTATGTATTGATTGCAACTATGTAAGACATTACGACCACTGAAAGAATCAGAAGTAGTAGTTTTAAATACGATTGATTCTCCCCCCTATAAGAATATGGTAGATAGCAGAGATTTAAAAAAAAAAAAGAAAATATAAAGTTCTGAAATGAAAGTTTAGTGATAAAAAGATACAGTCATTTTACTTTTAGAGACTTATCTAGGCAATGTAGCTGAACGGTAGGCTAGGAAACATACTGTACTGCAATGTTGGTTATTTGCCTTTCCTAGGAGACTAATAAACTTCTGGCAGACAAAGATTATACTTTTGTTATGCAGTAGCTAATACATAGAATGTACTCAATTAATGTTTGCTAAATGAGTGCACAGTACTCAGGAGTCTTGACAGGGAGCTTGGACCCTCAGACACACACTTGCAAATACTGTCAATTTTGTAAAATATTTGTTTCTAAAAATTAAGTCTATCTCTAAGGATGATAAAATTTCTTAAAATCAAATTACGGGGATTAAGAAAATAATTCATTTATATACTGCCCACCAAATTCACCCAATTTTGAAAATGAAAAAGAGCTGTGAATATAAAGTAATAAAATAGAAGGGCACTGTGCAGTTTTTAAAAGTACAGATTCTAGAACCAGATTGCCTGGCCTTGAATCTTAGTTCTGCCAGTTACTAGTTGTACGACCTTGAGCAAGTTACTTAACCTCTCTGTGCTTCAGTTTCTTTTATCTGTAAAATGGAGATAATAGTTCTTTAGGTTGTTGGGAGGATTCTATGAGTATTGTATATAAAGTTCTTAGAACAATGCTTGGCACATAGTGCTTGCTATTTCTGTTATTTCTCTTTTTTAAGATGGTACTGGGGACTGAACCTTGGACCTTGTACATGTAAAGCAGGCACTAACCCACTAAGTCACACCTGCTCTGCATTTCTCGTATTCTTGGGTGAACTGGATTACTAAGATTTCAAACTTTCTTTAAGCCAGTGCTATGTAAATTGGGGTCTACAAACTGACTGTCAGTTTGTGACATGTTACTAGTCTGCAATGAGATGATAAGCCTGCATTAGGATATAAATCAACTCTTCTGTTCAGGTGACATTTTTTTCCCAAAGCAAGATTTCCTTAATGAAGGAAGTAATACATTGATTTACATTCTGGTGTAAGATCTTTATTTCATTGCAAACCAATATAGTTCTGATTATAAGTATGTTTATTTATAAATATATACAAATACATATGTGGGAGGAAGGGTGCCCGGCTTGCCACAGTAGCAAACAGTGCGGCAAGAGGTGATACCGCCTCTGCCCACTGGGCCTAGATAAGGTGACTACGCCTGACTAGGCCTTTGCTGCTAGCGGCTGGCCGGCGCTGCCCTCCCCCTTTCTATCTCCCGCCTAGCCCAACATCCGGCCAGCTCTCGCTCCCCCTTTCCCCTCCCCTATTCCAAACCTCTCAGCCAGCCCTCGCTATCTTTTCTGCCAGTCCCGCCCATGTTGCCGGCGTACAGTCTGCCCTCTTCCCCGGTGACTGCTTACCTCGGGGCTGTCCATCAGCTTCAGCCTGTCCACTACTGCCCCGTAGCTAGCCCTCCCTATATCTTACTCCTCCCTCTACCCAACCCTATATAACCAAGTGTACTTCCGTAATAAAGCAGACCTGTTCTTGCGCTCAAGCGGTCTCCGTGGTTTTTCCCCAACCGCGCGTCCCCCACGCCTGGAGAACCGGTGCTCCCTCTTGGGGCACCCCCCGCCGGTGGTTTGGCAGGAGCAAGCCGCCCCGACTATTGGGCCTGAGCGAGGACGAGACCCTCACGCTCAGCTACATACATATATATATACATGTTTATATACAAATAGTGTAGAATCATAGCTCATGTTTAAGGAAGTATATATAGTTTTGCCTGCATCATAAAAATAAAAAGATGTAATACTTTCACACCTATTAGATGGGCTGCTCTTAAAAAGTAGGAAAATTGTAAAAGTTGGAGAGGATGTGGAGAGATAGGAAAGCCTATTACTGTTGGTGGGAATGTAGACTGGCACAGCCACTGTGGAGGACTGTTGGCAGTTCCTAAGGAAGTTGAATATAGACTTGCCATGGGACCAAGCAATACCATTGCTAGGTATATACCCAGACGAACTGAGAGCAGTGACATGAACAGTTATCTACACACTGATGTTCATAGTAGCGTTAGCCAAAAGCTGGAAACAACCCAGGTGCCCATCAACTGATGAATGGATAAACAAATTATTGAGTATATACACAATGGAATATTATGCAGCTGTAAGAAGAAATGAAGTTGTGAAATATGTGACAACATGGATAAACCTGGAGGACATTATGCTGCATGAAGCAAGCCAGACACAAATACTTAATGACTGCCCTATTATGAACTAAATATATTATTGAAATATAAATATGGGTATATTTGCATATATGATCATTTTTCTTTAAAGCTGAACAAATACTCCATTTATATAAAATGTAAATATAAATCAATGTATAAAGATGAAAGTAGATTAGTGGTTATGTACATCTGAGTGAGGAATGCTAAGGGGTGTGGAGTCTTTCTTTTTGGGGTAATGAATTTGTTCTCACATTTCTGAAATGATGAATGTACAACACTGTGATTATATTAAAAGCCATTAATTATACATGTTGGATAGAATAGCCAGAAACAACAGCTATGTATAGTGGGGAAAGCACAGAGAGATTGAGAGGTGAGGAATTTTCTTGTTTGTTTGCTTATTATTATTCTTGAAATAATGAAAATGCTCTAATAATGATTGAAGTGATGAATGCACAACCATGTGATGATAGCAAGTACCACTGATTGTACACCCTGAATGAACTGTATGTTTATTAATATGTATCAATAAAATTAATTTGTTAAAAAAAAAAAAGATGTAATACTACCAATTCTGGAGTAAAGTCTCTTTCTCCAAACCAATTACTCAGGTATTCCAAGACACTAGTTACTGTTGCCTGAAAAAAAAAGGGGATGGGGGAAGAAATGTATTAAAAATAAAATGGTGACAAGTTCAACATGAGCTTAAGTTAGAAAGGAAACTCTGATATTTCAAAGGCCACCTTCTTTAGACTTCCAGAGAAATCTGTGGCTCTAGTTAGTAGTTTGATTAGATAGAGGCTTTTCTGACAAATATCTTTATATACTCTCAAGTATCAACTAATGTCTTAATTTAAATCCTAGGATTTAGTCTGTAAGAATAAGCAACTTATTCTCCATGTGCTCTTTTAAAAAATCTGAAAATTAGCTATGGAAGGATCTACTTCAAAGCTATAATGATAAAATTAATTAAACTCTTGAGAATATTCTCTAGCTATTTAAATATAGTTAGATGTTTATAAAAATCACAATGATAGAATCTGGTATAATTGCTAAAGTGTTTTAATGCAAATGACCAAGTGAGAGAAACTGCAGCCAGTATATAATTTTCAAGAGTATGACCCTTTAAAAAAGAAAAAATTTCTCTTCCAAGGGTACTTAAGATGATATGAAGACAAAACAAATTTTTATTTGCTCTGAAAATGGATAACAGAGTTCCCACTCCCAAAACAATGAAGAATCAAAGTTCAAATTTCTCCTCTTTTCATACAAAAAACAGTGTATTTTATTCTTAATAGAATGTGTAGGATATCTAGAATTAGAAATGGCAACCTAACCTTAGTTATGTAATTCAAACCCTGGAATGTAAGGTTTACAAGTGAAATGTGAACAATTGAATAGTTTAGCACCTTCAACAAGAGCATAAGCCTGGGACTTAAGATCGATCTGGGATTAAATCCCAGTACCAACATTTTACTTGCTGAAAAACCTCCTACAAGTTACTGAACCAATTTTGTTTGCTCCTCTAAAAAAAAAAATAGATGATAATAAATCCTCATATAGGGTTGTAGAGAGGATTAAATGAGAACCATTAAAAAGTTTAGCACAAGGTCTTATAAACTTTTAAGTATTCAGTAAATGTATTCAAATACTTTCACTTAGGAACCCCCTTTTAAAAAAATCACACACTAAAGAATATGTGTATCCTATCATTAGATGGATTTTACCTGATTCATTCTGCTAACAATACTAAGCAAGGGAGGAAAACCAATCTGAAAGAAAAAGTGACAATACAATTTACTAAATGGTATTAAAAGCAGTTTCATTTTTTTCAAACTGGTGACTTTCTCACCATTAAAAAAAAGACCACGTGTGACAGCAGCCCAGGCCATAGTTTGCTGACCCCAAACTAAATAATACCCAAAATTAGACCTCCCCTCCTCTTTTTTTTTACCCAGCTATCACCTACCTGTACATAATCTATTCCTGGATTTTCATTTGTAGCTGGTCCAGGAGCCCCTTCAGCACATAATCTTTCACCCAGACAAAATTTTTTCCAGCCTTCTTCATCCTCAGATTTTGGCTGAAAGAAAAAAAAATTTATTTCAATGTATATATTTTTATATTGAACAGCGGAAACATTTCTACTGCCTCAACATATAGACATGTTGCTTAGGTGGTCACATCATATGTGGTACATCCTTGGTTTTGAGGGGCACTGACAAACGAGGATGTGTCCAAAAGAGGGTGATGATGAACATTGGTATGGGGGAAAACATGCACTAAGAATGCTTACAAAAAGGAAGGTTGTTTATCCCATGGAAGGAGACATGATTATATGCTCCACCTACTTGAAGAACTGATTCATGAAATCAGGAATAGATTTATTCTACATTGCCAGATGGAAAAAGTAGAATTAGTAGGAGAAACATTCAGCTTACTATAGACACTGTAACAAATTTTATTTATACAAATCACCACCTTGCACATTACTCTGTATATGTGTAGACCATGGCCCTTCCCCACCCCATAAGAATAAATAACTTTCATTAGATTCTTAGGATGACTGTGAGGCCCCTAAAAGGTTAAAAGCCATTTTCCTAGAATGACGTGTCCACCTTTTCCCATTACTTTATTAGTTCAGAGACTGTTTCAATTTCATTTAGCACTGAATTTTCATCCATTTATACCAATTATTGAATACGGTAGATAATTAATAAACAACTGGATTAATCAATAAGTAAATGTTTATATTTACATAGTTGCCAGAGTGGGCTTTTACATTTTTTTCACTGATTTTTATTTACATAATGTTTTAGGTTTCATGGTGATAAACATTTTTAATCACCACATAAGATTCCATTGTTTTAATGGACCAGAATTTATTAAATCAATTACGTTAGGTCATTTCCATTTTTCAAAAACTCTGTCAGGGAGCAGGTGTAGCTCACTGGTTGAGGCCCTTCTTCCCATGTACAAGGTCCCTGGTTCAATCCCCGGTGCCTTCTTAAAAAACAAAAACACAACAAAAAAACTCTATCAAGTTATATTATTCATATAGCATCTTTTAGAATTAGTGAGCATGTATCAAAAGTCCCAAACAGAATAAAAAAATAAATCACCTACCTACCTACCCACCCTTCGCTCCATCCCCCATTCTAATCTTATTAATAAGGCCCCACTGCATAGTGAAAGGAACATATACTTTAGAGTTAGACAAATTTGGCTTTGAATCCCAGCTATACCTCTTACTAGCTGTTTGATATTAGGTAGTTTCCTTTACACTTTCCCTAGAACAGGTTCCAGTAGTTACACAGAAGCATATAGGCATGTCAAATATTGAATTTCCCAGTTTTCAGTGATAACTGGTTGCCTCAGGAAGACTGAGCAAGCAGTCTCCTCCATTTATCCCAATATGTCACCAAGTAAGAGCATGTTAGGTAGCACTACCTATAAACTCCCCTGGAATTGGATAAAACTGATATACTGATAAAAAAGATGCTTTTCTTTTTCTCAGAGGCTAAATAGCTTTCATTAAATTTTTATAAGGAATGAGACCCCTAAAGATGAAAAACTATTGCCTTGGAACAAGTGTCTACTTCCCCCCGGTTGTTTAATTAGTAGTCCAGATAGATATAACATATCTACTAAAGAGCTTAAAATTACACCTAATCTGATAAAATCTGAGAAAGACCCCTTTTCAGTATGGATGACAAGCTCTCTTAAGTTGTGACAGGAACCAGGAAGCAGAGATGATAGCCTGTAAGCATGAGGATTTGCCTCATGGCACCATTCCCTCATCAGAAAATCCAATAAACCTTTATTGAATCTGTACATACTAAAAATTTATTTCCTTTAAAAAAAGAAAAAAGAAAGAAAAAGTCTACAAGAGCCTTTAAAAACTTGTAGAGGCCTAACAAATATTTATGCAAGTCTCCCAAAATCTGCAGATTATGAGTCAGAAAATAACTTGCTTTACTAATTCTATATTTTTCAATCTACTCATTTAATAGAATTGTTACTATTAATGATACATAGAAGAGAATGAAAGTATTATGGTCTAAGTAAGTGAATCTTTAAATATTGGAAGTACAGATTATTTCAAATAGGAATTCACTGAACACCTTAACTGAAAAAACTTACATACCATGGTCACATTACTATCCAACTGTTGTGATTTCCAGTGACTTCTATGTTTGTTCATACTCTAAAGGAAGAAAAGTTTGACAGCGATCTTTAGGGAATGGATAGCTGAAAAAGAAATCAAGTTCTGCACAAAATGCTAACAACCTTAAAACTTGGAAAATATATTTCAAGCTGTATTATGGCTAAGGATTACACCAATAATTTGAAAACTGGTTCATAAATATTATCTTTCTACTTCAGAATCATGAATCCTATTTTACCAAGTACTGTCTAAGAACTGAAATAAATCTTAGGGAGAGATTTAATTTGAGTAAGATTAAACTACACTCACCTGTCGAACAGTTGAAAACTGTGCTACTTGTTGCTGTTGCCATTGTAGTGTTGGGGAATATCCCTCAGGAGCAGGCTGGCATCCTGAAAGCTAGAAATCAGTTCGGAAATGTTCTATAATCAATATTCAGTGTTATAATTAGGATCTCGTGTCTCTGTTAAATAAAAGTAGAACTAAGGCAAAGAGTAAATAATAAATAATTAAGACTACACAAGTATCTCTTTTGTCTTGGCTGCCAACATGCCATCCAGATAAAGACCCAGAAACTCCAGGGTCATGTGAGCCACGGCCACGGCCATATCGGCAAGCACTGGAAGCATCCAGGAGGCTGGGATGAGGCTGGGATAATGCTGGTGGCATGCATCACCACATGATTAACTTTAAAAAATATCACCCAGGTTACTTCAGGAAGAGTGGTATGAGGCATTATCACCTGAAAACTAACCAGAGCATCTGTGCAACTGTAAACCTTGATAAAATGTGGACTTTGGTCAGTGAGCAGACATGGGTAAATGCTGCCAAAACCAAGATGGAGCTGCTCCCATCACTGATGTGGTGCAATCGGGCTACTATAAAATTCTGGGGAAGGCAAAGCTCTAAAAGCAGCCTGTCATCGTGAAGGCCAAGTTCTTCAGCAGAAGAGCTGAGGAGAATATTACGGGTGTGGGAGGAACCTGTGTCCTGGTAGCTTGAAGCCTTATGGAGGGAGGTTCATTAACTGCTAACATGCTTTTCCCCTGTGGCCTGAGTGTAGCCCCTTTGGCCCCCTACATCCCTAACTGAGCAGCAAATGCTGAGCATGGCCTGCATGAGAAACCCACCAAAACTGGGTTGTAGGACTAAGAATGTAGAGGTCTTGGTCAGTTGGCAAACTTGAATCTTATTTTCATCCATGAGAATAATCTGTTGATAAAACAATTGTTTGCATTGTTTACAGTGGGTGGGACAACATAAGACTCAGTTTCAATGGGTCATGTCTACAGAGGGACAGAGTGATAGGGTTGAGGCAGTTCTAAAGGGCTAAATTCCTAATCCTAAAGGTTTCTTCCTGTGTCCCTTATTTTGGACCAAACCATTTTAGTTTTAAACAGAATCTACAATTAATAGTTTTTACTTCTAATAAAAAATGTATTTACTGGAGAAAATTGGGAAATCCTGAAGGCCAGAAATGAGTCAGGTTTCCTAGGGTTTGTATCTTTTCCTGTTGAAACTAGATCATGATAATGATCAATGCTTGTAAGCAGGTAAGGCCCTCAGAGACCTCAGTGTAAACTATAATCTGGTATGGCTTTTACAGTTCTGGAATTTTAAGACTGTTGACCCAAAGTAAAACTTACAGTCTAAAACCTTGAAAGACTACATAAGAAAGATAAAGTACTGCAGATGCAGAAAAGTAGAAAGTAGGCCATCTCACTTTATTATAAATGGCTGAGTTAAAATTGTTAGGAAAAGATAGTAACATAGTCACTTCGATAAGAGCAATGTGCAATGGTTTATAGTTGAAATATAAGAAAGCTAAATGACATAAGCCCTTGATATTTTTTCTTTATAATAGCAAAATCCCAAATAAAGAATTCTAGTATGGGTTAAAATCTACTCAAACACCTTAAGAAACCCTACTTTAAAATATCTATTTCTGTTTTCTAAAACAGAACACAGTTCACAATTGATCATACATTTCCTTGAAATACAACTTAGCATAGTCACTTTTAAAAGACAATTATATAAAACATCATCTTCCACCAACTAAAAACCTCTGAAAAGGAATTATATGAAACATTATAGTGCCTGAATTACAGTTTCCTGATTTTACAGATCAGATAAAGAAATTACAACATAAAAGGAAAAGGAATTTACCAAAATTTAAAATTGCTGCTCTCCTTGGTTCTTAGGCTAAATACGAATCTCCAGGAAGCAGATTTGGCCCACCAGATAGGGTGTCTGCCTACCATATGGGAGGTCCAAGGTTCAAACCCAGGGCCTCCTGACCGGTGTGATGAGCTGGCCCACGTGCAGTGCTGATGCACGCAAGGAGTGCCATCCCATGCAGGGGTGTCCCCCGAGTAGGGGAGCCCCATGTGCAAGGACTGCGCCCCATAAAGAGAGCCACCCAGTGCGAAAAAGTGCAGCCTGCCCCAGAGTGGCGCCGCACACAAGGAGAGCTGATGAAGCAAGATGACGCAACAAAACGAGACACAGATTCCTGGTGCTGCCGACAAGAATACAAGCAGGCACAGAAGAACACACAGCAAATGGACACAGAGAGCAGACAACTGGGGATGGTGGATGGGGAAGGGGAAATAAATAAATAATACATCTGGGGATAAAAAAAAACCAATCTCCTCCAAGAGACCTTCTATGACTTTATCTAAAGTAGTTCTTTTTTTTTTTGAGGTACCAGGGCTGGGGATTAAACTGGGACCTCCCATGTGGGAAGCAGGCCCTCAACTGCTTGAGCCACATCCACTCCCCTAAAGTAGTTCTTACTGTTACTTATTGCTGACTATGTTTTCTTCATAGCAGTAGTCACAATATGTAAATATTTAGTTTGCTTGTTTACTCTCTGTCTTCCTCTACAAGATAAAGGACCTTTCCTTTCTTTTCCTCTGTTGTATTCAATTGCCTGGCACAATATAGATACTTAAAAGTTAGATGAAGAAACGAATGAAAATGACCACAGCAGGCAAACAGCTAGAAAAACTATATGATATTTGGGTTTCTGTTTTTAAGAAACTAAACCCAGTTAAATTTAGAACATGCAATTACACAGCTCAGAGCATGTATACTACACTGAACAGGATTAAATACCACTGTGATAACAGTTATGAAATATAACTAGAAAAACATTCCTTAAAAAAAGTGTGGCTATCGATTGTGTTCAAAGCAGCCGCTGAACCGCCTCTAGCTCCCAAGCTCCAGCCAAAGGAGAAGTGGGTACAAAAGGGAGTCTACAGCATAGCCTGTACAAAGGAGTCTGCCTGGCAAATTGACCTGCAGCAAAGCACAGAGGAAGCAACTGGCTACAAAACCCGATGGCAAGAGTCTGTCCTCTCTAATGGAGGGGTGAAAGGGTGAAGACGCCTCATCGTCTGTGTACTGTGTACTGTGTACTGGTACTGTGGCACTCCTTGAAATAAGATATTATCAGGAATTAGAAATGATCAGAAGTCCATTGAACTTCTGATTCACAAACTTCCCTTCCAGTGTCTGATGCTAGAAGTTGCTCAGGACTTCTAAACAGGTCTGGCAAGTGAGGCATATCTGTTTGGCCTTTTTGAAGACACCAAACCTGTGTGCTGTCTATGCCAAATGTGTAAAAACTATGTGAAGACATTCAGCTAACACTCGCATAGGTGAAGAATGTGCTTAAGAATCGACTATGGGGAAATGGACTTGGCCCAGTGGTTAGGGTGTCCGTCTACCACATGTGAGGTCCGTGGTTCAAACCCCGGGCCTCCTTGACCCGTGTGGAGCTGGCCCATGCGCAGTGCTGATGCACGCAAGGAGTGCCCTGCCACGCAGGGGTGTCCCCCGTAGGGGAGCCCCACGCGCAAGGAGTGCGCCCGTAAGGAGAGCCGCCCAGCACGAAAGAAAGTGCAGCCTGCCCAAGAATGGCGCCGCCCACACTTCCCGTGCTGCTGATGACAACAGAAGCAGACAAAGAAACAAGACGCAGCAAACAGACACAGAGAACAGACAACCGGCAGGGGAGGGGGGGAATTAAAGAAATAAATAAATCTTAAAAAAAAAAAAAGAACCCACTATGATGGGAAACATTTCATTTCCCCTCCCCAATTTTTGAATTATTATTTTTCTTTTCTTCCTGTTACTGGTCATTCTGAACATTAGATATTTTTTCTTCCCATGGAATCAAAAGATATGTTTTCCATGGGATCAAAACGTGCCTAAGTATATGATTATGAATGGAAAAATTGAGGACAGAAACTAGTTCCTGGCAGTTTTCCATTTTCATTTGTGTGTGAATTTCTAACATAAATGTGGGGACAGAAAGCATTAATGCGGGTGAAAATGTTTAAACAGTCAACTTTACAACACCTGTTAAATTTTTCTGGACAATGCCAGCATTTTAATTTTTTTAAAGCAAGCAAATTTCTTGATAATTAAATGATGTTTGCAGCATTTTTATCATACAGTTGATTTCCTCCATTCACTATTCTTTTCTGAGTTGTCCCACAAGCAAGTACATGTTTTTAATGTTGTCTATCTTCTACACTGTTCCTGTAAGTTTGTTATTAAAATACATTAAATTACAAAAAGTAAAAAATGGAAAAAGAAAAAGTAATGTGGCATAAGTAATCTATTTAAGCACTCCTTCCGGATTGGAAAATGAGCACGTTTCCACAAATACCAAGGATAGTGAAAGCTTCTTTGGAGGCAGTAATTGCCAACTTATCCTTCAAGAAAAAAGTACAAGTAAACGTCTAATTTCTATTGGAAATAGTCAAATCTTACCAACACCATAACCGACACTGTCTGATACAACACGAAGTCTTGAATTTTTAATTTGTGGTAAAATAACTCCAGACAATTAATAAAACTCACAGAAACATTCACAGTTTGCCTCCTTTTCAACTTCTTTGGATCAATCTGAGCTACCACAACATCTGGACATAAGGCTGCTTCGATCCTACAAATAAATAATAAATGCAAGAAATTTAATTACTGTGCTTTACTCATGTGTATTTACGCAAGCGATCCTTTTCTAGAGTTCATTTTGAAATGAGAAAAAATTTTCAGAAATCCAACAGCAGTATTAAAACAACCTATTTCTGAAATTACTCGGATTGAAAACAAGGAACTCTAACAGCACACATCTTAGACGTGGGCAACCAAACCCATCCAAGTTAAGACGTAGTCCATGGTGCTTGATCAGACCCAAGCTCCCGTAAAAGCAGGGGAAGGAACACTAGCGAGGCTTTATCACAAATAGGAGTCGAGCAGGGCACCCAGCGCTGTACCCGGGGCAGAGCGGACGACCAGCCCACCCACACAGAACTAAATCACTCACTGGACGCGCCTCAAGTATTCCTGAGGCGTCCGCGGGAGTTCTGAGGGATCGAAACCTTCTGTCACGTCGCAGGGCTCCACTGGCAAGAGCCGGGGCATCAGTTCTTCTACTGCAGACTCCATCGGTACCCACGCCATTGCTTCCAGGTCGGGCAGAACCGCCCAGCGCACGCGCCCAGCCTAGGTCACCGCGCAGGCGCAGAAGTAAGTGCGTTTTGTGCAGCGCTGCGCAAGAGGCAGGATCTGGAGGGACCTAAATGCGCATGAGCAAGCTTCGTGCTTCCCTCAAAGTTAAGGCTTTGGGTTCTCTCTAAAGGTGAAGGGTGTGTGGCTATTCTCTCTTCTAAGTGTATGGTAAAGACTGAGTTATTAATCTTTATGCATCCTAGTAGTGAGTGAGGGATCCTTAATTATTTTTTGAATTAATGAGCACTATTACTGTAAGTATCATTTATTGAACTCCAAGTTCGTAAACACGTTACTTAAATTTCCTCTCAATTTTTATTACAACTCTGAAATAGGTGGTGTTTTTCCGGTTTTGTAGGGGAGGAAATGCAATAGGAGGGGTTAATTACTACAGCTGTGATTTTCTCCCGAAGGGGAAGATTTATCCAATGCCAAAAGAATGAAAAATTAGTTTCCCAGAGGAATTTCTTGTGTTTTGTCACTTCAAAGATTACTTTATATTGAGCTGAATAGGATGGCTACCCTATTCCCTAGGTATACCCTAGGGAACAGGGTAGCCATCACTTTCTTTTCTTTTTTTCTTTTTTATAGAAAAATTTGCTTAAATACAAAAGGCAAATGTTTAGAAAATAGGTAGATAAATAAAATATATAACAAGTGTGGCAAAATGCTAATAGTTGGTAAATTTGGGTATCTGGATGGGGGGAAGGTTGGAGTTCTATGTGTTATTTTTGCAAATTTCCTGTAAGTTTGAAGTTATTTCAAAATAAAAAGTTAAAAAAAAATACAGGGAAGAGGATGTGGCTCAAGCAGCTGGGCACTTGCTTACTACATGGGAGGTCCTGGGTTTGGTTTCTGGTGCCTCCTAAAGAAGACCAAGCAAAGACTGAGAGGTAATGCCATGCTATTGGAACGTACTGGCACAGCCAGCTGATGCAATGAGATGATGCAACAAAAACACACAATGAGGAAATAGAATGAGAGACACAGCAAGCAGGGAGCGGAGGCTCAAGTGATTTGGGTCCTTCTTACCCACATGGGAGTTCCTGGGTTCAGTTTGAAGTGTCTCCTAAAAAGAAAGATGACCAGCATACAACAAACAGACACAGAGAGCAAACATTGAGTGCAGATAACGAGGGGGGGTGGAGAAATAAATAAAATAAATCTTAAAAAAACAACACACAAACCATGGAAAAAGCTAATGCCAATGCCCAGAAATTACCATTATAATGTTAGATCAATCTTGTGAGGTAAGTGCTAGTATTATCTCCATTTTACTGCTGAGAAGGCGAAATGCATTAAATAACCAGCTCAGCGTAACACAGCCAGCAAATTGCAAGAAACAATGGAGGTATTATAACTAATTATTTTTTAAAAATATCTGAGTGACTACAATTGACCTTTATTTTCTAAAGCCTGTGTTTATTTTTAAGGCGTATTTAAAAAGCACTACTTTTAGTTGGCAAGCAATTGATTTTTAATCCAGGATATTACTTTTCTAATTGAAGATAAAGTAAAGGCAGTCCTTACTTTAAAAGCTAAGGAATTAGTGTTTAGGAACAGTAATTAAACAGTTTGGCGAACTTGGAAAGAAACTGCCTAGCTCCAATCAAACTAGATAATTACTTACTTTAAAAATTTCCACTGATTTTTGGGAGAAGCATAAACTGAAAGAGAAGAAATATGGGAAATTACCACCCCACCCTTGTCCACCACAACATTTGGTAATAAGAACAAATTTGAAAAAGTGAGGCAGTGACTTCATTTCTGGATTGTCTTACTTTCATGCAAGTAATTTTTTTTTGAAACTGAATTATTCCTATCACCTCCCCCCATTTTTCTGGAGAAAAGAACAGGTGACCTAACTGACCAACACCACAATGGAACAATACGTAACGCTGGACTCCATGTGCTAAATATGTGGCAGAAGTACATATGGATCAAGGAAGAAAGGAGAGGAATAACAGAATGGAACTGCTTTAGACCAGCGATATCGACCAGACTCAGACTCTGAATAAAGTTCCAGTTGAGAGCTTTATTAGCTGTGCGGCGACTGCCTCATCCTAGGCAGAGGAGAGAGCAGCCCCGGGTTGTGGGGAAAGTTTGCTTATATAGGCCTTTAGGTTCAGGGCGGGGGGCAATAGCTCAGCAAGCAAGCACGTACAGAAGCAGATGTTTGCAGTTAATTAAGTGCTGGGGATTCTATCAGGGGAAACAAGCGGTTGGGGAGTTCTTGTTATTTACAAGGGTCTGGGTCAGGTAGGTCTTTTGGCAGGGGCTGACGAGACTTTCTACAGGAGGAGGCTTTGAGATAAGGTTTTACAGTCAAGCAAGCTTGTTACAGAAGCGAGATATATGCGGTTAGGGGGCTATGGAATTTTCCTCTCTGGTGGAGGTTGTCACAGGCTCCTACTTCTCTACAGAACAAAGGTTATCCTGGAAAATACATTATTTTCTCAAAGAAAAGGTAAGTCATAAAGTAGAAAAGTGATTCTGAAATACTTCTGAAATTTTATTTACACAGGAAGAAATTCATTCAGAAGAGAGGAAAGTAAATTAAGTAAAAATGTTTAAAGGTTGCTTTCTGCTACTCCAGATCTAATCTGATTTAAAACAATTTGTAATGAGCTTTGGAAGAGATTTTCAATATTATTATAAATTTGAAATTGCACTAAGTGTTTTTGAATGTTTCAGTTGGGACAACCAAGAATAAGCTATATTTAGTTGATGAATTTGCTCTGAAAACAAAGAGCTTAATTTCTAGAAAACGGTGACAACCAATTTAACCTCTTTCCAGTAAGAGTTATGCTTAAGGTACTGACCATTTCTGGTGCCCTATTTTCAAAGATTTCCAATCAGTTTTCAGTGTACAATAGAGATTTTTGTGTTTTAGTGTTTCTCATATTGGAAATTGACCATGGAAGTTACATGAGGGTTTTGAGAACAGAATACCTAAGGGCTGTTTATTAATGATGGTGGTATCTGTTAAGTTACATAGAGCTAAATGCCAGGTTGACCCTGTGTTTTTTTTCCCGTTAAGCAGTTCAGTTATTCTCAAATTTTAGAATGTATAAGAATCATCTGGAAAAATTGTTTGAAATACATGCTCCTGGGTCCCATAATTCTCTCCTACAGAGTGTCTGATTCTGTAGGGTATGGGACTCAGAATTTTACATTGTAGGGAGCATTCCAGATAAGAAACATAGCTCAGCTGATCCATTTTATCCTTTTCTTCCCTTTTTAAGATCTACTACAATAGAATTTCTTCTTTCTTTCTTTTTAAAAATTCTTTTTTCCATGGCCACTATCTAAAACTTCACTTGCTTCTTTGTTTCATTAAATTTAATTAATTCAGTCATCCAGTGAAGATTTTTTTGCACTCAACACTGTGATAGGCTTTGGGAGTTACAGTGCTGAGCTAACACAGGCATGGCTTCTTGCATGACACAGTCTAGGGGACATAATCAAACTTTCGTATAAATAAATGTTAAATGTTAAGTATGATAAATAATAAGGAACAAGGGAGAGAAAGCCTTTCAGATACAGGAAAGAGTTTGTTCAAGGCTTGTTGCTGGAGGAGTTGGTCATGTTGGAGAAATTAGAAGGAAATCCGAAATGTCGGGAGTAGATAGTGCAGGTCAGGATTAGGAGAAAGCTAGCTATACAGTTAATGTTTATGGAACGTTCTGTTATTGTGTGCGAGGGGGCTGTCAGTGCTCTCCAACTTACCACCACCTGGAACATTCCTATGGTTGCCTGTTGGGGAACTGTGGAAGGTCTCAGTAAAAAGGATTAGAACAGACCTCTATATTATAGGATTTGTGTATTGTTAGATGACTCTGTGAAAAGTGAGGCTTTGCTCTGATTGGACGATGTTAGAAAAGGGTATAATTCTATGACTGGGTATCTTGATAATGCTTATCTAGAAGTTAGAAGGAAAAAGGGAGGCTAATGCTATATAATTGGTAAAGAAGTGGCAGTCACTCATATTAGGCCAGGTAGGGGCATATTTGGTCATATTTGTGGTTTGGTCAGTGTTCTTGTTTTTGGCTGAGTTTAGACATGATTGCTTTTGTCTTGATACTTTAGTCTTAGAGTGGTCTTATCTGATGTTGGTTTATTGTGAAATGGCTTATGTTCAACAGAACATAACAGAACAGCCTGGCCTCTTTGATAAACCAAGCCAATTTCCGGCTCTCAGGGGCTGCTCTTCGCTTTCTTAGAGCTAAATGTTTTACGTAGGTTATTTCATTTAATCTTCACAATATTAGTTTATCCTAAGTGGTAGGTACTATTGTTACCTTCATTTTCCCATTAAAAGAAAACAAAACAAAACCGGCTCCGAAGATTACGTGACATGCCCAGATCACACAACTAGGGTATGATGGAGTTGAGATTCTATTCTGGGTGGTCAGACTTTGGAGCCATTGCTCTAAATCACTATGCTTCTCAAGATAGAGCCAGCAAAAATAAATTATAAAAACAAAACAAAAAAATTAGGGAAGGTTCCTGTGAGCCCTTATGACTCACTGGTCATAAATTAGAGAGAAGCAAGGAGAGTAGATGCTGAGAGAAAAGGTTTGCTTCCTAGTTTTAGTACAGACCCTCTGGGCACAAGTAATTGCCTCAACTCTGTATCTGTGTAAGCATGCTGACCTCAGGTGCAGGGGACTAGAGCCAGAAAGAAGATGAGAACTCTGACATGATGTTAGAAAATCAAGGCATGTTCCAATTTAATTATAGAAAGCAAAACAATAAAAACTTTATTCCTCACATAAAGCAAAAATACAAATCTAGCTCATTCCTTTTAAAATAGGATTTCCCCCCTTAGTGGCTTTTAATAATCACATTCTTTATAAATCAAATAAACTTTAGATAAAAGGAATAAAAAATATCAGTGGATAACCATGTTTTTTGTTTTTGTTTTTTTATTAAAATTATTTATTTTTAAAAATTACATTAAAAAAATACGAGGTCCCAAACAACCCCACCGCCCCCACCCCCCACTCCCCCCACAGCAACACTCTCTCCCATCATCGTGAGACATCCATTGCACCCAGTAAGTACATCTCTGAACATCACTGCACCCCGTAGTCAATGGTCCGCATCATAGCCCACACTCTCCCACGTTCCATCCAGTGGGCCCTGGGGGGATCTACAATGTCCTGTAATTGTCCGTGAAGCACCACCCAGTACAACTCCACGTCCCGAAAACGCCTCCACATCTCATCTCTTCCTCCCATTCCCCAAACCCAGCAGCCACCATGGCTACCCTTCCCACACCCATTCCACATTTTCTCTGTGGACATTGGATTGGGATAACCATGTTTTGATTCTTTGTACTACTGCTGATTGCTTAAGAGCAGATCAAAGAATTTTCATTTGTCTGGTTTAATTAAATGAACCCAGTAATAATTCTGGGATTGGCCAGAGTGCCAGAATGAAGAAGTATTTGGAGTATTCTACTTTTGAAACCCTCTGTGGAATGGAAACATTGCACTTTGAACAGGAGCTAGACATTTTAATGTTCAGACTTGTCAGCATTATAAAGAGAAAAAGTCATGAAAAGAAAACTCAGGCATGTAGGTCTTAAATGGGTGTCAGCTGTCTTACCTTGGCTATTTCACTTAATTTCCTTTGTACCCATATTCATTTGTCATGTGCAGGGATGGGCTCAGTGATCACTAAGGTCTATTTTAGTTTAGAATTTTATAATTCTCATGTGTGATTTATTAATTAGCCCTATTTATCATTGTTATATATAATATGATTTTAGTCATTGCATATGCAGACCAGACCACATAAATATTATCCTAGGTATGTAGACTTGACATATTATTGATGCTGAAAGTTCAGAATTAGAATAATCTGAGTATTGCTTTCCCCCCCTTTTTAGAGAAGTTGTGGGCTTACAGAACAATCATGCATAAAATACAGGATTCCCATATACCATCCCACTATCAAAACCTTGCATTGGTCTGGAACATTTGTTACAATTGATAATAGCACATTTTTATAATTAAAGTCCATGATTTAACTATGGGTTCATTGTTTGTGTAGTATAGTTCCATGGATTAAAAAAAAATTTTTTTTAGGAGGCGTTGGGGATTGAACCCGGTACCTTGTATATCAGAAGCAGGCACTCAACCAACTGAGCTACACCCACTCCCCCATGGATTTTTTAAAAAATATTTTATTCTGTTACCAAATATAACATTTCCCCTTGAATCATATTCAGATATATTTATTTCAGTACTTTTCATTGCATTCACAATGTTGTGCTACCATTGCCACCATCCATTACCAAAACATTTTCATCATTCCAGATAGGAACCTTGTACTTTTTTTTTTTTAGGAGGTACTGGGGGTTGAACCCAGGACCTCGTGCATGGGAAGCAGGCACTCAACTGCTGAGCTACATCCACTCCCTAATGAGAGTTGGGTTTTTTTGTTTGTTTTATTTTTATGAGGTCTCAGAGAGTGAATCCTGGACCTCGTACATGGGAAGTAGGTGCTCAACCACTTGAGCTACATCCACTCCCCAACCCTGTACATTTTAAGCCTTAACTTCCCATTCCCTAAACCCACCCTGACCACTGGTAATCTACATTCTAGATTGCAACACATGAGTTTGCTTATTCTGATTATTTCAAAACAGTGTGATCATATATTATTTGTCCTTTTATGTCTGGCTTATTTCACTTAATATGATGTCTTCAAGGTTTGTCCATGTTGTTGCATGTATCAGGACTTCATTCCTTTCAATGACTGAATAATATTCCATTGTATGTATCTACTACATTTTATTTATCCATTTATTGATTGATGGACACTTGGGTTGTTTCCATATTTTGGCAATTGTGAGTAATGCCACTATGAACATTGGTGTACAAATATGTGTTTGAGTTCCTTGATTCTTTTGGGTATATATCTAATAGTGGGGTTGCTAGATCATATGGTAGTTCTACACTTAGCTTTCTGAGGAACCACCAAACCGTCTTCCATAGCAGCTGCACCATTTTACATTGTCACAAGCAATGAATGGATGTTCCTATTTCTTCACGTACTCTGCAACTGTTTTTTCTTTTAAATAGCAGCCATTCTAATGGGTATGAAAAGGTACTTCATTGTGGTTTTGATTTGCATTTCTCTGATGGCTAATGATGTTGAGCATTTTTTCATGTGCTTTCTGGTGATTTGTATATCTTCTTTGGAGAAATGTCTGTTCAAGTCTCTTGCCCATTTTTAAATTGAGTTGTTTGTCTTTTTTGTTAAGTTTGAAAGTTTTAGTTTTTTTGGATATTAATCCTTTATCAGCTATATGGTTTCCAAATATTTTCTCCTATTGTGGAGGCTATTATTTTACTTTCATGATAAAGTCCTTTGAGGAGCAAAGGTCTTTAATTTTAATGAGGTCCCCTTTATCTACTTTTTCTTTTGTTGCTTGTACTTTAAGTGTAAAGTCTAAGAAACCATTGCCTAACACGAAGTCCTGAAGATGTTTTCCTATGTTTTCTTCTAGGAGTTTGATAAGTCTGGCTTATATTAAGATGCATTTTGAGTTCATTTTTTTAGATGGTGTGAGGGCCCTCCTTTTTTTTTTTTTGCAAATGGGTATCCAGTTTTCCTAGCACCAATTGTTGAGGAGACTTTTCTTTCCCAATTGAGTTGTCTTTGCCACCTTGTCAAAAATCAGTTGGCCATTGGCCATAAATATGAGGTTGATTTCTGAGCTCTCAGTTCTATTCCATTGGTTTATATGCCTATCTTTGTGCCAGTACTATCCTTTTTTTTTTTAAATTACTGTGGCTTTGTAATAAATTTTAAGATCAGGAAATGTGAGTTCTTCAAATTCATTCTTCTTTTTGAAGATGGCTTTAGCTATTTGGGACTCCTTACCTTTGTGGCAGTTTGATATTATTTATGAATTCCAAAAAGAGATATAGATTATGTTTAGAAACTGGTGTCTTCCTCAGAGTGTGATACCCATTGATTATATTATTTAAAGGTTTTGAGTTTACTTGATTATGTTAGGATTAGGGCTTTGATTTAACCATGTCATTTGGGCATGGTCAGGGTTGAGTCCCTGCCCCGTTGGTGGGCTATATAAATGGATACTCAGTCAAGGAGAACACAAGACACAGAAGAGGAGAAAACTGAATTTTGATGCTGAAGCCCTGGGGTTTCAGTTTACAGTTGACCTTGTGAAGAGAACAGAGCAGCTGAACCTGGAAAGAAATTGACTCTATGCCAGCCTACACTGAGATTGGAAGAAGCTGGGACCATGGAGCCTTAAGAGGAAGGAGGAAGGCTGAACCCTTGCAGACATCACCCACCATCTTGCTTCGACATGTTGTGAATGACTTTGGGTGAAGAAGTACCTCTTATGGGGTACCTTGAGTTAGACTTTTTAGGGCCTTGTAACGGTGAGCTTTTACCCCAAATAAATACCCTTTATAAAAGCCAGCAGATTTCTGGTACTTTTCATCAGCACCCTTTTGGCTAATATACCCTTCCATATGAATTTTATGATTGGCTTTTCCATTTCTGCAAAGAAGGTTGTTGGAATTTTTATTGGGATTGCACTGAATCTATAAATTGGTTTGGGTAGGATTGACATCTTAACAATATTTAGTCTTCCAATCCATGAACCCATAATATCCTTTTATTTATTTAGATCTTTTAAAATATTTCTTTTAGCAGTTTTTTATAAGTTTCTGTGTATAAATCCTTCACATCCTTCATTAGATTTGTTCTTAGATTTGATTCCTTTAGTTGCTATGGTGGAATGGAATTTTTTTCTTAATTTATTTTCCCCATTTGTTCATTGCTTGTGTATAGAACCACTGCTGATATTTGGGTGTTGACCTTGTACTCTACCACTTTGCTGAATTCATTTATTAGCTTTAGGAGTTTTGTTGTACATTTTTCATGATTTTCTATATACAGGATCATATCACCTGCAAATAGGGAAA
Source organism: Dasypus novemcinctus (assembly GCF_030445035.2). Lineage (NCBI taxonomy): Eukaryota > Metazoa > Chordata > Mammalia > Cingulata > Dasypodidae > Dasypus > Dasypus novemcinctus. The sequence goes on from NC_080675.1 coordinate 75,506,592, forward strand.
GTTTTACTTCTTCCTTTATAATTCTGATGCCTTTTATTTCTTTTTCTTGCCTAATTGCTCTTACAAGAACTTTTCGTACAATGTCGAAAACAGTGGTAACAGTGGGCATCCTTGTATTGTACCTGATCTTAGAAGTCAAGTTTTCAGTCTTTCACCATTAAATAGGATGTTAGCTGTGGGTTTTTCATATATGCCATTTATTGTGTTGAGGAAGTTTCCTTTTATTAGTGTTATAAGTGTTTTTATCTGAGTATTGCCTTTTCTAGTGAGTTCTCCAAAAATAGTTGGCCAGTGCCTTACAATGTCACCACTGAACAAATGGAGGAGAATCCGTGTTAGAAAAATCTTCAAGTGCTTCATTTGTGTTGGAAAGCAGAGTAAACCAAAAAAGGAAAAGTAGAGGTGAAAGCTCCATCTGGTGGTGACCATATAAAATTCTGAGACATTTACATTATCTAAGTTCGTCTGTCTGTATAGTACTGGCATCTCCAGTTTAGAAACATCTGTGAGTTCAGAAATAGGAAGGAAAATACTGGCTCTTACTTCTTAATGGGTATTTAAGATTATTAATGGCAGAAGACTAGGTCTTCCACAGGGTTTTTGTGTTTATTTTTTTTTTTAAGATTTATTTACTCACTCCCCCCACCCTCCGTTGTCTGCTTTTTGTGTCCATTCACTGTGTGTTCTTCTATGTCTGTTTGTATTCTCATTAGGTGGCTCCAGGAGCTGATCCTGGAACCTTCTGGAGTGGGAGAGAGGCGATCATTCTCTTGTGCCTCCTGAGCAACCTGATCTGCTGCATCTCTTATTGTCTCGCCTCTGTGTTTCTTTTTGTTGCGTCACCTTGCTGTACCAGCTCTCCACGTGGGCCAGCACTCCTGCACAGGATAGCTCTCCTGCATGGGGCAGTACTCTGCATAGACCAGCACTCTGCGTGGGCCAGCTTGCCACACGGGCCAGTGTGCCTTCACCAGGAGGCCCTGGGCATCGAACCCTGGACCTCCTATATGGTATTCAGGAGTCCAATTGCTTGAGCCACATCTGCTTCTGCCATAGCATTTTTAGAATGCATGCTCCCAGATCATCCTGGCAAATAATTTCTAAGATCAGATATCTTTGGGAAATGTACTTAATCCCATACTTAAATCCCACCATTCACAATTATATTAAAACCTCTGAACAGTTGAGACCTATTTCACATCATTTAACTTGTGTTTTCCAACTTTATTTAACTATAGAACCTTTTCCTCTCTTTTTAAAATAGCTGGCATTTTGAGAAATGCCAGTTTGTGGAAGAAATGATTTTAGGGGTGTTTGCTTTTTAAAAAGCTTTTTATGGGGGTTTTGTGTCAGATTTTATATTTTTATAATCAATCCCTTAATACATAATAATGATGGTAATAATAATACTAAAATAATTCTTTATAACTGTTCACATGTTCTTGCTCATTCTTGAATATTTGGTGAACACTCACTTTGTGCCAGGACTTGTATAAGGTGTTGTAACTGAAAGCCAACAATTATAATGAGTGGCATGTTGGTAAATGTTTAACTGCAAACATCATTCATATTCACAGATTGATCTCAAACGCGTTCATCCAGGGAGGTCTATAAATTTAATTAGAGAACTAGAGAAAATTTTTTTTTGAAGATTCTCCCCTTTCCCCCAAGTCCTAGTCTGACTTTCCTTTCTCAGGAGCTCAAGAAATTTTCATTCTCTCTTTACCTTTTCTCAGATCAAAACCTCTTGGTAGACCAGAAAAAATAGTTTTCACCATTTTCCATCTATGTCCAATGGACTAATTTTTCTTTTTTGTTTATTTATTTATTTTTGTGAAGGATTATTTATATCCTGGGAAAGTCTGTCTATCACTTTCCACACAAGATATTCAAGTATGTCTAACTTTAGAATTCATTTCATTTTTCAAGCCAAAGAATTCTATTTTTTTACCTCTTATTTTTCTGATGGAAATATATTGAGATTTATTTTCTGTGCATCTCAAAGTTAAGTTTCGTTTCCACTTTACTGTGACACACAGCCTGAAATCACTGTTCAAATTCTCAGAGACCAGAAGGCTAATAAACATAGTGAGGGCCAAGCACCTCAGCAGGATCCTGAGAATCACCCTGTCGATTTTCCTCTTCATCCAGAGGAAAAGAGGATGGGAAAAACTGGCTGTCTTGAAGAAATAGAAGACACTGAGGCAGGTAGCAAAACAGATGTTTAAATGGTTAATGTCAGAAGAAGTCAATAATTTTCATTTATACCAGTAGTATAGCTATCTGGATACAACATTACCTCTTCTTTTTAATACTTTCATACACCTTTTTATTCCCAAAATCTTTATAATATACTAAAAATTTCAAAACAGAATAGCCAAACACTTCCTGACATCGTCATAAGAAATTTGATCTATTTAGATATAAGCATTCTAAAGTTGGATGAATCTCATTTACCCAACAATCTATCAGGGTCTTTAGATTGCCTGTAAAGTGTAAGCTTGCTATTTTTTATGTATTTGAATTGTCTTCTTTAAGCTCATTTGATTCTTGAACCCATATAGCCTCTAATTCCTACAGGATTAGAAATAAGAGATTGGGGTCCAGATATTATTCACTAGAAACTGAATAATATTAAACAGTCAAATTATTGCAAGTAGGTTAAAGATGGAAGTTTCAGACAGTCCCTAAAATCATATTAAAAACAAAAAGCTGTAAACTCAGCCTTTTACTTATGTCAGAAGATCATTTCTGACTCCTCACATTTGCCTCAGATTATGTCTACACAGACAGTAAAGTAGAAAAACCAAAATACCATCTACACTATTTGGGATAAACAAATAGTCTTTTCATTTGAAATCTCCAGATAATTGAAAGAAAAAAATTGTTTGGACTATTTGCTACTTTCCCCTCTACTTTTTTAATTTTAATTTTTATTTCCCCTCCTCCCTTGTAGCTTGCTTTCTGTCTGCTCTCTGTGTCCATTCACTGCACACTCTTCTGTGTTTTTTTTTTTTTTGCTTGTCTCCCTTTTTGTGTGTGTGTGTGTCGCCTTGCTGAGTCAGTGCTCTGCGGTACCTGTGGACCAGGTGGTGTTCTGCGGCATCTGCAGACTGGGCAGCTCTCCGCAGCATGCGGGCAAGCCTGCCTTCACAAGGAGGCCCCAGGGTGCGAACCCAGGGCTTCCCATTTGGTAGACAGGAGCCCAACTAATTGAGCCATAGCTGCTTCCCCTTTACTTTTATTTATTTATTTTTTAAAGATTTATTTATCCCCCCTACCTCGTTGTTTGCACTCACTGTTCGTTTGTGTGCACTCTGTGTGTCTGCTTATCTTCTTTTTAGGAGGCACTCAGAACTGAACCCGGGACCTCCCATGTGGAAGGGAGGCAGCCAATCTCTTGACCCACATTCCTTCCCTGCCTGTTGCATCTCTCGTTCTGTCTCCTTGTTGCATCTCCTCATTGTGTCATCTTGTGTCATCTTGTTGTGTCAGCTCACCATACTAGCCTGTCGTGCCAGCCTTCTGTGTCAGCCCACTGTGTCAGCTTGTCTTGCTTGTTTTCTTTAGGAGATACTGGAAAACCAAACCCAGGACCTCCCAGTTTGGGAGACAGGCACCTAACTGCCTGAGCCATATCTATGGCCCCTTTACTTTGATTTTGTAGGTAAAATGATAAATTTTTGCAACCAGTGAGCTTTCAGATGAGTGGTGCTCAACTTGGGCTTCACTGGACAGTTGGAAACTGTTGTCTTGCTTTTAGTTTAGTTAATTTGCAAATGAATCAAGATATTCTGGTATAGCCCCAATCCTCCTAAAACACATTAAATGTCAATTATGACAAGTATCACCACACTCAGTCATGCTAGATGATGGAACTATGTCGGAGGTGGTGAGGATGAAAGCTTGTCATAACTCCTTCTAGAAGGTTTCCTTTTCCCACTTAGCTAAAATGAGTATCAGGTCCTGATGGATAAGGTCAGCCTCTTAAGCCCAGGGACTCCATGTGCTCATACTCTTTCTCAGGGAGCTGTTCCATGGGTCCTGTCATTGGAGAGGACCAAGTATCCATCCCATGTTCTGGGGAGATGTGGCAAACACAGCAAGCCAAAATAATGTGATTGGACTTCTCCGATGAGTACTGCAGTGACCCCTTGGATTCAACTAGGCAGTGGAATTGGGAGTAGAGGGTTTGGAAAGTCTTTTCAGTCATGCTGTGAGTGGCAGAATGGGCCATTTTCTAGTGATTTTCAGCTGGAGTTTCAGAAACGTTAAGCGGGGTCACAAACCAGGTGCAGAGAAAGAAGGAACTGTCACCAAGCAGCTAGATATCTGTGCATCACAGCTTAAAATGACTACTGAGAGAAGACTGCACTAGCACTAGTCCTGTAGGCTGCCTGGCTAGTTTGTCTCCACAGTCTTTAGTGCTTCTCTGAGGTCACATACCATCAGGCACTTTAATGAATGCAGACTTTGGCGGTTCACGTAGGAGAGGTCTCAAGCATTTGGTGCCTTGATTGTCACATGGATGCTTTCAACCATCCCTATCACTCCTTCATCCCTGCCAACCCATTAGCTAGAAAGTAAAAGAACTGTGAGACTTTTTCCTCGAACGCTTTGGTGACACTGGCAACATAATGACTCATAGAGGCCTGACTGATTCCAATAGCATCTCCCATCTGAGTCTGGAAGGAACCTGAGGTAGAGAAGACCAATGCTGCAAGGATCTGTGTCTTTGAGCTAACAGCCTTTGATCATTGGGTAGGTCTGAAGAGATTTGCCTGCAAGAGCTCCACCAAGTAATAAATGAACTGTCAAGGAAACCCATTAATGTACATCAAGGGTACATCAATCACATCATCCAGCTTAAAGCAGTCCAATGTCTGATGACCTTAGCCATATAGCAGGAGATCACAGTCAAGTTCTGTTACTGGTATAGCCATAGCCATGGTAAAGGTGAATATTGTCTCCTTTTCCTTCTGCTACTTTTTCTGAACTCTCCCCAGTGAAGTTGTTGGTGCAGGAAGGTATTTAAAGAAGTGGCAGAATTCAAGAGGTAATTATCATTTAAATGGTTCTGGCATTTATTATCTGTCTTTCTGCAGCTGACAGATTCTAGACTCTTGTTTTTTTTGGAGGTATTGTGGATTGAACTCAGGACCTCCTACATGGAAAGAGGGCACTCAACCACTTGAGCCACATCTACTCCCCTGGACTCTTTTTTTTTCAAAAAATAAGATTTATTTATTTAATTTATTTTTCTTTATTTATCCACTCCCTCTTCCAGATGGTTCTCTTTTCTGTCTGCTTATTGTTTGCTCACCTTATCCAGGAGATACTGGAATTGAACCTGGGACCTCCCATGTGGTAGATGGGTGCTCAACTGGTTGAGCCACATCCGCTTCCCCGTGGACCCTTTTTTTTAAAAAACTTTATTTTGTACATTTAGTAATTGAAAATATAAATAATTAAAAAAAAAACAAAAAAGAAAACAGTTGAATAAAAGCATACATTTCTTAATTAAATGTATTGAACTCCTATAAATTTTTTTTGAATCATACAATATATTACATAATATATTTGGTTCATAGTAATGCAATCATACAGTATTTTTCCTTTTGTGTCTGGCTTGCTTCGCTCAACATAATGTCCTCCAGGTTCATCCATGTTGTCATATGCTTTATAATTTCATTTCTTATTACAGCTGCATAATATTCCATTGTGTGAAGAAACCACAGTTTGTTTATTCATTCATCTATTGATGGATACCTGGGTTGTTGCCAACTTTTGGCAATCATGAATAATATTGCTGTGAACATTGGTGTGCAGATGTCCCTGGACTCTTTTTAATGTTTATATTTTTAAGTCATTTTACAAATAATTTACACAAATAAGAATAAAGGAATACTCAATAAAGAGTAAAGGGATAGTGGAAAACAACTTTATTAGAAATTTTAATTAAAATTTAAACATAGAAAATCCTAATTTTTATTCTATATTTTCCTTTGTTTTGAAGATATAATACCTGAAGTGGGCAGTGTCCTCTGAATGCAACTAGGTGCTCATTCCCCTGTATTGCATGAACCTGGAACATATTCATTTGGTAAACAGTGATTCTAGATTTCAAGTCCATCACTCCTAGGTCCTCATTTATTGTTATTTCTAATTCTTGCATCATCAAATGCATCATCAAATGCAGGCTTGAAGAACTTTTTGTAACTTATAATTTTTTGAAGAGAGGATGGTCTTTGCTTCCTAATTGCAAAACATTTGCATTTTTAGTTTTATCAACCTAATGCATTTTTAATTTCTAGATCATCTATTTCCTTCCAATCATCTTTGTATACACAATTCTATCAGCATTTGTCCACTTAAGAATCATATCAAGTAAATTTAGGCATACAAACACCATAAAAGATCAAAGAATTCTGTAATATATGCTTTTAGCAAAATAATATCTTCCAGCAACTTGTTGCAAAATATTGTAATAAGATTCTTCTTGTTGAATGAATAACTGGATGAGAATATCATATTTTCTTTCTTACCTTAGAAATGTACTGTTCACGTATTGATGTGTGAATTTGAGAAATTCATCTAGGATATGGTCACCTGAAGACTAAAACTCTGAGATTTATCTTATATGAAAAATTTTACCATCATCATTAGAGTCTAGAGTGCTGCTTTCTGTCTCTGCATTCATCTTTTCAATTCTGAATTCTCAACTATACTTAATGCATGTTAAAAGGGTACTACAAAAATTTTGAAAGATGCTGCAATACTTTGGGCATTGCAAAAAGGAGAAGGTGATGTAATAGTGACATATTTCACTATTGTGTGATCTTATGCATTATTTTCCCATTTCTTTCTTTAGTCTTTTTTCAAGAATCATTTGGAATAATTGATGGGTAATGATAAGATACTCCATGGATTATGAAATAACAAAATGTTTCAAGTTATTGGAAAAATAAGATCACTAAGATCCTGTTGTATGAAAGAAATCTCCTTCTGGAAGAATATAAGGTTTACCCTATTGTGGAGAAGAAAAGAATTTATTCTCAATCTTGTAAGAAGGGGTGCACAACCAGAAAACATGGTTGGCGCCCCAAACAAAGAAAAATGACATAATTTATACCCCTAAGCCCAGCATGCAAGCCCTTCTTCTGTTTCTCCATAGATTGAATACTTCAGAGGTTACAGCCTATCCAAGAAACTTCCCATGCAAGTTTCCCAGTTTTTTATTAACTGATCCCCCATCACATTCCAACTGTTTTAGCTTTTACCTGCTCCTTTTGCCAAATAAAGTATGGAATTTAGTGCTGAATTGGTATTGACTTTGCTCTTTCTTGTGCATCCTTTTTACTGGCTATACGCCTGGTTTAAGCTGATTTCTTTTGTTCCTGCTTAACCCAGGAGTGGGAGACTGAGGCAGTAGGCTGCCAGGTTACATTAATTAATATTTTCTTTCTTTATGTGAAAACTAAACTTATCTCCATTTCTTATAGATCCCATAATGTATACCAGATTTACAAAGGTTGCAAGTAGAATGAGTTTGTCTGTTTTTTTCAAATTTTTCTGTTCTTTGGAAATCCTCTAAGAAAGCATAAAAGTCATGAAATATCAATCCTTACAAAAAGTTAGAACTGTTGCAAAAAGAAACTAACAAAACTAAAATTGGGTCCAGTAGATCCTGATAGTATATTTGGTGATTAAATTCTTAAATGCATTCACTTTAAAGTACATAAATACAGATAAAATGCCATTTGTTACCACTTCTGTATTAGTCACGATTCTCTAGGGAAACAGGATTGACAGGAAATATCTGTAAATAGTATGAGACTTATAAAATTTTCTCACATGACCCTGGGGATGCACAAGTCCAAATTCTGCAGGCACCCTGCAAACCAGGGACTCTGATAAAGCTCCCAGATTAGTTTCCAGGAGAACTTGACTGTCTGAGGTAGAGATGGAAATTCTCTCTGTATGCTGAAATCACTTTCCCTAGCAAGGCATTCATAAATATTTCATTGTGATAGGGAACAAAAGCCTTTGTTCAGCTGAAAACAAAGGGATAATGACTTTTTAGACTTCATTGAACTGGATGGTAGGATGCTAAAGTGCCTTACTGGAGATCTCAAAATGAATGAAATTACTAACGTTGCTATACCTACTTTATTATTCACAGAATTCCAGGATCCCCATGTATCCTCTCATCTGCATCTATTTACCCTACTTATTCTCAATCTTGTTTCTCCTTTGTGTATGTCTCTATTCCATCTTTATGCTGTTGCCCACTGCCGTTTGTTTACTTGCTATGCTTTTAGTCATGAATCTTTGTTAAGGTAGTACCTTGAGCCTACCTTATTTGCAGGCCTATGCTGAATTTTGGCTTTGGACTCTCGTTTACTCTTCTGGGATGTATTAAAATCTCATAAGGGGCGGCCGACTTGGCCCAGTGGTTAGGGCATCCGTCTACCACATGGGAGGTCCGTGGTTCAAATTCCAGGCCCCCTTGACCCGTGTGGAGCTGGCCCGTGCGCAGTGCTGATGCGCACAAGGAGTGCCGTGTTTTGTAGGGGTGCTGTGCTTTGTAGGGGTGTCCCCCGCGTAGGGGTGGCCCCCCGCATAGGGGAGCCCCATGCGCAAGGAGTGTTCCCCGTAAGGAGAACAGCCCAGCACAAAAGAAAGTGCAGCCTGCCCGGGAATGGTGCCGCATACACGGAGAGCTGTCATAGCAAAATGACGCAACAAAAAGAAACACAGATTCCTGTGCGGGGGACAACAGAAGCTGACAAAGAAGACGCAGCAAATAGATACAGAGAACAGACCCCCGGGGTGGGGTGGGGTAAGGGGAGAGAAATAAATAAATCTTAAAAAAAAATCTCATAAGGGGAGCAGGTGTAGCTCAGTGGTTGAGCGCCTGTTTCCCATACTAGGTCCCAGGTTCAACCCCCATACTTCTGCCTCACCCCACCCCCCAATGTCACAACCAAAATCATCCTCTTCACCTTCCAAAATAACTTTATTATACACATTGTATGTTTGGTGCCTTCCTTACTTCTCAAGAATGTAACCTTTGAAAAGTAAGGATTTGATCTTTTTACTTATTTTGTAAAATGCTTACAGGGCTAAACTTTGCAGGATTTTAGGTGTTGCCGTATCTGGAATTGATTCCTGGAGCAACCCCTTCGTGAAAGTGAGGTTGCCTGGGATCACCAATCTCAATTGTTATTCCAGTTGATAGCTGTTTCATTTTGCACAGGAAGCAGCAAATGCATTACGATTAATACCAAAATTGTATTGTTTATGAGGTTGGGGGGAGCTAGAGATGGAATGGCAGAGACAAGATAGGAGGAAAGATGTAGATGAACTGACTAGGAATGCATAAATATTGTCAACTTTTTGAGGCTAGTGATTTTGGCCTATTTTGCTTGTATCACACCTCCAGCATCTCAACTATGCCTGGCACATAGTTAAGTGTTCAGTAAATATTTGTTGTTCTAGGTAAAAATATTTCTCATTGTGGTGGTGTTTTTTTTTCCGGAGAGAGATGTAGTCTGTGGTTCTCCTAATCAACTAAGACCCCGGGGAAGAGGATGCGCTAGAGGACACCTCCACTTTCGGCAAGCTGAGCAGTCTGAATGGCAAGAACAGAACGGTTCCTCACTCTTACTTGCGGCCCATAAGGAGCGGGCTTCTCCGGGCATCCCAAAGAGAGGAAGGTCGCTTCCCCGGCGCCGCCCCAGGGCCCGCTGCATCTCCTCCCGGATCCTGGGAGGGACCCCCTTGAGTCCCAGTTCGAGTTGTTCCGGCCGTTCAAGTTGTTCCGCCCCTCTGGCGCAGTCCTGGCCCCTCTTCCTCCCCTAGTCCGCTCGGGTCCCCTTCAGTCTCCACCCCCCTCGGCCCTTCAGCTATCCCAGTGCCTGGGCCCTCACGCTGCCTCTTCCCCCTCCTCTAGGCCCCGCCCAGCCCGTCTCCCTCCGCCACCCTCCGGTGGCCCGCCAGTCCCGCGCCTCCTCTGCTCTGCCCCTCCCTCGCCCCTTCGCCGTCCTCGCCGCCCCTCTCCGCCCTTCATGTCCCGCCCTCTTCCCTTGACGTGGCCGCGGCGGCACCAGCCATGTTGGCCGGGAGGAGGTCTGCGCGGAGGCCAGGGGTGGGGCGGTGCCTGCGGTAATTTTCTTGCCACGGCTGCTCCAGCTCGGCGGAAGGGACTTATTTTTGTAAGGCGGCGGCTGCGGCAGGCACGGATCTAGTAAGGTGGCAGTGAGGTAAGGCTGGACCTGAGGATCGCGGGGTTGCGGGAGCTTAGCGGAAAGGTAGGGAATGGGGCGGGGTGTGGGCTGAGCGGCGGCAGCTGGCGGGCGGACCTGGGTCTTGCCTTGGGAGGGGCGGGGGGCCGCAGCTCTGCGCTGTTGGTGATCTCGGAGCAGATGAGGTTTGCGGGGGCTGCGGCCTGACTCGGCCCGGGAGCGTTGAACCATGAACCTGACAACTTGCCACTCTGCTTCATTCTCTCGGGCCCTTGGGGCATTGGCCCCCACACCCAGCACCCCTGGATCAGGTGCTTAAGACGAGTGTCGGGTGAAAAACGGCGATTAGGGCAAATACCCTGCACCCACACCTCCTCCTCCCGGGCTACCCCGCCTTTCCCACTCTAACGCTTCTGGACACTTGGACTTCTTGTTTCCTTCCTTACCTGATCTGAAGTGCTGTAGACTTTGACCTGAGGTGACTTCGTCACCAGGAGTTTGGCCTTGGGAGTTAAACGGGAGAAGGAGAAGAGTGCCAGGTAGAGTTAACGCCTCAAACCTTGGTTGCAAGTTGAGTTCATATTTCAGGATGGACCAATCCTATCCAGTTGGGCTTCGATTCTACAGTAGCCTCTGCAGTATCGTTTTCCCATTTTGGTGGGAAAGATGTTAAAGTCAAAAGAAATCCACATGTCGTCACTGGAATGGGGCTGTTTAATTCACCTTTTCACATGAAGTTCCCCAACATTTAACCCCCCATCCCTGCCCCCACTCCGCAAAACCATGGATAACTAGCCAAATTAACTTGGTTGAAAAAATAGTTCTAGATTTAAATGTAGACTAAAATGTAGTGATGTTTTTCTTCTCTACCTTCCCCAGTAGTCTGCTTAACACCATTCCATAAGTTCAACCATTTTTAATTGACTTACAGAATTTTAGAGTTAGAACTTTTCTAGTCCAAACTCCTCATCTTACAGATGAAGAAACTGAGGCTCAAGAATGGTTTTGGAATTTGTCCAAGATCATAAAGTCTAGTCAGCTAAAGCAGTGGAAGATGTTTCATTGAGAATTTTTAAAACTGAAAAACAGGAAAGGCACATTTGCCTAGTAACAAATACATCTAATTAAAAGGATTTCAAATTTTACTTGCGTTGTAGAACCATAGGACTAATTTTCAATTAGGTTGAAAGGGTGAGCGCTTGATATACTACATTGAAGTGGCAAATACTGCCCTTTATATTCTACCAGGAGAAAATATTTAAAATAACTCCTTCTGATTGTAAATTGTGCTGAAAATGGATGTATATTTAGAATGGTCTTTTATGTTTTTAAAAAAAGAAAAAAAATTCATGCCATTTAGGATCTCAACAGCTTTATTGAGTAGTTCATGAATCCTGTAGCATTCCATTCAGAAAGGAGAAAGGAGTTCCACCAGGAGCATGGAAAGGAGACACATCTGAAGCAGGAAGGGAGGCAAGTGAAGGAATGACCTGATTGGCTCCTGGTGTGTTTCCATTTTACTTAGCGGAAGGGTTTTACAAAGTGCAGAGCAGGTGATTGCTTAGGAATGTGGAAGTTAGTTGGCAAAGATCAGGTTGTATTTAAATTTGGTCTTTTGGTGGAGACACCCAGGTCCTAGGTCAAGGCACATGGCTCTGGAGTTAAGTGCCTTCTCAGTGGGCCCTACTTTGGAATTTGTGCTCCTGAGTGTGAAGGAGTTGGACTCAACTGTGTCCTCTATGCATGCTTCATCTGTTACTTTTACTGAACCTGTGGTTGGTGCTGGGGTTAGTGTATGCTCAGGAGACCTGAATCTCTGGACTGTCTATGTGTCAGTTGGGCCCTGAGCCTCAGCAGAGTTGCAGCACCTACTGTCTGGTTTGTTGGACTCACCCAGGTCAGCTAACAGGGAGGTGATGATGATTAACCACCCTACCATCGAACCGAGAGAGTCTACAGCTGCTAGCAGGAGAATTCCATCCATGAACCTTGTGGGGTCTAAACACCCCCCCTCAGTTTTTAGAGGTGGAGTGGACATCTCCATCCCACGGTTCTCAGGATGTAGGAATAAAACATGGATTAGGGTAGACTTACTGGTATTCTACTATAGAATTATTGTGACTCTAGCAATGGAAGAAATTATATCATTGGTGTGGAGACAGTGGCCCTGGGAGTTGCTGAAGACAGGGAGAGGGAGAAAGAGTTATTGTATTGGGGCATTTTCTGGACTTGGAGTTGTCCTCACTAATATTATAGGGACAGATGCAGGATATTATATATCCCGTCATAATGCACTGAATGGACTGGGAGAGAGTGTAAACTACAACATAAACTATAATGCATGCTGTGTAGCAGTGCTCCAAAATGTTCTCATCAAATGCAATGAATGTACACACTAATGAAAGAAGTTGTCAATGTGGGAGGATTAGGGGAGTGTAGGAAGTGGGGTGTATGGGAACCTCTTATATTTTTTAATGTAACATTTTGTGCGATCTATGTATCTTTAAAAAAAAGATAATAAAAACTGGAAAAAAAAGTAAGGAATTGGCAAAGGAAAAAAAATTGTTTTTTTGGGTGAGTTGGGCATTACAGGTAATAGAAACTTGTCATGGAGTTTAGCTCAGTTGCCTCCATGTTCGGCCTGCTAGATTTTATTTATCATTTTCTACTCCTTTTTATTTTTCTAAGAATTACTATAATGTTAAGCCTATATCATGAAGTACATGAATAATATTTACTTGGATTTATACCTTTATGCAAATATATGTTAATATTGGGGAAGAGAGTGCTTGTTACAAAATGCTTTATTATGAGAAGCTAGTTTGTGAAAGGGCTTTATTTCAGATATGCCATTGTTGGACAGGAGACCAAGCCTGGCAAATTTTGTACAAGAGTTAAGTGATTTTAAAATTGAATAGTTCCTGTCTTGGAAAGGTGGTCAGAGAGGTGTGTGCATGGCGATGTAATTGGATCAATGAATAAGAAACAGGTGGGACTTTTAAAAATCCTGTGGAAAAGTGAAAATATAAAACATAAAAAATATAAAACATAAAATTAGAGCAGCATGGTTGAGAAGACAAAGAGGGGGCAAGGAGGGGAATAGTGCTCAAATATCACTCAGGTTATATTTAGTATGTCTTAAAAAGTAAGGATGGGGAGTTACAGTCCAGCTTGTTAACCAGTTATAAAGCCTGAAACCTGGCCATAACCTGTATGTAAATATTTTCTCGCTAAGTCTCATGCTGCCTTTTCCAAGTACTTTCCCTGAGATAATTAAACCCTGATTGTCCCAAGGGAGCAGTTCTCAGGACCACTTTGGACTCTTAAACATCTTTGAGGACCCAGGGAGCTTATGTTTAAGTGAGTTATATTAGAAATTTGCCATATTAGAAATTAAAACTGAGATTTTTAAAAAATATTTACTAATTTGTTAAAAACATGAATTTATTGTTTTTTTTAAAAAAATATTTGTCTATCCTTCTACACCTTCATTGTTTATACTTGCTGTGTCTGTTTGTCTTCTTTGTTTCGAACACAGGACCTCTGATGTGGGAGGGAGGTGCCTAATTGTTTAAGCCACCTCTGTTCCCTTATTTGTTGTGTCTCTTGTTATGTTTTTCTTCTTGTGTCTCTCCTTGTGTCATCTTGTCGTGCCACCTCGCCGTCCTGCTTGTTCTCTTTAGGAGGTACCGGGAACCTCTGCGCCCTGCTTTGTTGTGTCTCTCATTGTGTTTTTCTTCTTGTGTCTCTTGTTGCGTCATCTTATTATGTCAACTTGCTGTGCCTGCCCATCACACCAGCTCACTGTCTTCTTTAGGAGGCACTGGGAACTGAACCATGGACCTCCCATGTGGTAAGCGGGAGCCCAGTCACTTGAACCACATCCGCTTCCCAAATATATTGTTTTAAAAGAGATGCATTTTAAATTATAGATGGAATTACAGAAAATAATAAACAGAAACTTCATTTGCTTTATATTCTGTGGACGTAATGGGAGGGATGACAGTACTAGAATTTATATTCATTTCTGTAGCATGGACTGAATTTCTCTTCCAAAGTATGTTGTTTCTCCTCTTAATTGCCTCCTGGGTTAGATCCGAGGTTGGCATTTTCTAACTCCTCTCTGACTATTCTAAACCCTTGTTTTATCATTATTTCTCAATAGCCACTTCTTGAAAGCTCATACCATCCTCCTCAAAGTTGTCTCCTATTTTATCTTCAGGATAGGGTTTTCTTAAAAAGTTTAGTCCTATATTTGGTTCTTTTTTCATTCTTTATCAGCTTTTTGAAAACCTGTTATCTCTTTTGATTAGTGTAAATTCTCTTGTTTCGAAGATTATAGTATGATAGGAAGAAATATTGTTTTTTCCTTTAATTTTTATCATTTCTTTTAAAGATGAGAAAGTCCTTCTTAGCTACCTGAGATTCTTAGATTTGCTAAGCTTCACTTTTTATAATTTATATCAAAATATATTTTCAAATTTTTTCTAAAATTATTTTTGTATCTTGTCCCCTTTATATTTTATTCTCAGTCCCTCGACATAACATCAACCGCAACATCTATATAGGTCCTTTTGGCACCCTAGCTTCATAATTCTTTAGTTCTCTTAACTTGATGTTCTTCATCTCTCTGCTTTCAGTTACAAATCTTTTGGCCAGCCACATGACACTTGAAACTCCTTCAAGACCTTTAAATTCTGCAATTTCCTTCCATGCCTTGCAGTTTAAGTGCATGAGATAGCACTGTTGACTAGGAAGGAAAGCTGACATCCCATTCAGGTAGTTAGAGAGAAATAAGATAATTGTTTTAGTACTGGTTCCTTCTCACAACAATATCCTCCTCCCCCAGTAGTGAACTTAAATTATTACACTGAAATGATAGATCTCAAATTAGAGTTTAAAATGCTCTCATAAATTGGAATGTTATAAATATTGTGAATTAAGTTTCTGTAAGAGGTTGATTTGCAAGTCATAGGAAATACCATTTATCTAGCATCTTATTTATTGTGTCACAATTATCGTGTCTTTTGGATAACAAAATAATTATTTCTTAACCAGAAGTACCCAGCATTAGGAAAAATCTTTTTGTTACGTACCATTAAACATTCTCTTCTGGAAATTTTTGTGGAAACTTGGCATTTTCTGGATAGAAAACCATATGGGTTCCAGATTTTTTAAAAAAATTATTTTTATGTCAATGTTGCATGTTACTCAGTTGACACAAGACAAGAACTACAATAACAGTAAATCTGTTTTAGTCAGCAGTTACGCTCTCCCCTATTTTTGTTCATTTCTCAATCTTACGGGATTTGGAAAGATGTCCACTTTGACTACTTCAGGTTGAGAAGGGACGTTGACGTTGATATTATGAGGAAGAGAAATGGAATTGTTTTGTTTGCAGTTGAGGCTCATCCCTGGGAGTTATGTCCCACATTGGGGGAAAGTAGAATTTTGCATTTTTGATAAGTTGTTTATTAGAATGATATAACTCATAAGGCTGACTTGGAAAACGTAGGCTCTAGATTTTTCTCCTGTTTTTCCTTTTGTTTCCTATAGGTCCTTAAGAAAAAACAGCATTTACTTTTTTTTTACCATAGTTTTCAGGAGTGAATAGCAAGGATAAAATATCTCTTACTTGGCTTAACAGATACTGAGTTCTTAAGAGTTTTAATTATTAATTCATTAATATTGTTAGGGTTATTGTTGCTAATTTTTTCTGAGATAAATATTTATTTTTGGTTAGGATTTTTAATGGCTTAATATTGCTGGAAGTGGGAAAGTTTACTTATTTTGAATCTTAAGAGACTCCTGGATTTTTTGTTAATATCTTTTATTTAATTGCAGAAATAAAACGTCTACAATGACAACCTATTTGGAATTCATCCAACAAAATGAAGAACGAGATGGAGTCCGATTTAGTTGGAATGTTTGGCCATCAAGTAGACTAGAAGCTACAAGAATGGTTGTTCCAGTGGCAGCCCTATTTACACCACTAAAGGAGCGACCTGATTTGCCTCCTATTCAATATGAACCTGTTCTGTGTAGTAGGACAACTTGCCGTGCAGTTTTGAACCCTTTATGGTAACTAAAACTGTGGAAAAACTCATGTGGCAATATGAGCTAAAATATGTAATTTCTTTGCTTGTTTATATAAAAATACTTTTGTTGTTGTTTAGGTTATTTTTCCAAATTAGGAAAGTCAGAGAAACCTGAAGAGCTGTAAACTTTAGGAGCTTTCTAGTTGTAGTGAGTTGATAATGAATATAAGGGAGCCAAATGTAAAAATGCTACTATAAAAATCACTAGATCCAACCAGTATTCTTTGGTGCTGGCTGTGTAGCAACCTAGCTTACGTCATTAGAAAAGCCAAAATGGAGTTCCCTGGGAATTTGGAAAATGTTGATTTCTTGTTGCTTAAGCCCAAATCTCAGCAATCATCTTTTATTCCTCTTCCTGTTGCCTCTCCCTGCATCTGATCCACTGGCAAATCTCATCATTTCCACTGGTAGAATATTATGGATTTTGTCTCCTTCACTCAATCTTTGCTACTATCACCCTACTTCAAGAGATCATTTTTGTTTTCCTCCTAATTGGTCTCCCATTCTTGTCTTTTAGCAGTCCATTCACCCAGTAGCTAGAGTTTTAGACTAGAAATCAGATTATTAAGGTCCTCTAGTAGCATTGTATTATACCTGGAATGAAAAATCCAAGACCCTTATCAAGAGCTATAAAGCCTGAGATGATGTAGCATCTGTCTGTATTTCAGTCTTCATCTTGAGTCATCCACTTATTTGTTCTTTTCTATGTTATACCTTAAGCATATTACCTCTTTCTGATCCTTGAACATACTAAACTTAGGCATTCTGCCTTGATTGCTCTTCCCGCAGATTTTTCTGTGACTGGATCCTGCTTTCATTCAGGTCATACTTCAAATATCTAAGGAGGCATTCTTTTAAAGTAGTCCTTCCAAACACATTATCATGTCCTGCTGTGTTTTCTTTAATCTTTATTATCACTATCTAAAATTATCTTGTGTATTTTATTCACTTAATTGTCTATTGTCTGTCTTTCCCTTCTAGAATGGTAGCTCTTTGAGAGCAGACACCTTTTTTGTTTTGTTCACTGCTGTATCTAGAATAACGTTTGGTACACATTAGGCAATTGAATAAATATCTTTTTGAAATGAATGATCGGAGTGCAGATGTTACTAAAGGAAAATAATAGAAATATCTTAGTTTTATTGTTGATATTTGCTATATAGTAAAAGTTATAGTATATTCACCATTTGGGTAAACTTGTATGTACTGAAAGTATGAGTTAAATATTGGCAACATTTAAAAATAATGACTTTTAAAGATTACATTGACTGACAGTTTGTATTCATATTTTAGAAAAATTAATTTTATTGAACAGTATTCTTATAAATATTGTTGAATTGAAACATGAACTAATACATTTTTACTTTTCTTAAAACAGTCAAGTAGATTATCGAGCAAAACTCTGGGCTTGCAATTTTTGTTATCAAAGGAATCAGGTAAGAAAACCCCCATTTAAGCTGTTAATACTATCATACTATTTGATCACACAGAAAAGTGTATACTTAAAAATAAAATGATTTAATAAAATTACCTATTTTTAAAATAATTAAATGATCAGCAAATGATTCTTTTCAGTTTAAAATTTCATTACACTTTCTGACAATTAATTTGCTACAAATTTTTGTGTTTGTTTTTTCTATCTAGTTTCCACCTACTTATGCTGGTATATCTGAACTGAATCAACCTGCTGAACTTTTACCTCAGTTTTCTAGCATTGAATATGTAGTTCTGGTAAGAATATGAGAGCAAATCTTTAAATTTTTAAAATTTTAAATATCTAGTAGTATACTTCACAAAAAAGTAATTGTTAAATTGAGATGACTTAAAAGCTATCATCCTTGATTCTCACTTTGAATTGTTTGAGCATTTCAAACGTAATAACTGTCAAGATCAATTTGAACAAGATAATTTCTCTTTTATACCTATATATGGGTGACCAGATGGATACTGGGCATGGTGTGATGATCTGTTATACTGTGTAGATCAATTAAGTATTAATCTTGCTTGTGGTTGGAAGGTGAGTTCACAGATACTTAGTTAATATGGAACCTATTGATGTATCTCAAATCTAGTTAAATCATTTTAGCATTGGTCCTTGTTAGGAACATCATTTTTCTTCCCTTTCTGAACACCGTCACGTAGGTGTCTATATATTTTAGGGGAGAAAGTGAAAAGATATTTTGATAGCTTTTATGAAAATTATGGTTCTCTTGAGCCAGTCAATTATTTGTCCAGCATGACAAGTTTCTAGTTCTGAAAATTTGAGTTTAGATAATTATTTTATAAAAATTACCTCACTTTATTTTTAAGCTACGTATTTGCAATTTTAGTATTTTAAAAGTAGAAAATCCTTGTTATAAGAAATGAAAGCTTATGGATTTAAATAAAATGGTAGATGACAAATCTCTCCATAACTATAAATAATATTTTAAAACCTGATTTTTCATTTAATGATGATATGTCTTAGATATCTTTCCATGACAGGGTATATAACCTAAAAACATTTCTGAAATGGCTATATTTGGATTTCATTATATGGGTGTACTGTAAATTATTTTATTAGTTCTCTATTGTCTATCCTCTTATATTGTGCAGAAGTGTTACTACCTTTAAAACAACAAAACAAAAACAAAAGCTTATATTTTCTTATTTTTACACTTACTTTTTTAAAAAGCGTGGTCCTCAGATGCCTTTGATATTCCTCTATGTGGTTGATACTTGCATGGATGATGAAGATTTACAAGCTCTCAAAGAGTCTATGCAGATGTCATTAAGTCTTTTACCACCTACAGCTTTGGTTGGACTTATTACTTTTGGGAGAATGGTGCAGGTTCATGAGCTTGGATGTGAGGGCATTTCAAAAAGCTATGTCTTCAGAGGAACAAAAGATCTGTCTGCCAAACAACTGCAGGTAAATAACAAAAAGCAGTTCATCTCTCTGTCAGCATCACTCTACATATGTTATCATCAGTTTTCTTATATTTTCCTTAAATAGTTATCATATAGATGGAAAACCCTTCACTTAAAATGGGGTCTTTATGATTTAGAATGAAATTGAAGGAATTTTACTAACAATTTGAAGGACTTATAGAAAAGGGATGCTGAAGGCTGAGAAAAAGCAGCCACAGAATTATGGCTTTTGTTTCTTGCCATCTCACTTAAGGACTTAACACTTTTATTGTTTGCCAATGGGAGATATTTTGAGGATTTGGGATTTATTAATATATGAACCTATGGATATATATATTTTTCATAAGCTGGGACAATATTTTTATCATTGGGACAAATCATACTTTATTTTTGTAGGCAAGTGAGTTATGTGTAGGGTACTGGAGTCATCTGGGGAGATTTTTAAAAATCTTTGGTCTGCCAAGAGATTTTGATAGACTGTGAGAGAGAACATGAGTGAATGTATGTTTGTACTGGGAGGTGGTAGAAGGGTAGGATTGTTATGTAATTATTTTGAAAAATCTTTGAGTGATTCTCAAAGATTTAGCATCTCCGTTATCCTAGGAGATGCGAGATAAGTTTGCCATGGAATAGACATTATCAGACTTTCAGGGCATTGGGTGTTCAAAATGAAAAAGAAAAGAAGAGGAGATCTTGAGGATGACTCTAATTTGAAGCTTAGAGACTGAGAGTGGTGCTACAGTTAAATGAGATAGAACATAATAGAGGAATTTGCAGACTTGGATAGAGAGGGTATGAATTCAATTTTATAAAATTTAAGGTGCTTTTGGGTTATCTAGGAGGAGATAACTGGTAGATGATTAGAGTTAACAGTTCTAGCTTAGAGGTTTAGCAATTATTGGTATATAGGCATGACTTGATATTCTGAGATTGAATGAGATTTTTCAGAAGGAAGAGAAGACCAAGGATAGACTTTGCTTTACACATATTGTGTGAGGCATTTGAGAAAGAATCTGGAGACTGCCAGAGAATGAGACAGAAAACTAGATGGAAAGAGAGAACAGAGTGGCCAAGAGAGAAGAAATTTAAAGAAGATGGTGGTGTTAACACAGTGAACTTTTGAAGAGTGAAGGAGAGTTGAGCCTTTGAATCTACTATTATACTTGACTAATTGGTCTAGAGAAGGAAAAGTCATCAGGTTTAGAAGTATTTTAATGGAGATACAGGGCAGATTGTACATTTGAACAGTGAGTAAGATTTGAAGAAGTAGAGAAAATTAGTCTGTTCTTTGATGAAATTTGTTGTTGAAGATGAGGAGGTATGAGATAGTGGGGGAATTTGAGAAAGAGTACAAAGTTAAAAAGGTTTACTTTCAGAGGAGGTAGATGAGTGTGCTTCTACACACTAAAGAGAGAGAGTGAAAGTAAGATGAGTGAGGTTTCAGAAGACATAGTAGGGAATTCCTTCAGGAGCATAGGAAGCAAAGTACATTGGAGAGAAGTAGTATAGATTTCCTTGAGACAGGAGAGAAGGTGAGCAAGTTTTAACCTTTCTGTGCCTTTGGTTTTTCATCTGTAAAACAGGGATAATGATAGTGTGTACCTTACAAGGTGGTCAAGAGAATTAAATCAATTGTGTATATAAGTGTTTGCTATTATTAGTGTCATTATTAAATTAACTATTTAAAGTAGTTTAATGTTAGTTCTGATTGTAGAGTACTTTTTATTTAAGTTGTGTACTGCATATGTAATGCATAAGGCATCTTTCTTTTTGTAGTAGGCAAATTAAGTGTATGCCAACAGACTAAATTTTGTTCCATTAAGAAGTTTTTATCTTTCTTCTCTAGCCATCTGGTTGGAAAGAGTCCTAGGTTTTAAATCTTAGACTCTTCTAGTTGTGTGTTCTTGGATTGATCTCTTTGCTTGTTTTTTCATCCTTCATGCAAAGGGATAACTAGTATCTATTTTGCAAGGTTATCATTGGTACGAAATGAAGTAATGTGAGAATACTCAGTATAGCGTAAACCCTTACAGGACTTTGTAGCAAAACCTGAATTAAAATCTTGCTTTGCCACTTACTAGTTGTATAACCATAGGCAAGTTACTTAGACTTTATGAGTGTTAATTTTCATTTATATAGCAGGTATAAAAATTCTTCTTTATTGTTTCTTTGTGGTTTGTTTTTTTTTGGGGGGAGGGACTGGGGCCAGAGATTGAACCTGGGCCCTTGTTAAGTGGGAACCTGGTGCTCAACCACTGAGCCACATTGACTCCCCTGGGTTGATTTTTTTCGTTTGTTTGCTTGTTGTCTGTTTTTTTGTTTGTTTTTTAGGAGGCACCAGGAACCAAATCCAGGACCTCCCATGTGGGAAGCAGGCGCTCAACTGTTTGAGCCACATGCGCTCCCTCATTATTGTTTTGTGAGGAAATAAGGCATATAAAGAGTTCAGTACAAAATCTGGCATATATTAAGTCCTCTGTAAAGGTTGCTGTTCCTACTAGTAGTATAAGTAACACCACACTATGAATTCATTAAATTTTTTCTTGGCAAATTGTTAGACTTTCTGGTTTTCTGTTATATACTTTTATTCTCTTATATCACTGAGCATTTCTAGGTTCAAGTAAACTTCAGTAAAATAACATTTTTATGAGTCTATAGAGGAATTCTGTACATATCTGAAATTCAAAGCAAACCTGTCAGTTCAGTTAGGTATTACATCAGAAAATTAAGAGGTATATACATATGAGTATGGGGATCCCTAGCAATCCCCTTTTATATAATTCCACATACTTATCCTTTATAACATTTATCACAATTGCGATTTTACACTTATCTGGTGATTTGATTAATTCCTGTCCATTTCATTAAGATTTTAATTTCCAGGAGAGCAGGGATGATATTTTTTTCATCACTGTATGCCTGGCAAATAGCAGGTGCTTAAGAAATAGTTGCTGAAAGGGACAAATGAATATGAGTTAAGAAGGTTCAAGTTACATAATAACTAATTTTGACTGTTGTTTAGAAATAAGGCATTTCTGAGCTAGTATCCCTCCTCTTAGTTCACATAATACTTTGCACTTTGCTCTCTCATCATGACTATTTCATTATGTTACTATTATGGTTTACTTGACGGTCTCCCTCACTAGACTGTTTGCTTTCTCATGAAAGAGACCTTTTTTTAATGTGTGTTCCTAATGCTTAACACAGCACTTTGCACATGGTAAACAGTTAATAAAGCTTTGTAGAAGTAATTACATGGATTTCACACAAAGAATCTCTTTACAGGAAATGCTGGGACTTTCTAAAGTACCAGTTACTCAAGCAACACGTGGTCCTCAGGTACAGCAGCCACCTCCTTCCAATAGGTAATAATGAAATAGTATTAATAATTGGTAATCAAATAATTATTAAATTATTTGATAATTAAATAATTATTACCTCATTAACAAGTAATTAAATTTCCAATAGGAAATAAATTCTTATTGCAATAAGAATTTTGCAGTTCATGCAGCTATTTTAAGCAGACATTCAGCAATAACATATTGTTAAAATAACTTGAATGTAGACATTCAGCAATGACATTGTTAAAATATTTTTAGGAATATATATAGATTGCATTAGTATCACTTTAAAAGGCGTGAAGCAGAAATATATCACTGAAATGGTTGATTTCTCATATTACAATATGAGGAATTACTTTATATTCTGATATGTTCCTGATTTTCTACTTTTAACTTCAGAAAAACTTAATTTTTGTGGCTTGAGGGCAGCCAAGCAAAAAATGGTCTTCAAAAACTTTTCATCTTTTCTTCTTAGCCTCAGAGGTAGCTTTTCCTCTTAGACCTCCTAAATAGCGGTGGTATTACTAAAACTGTTACTGTATCTTCTCATAATTATTTCTAGTAACTTCAAAACTTAGTAGATTATTAAATGCAAGATTAAGTCCTGAAGTAATATTTGGTTTGTGTGTTTTGCTTATAGCAGTTGTTCTCAAAATATGGATCCTGGATCAGTAGCAAAGCATCATTTCAACTTGTTTGAAATGCATATTCTTGGGCCCTACCTCAGACCTACTGAAACAAAACTTGTGGAGAGGGAGCCCAGCAATCTGTTTTTAAACAAGCCCCTCCAACAGATTCTGATGCACACACACGTTTGGAAACCATTGGTCAACAAGTGTATTCAAAGTATTTTTCTTTATTTTCAAGGAGGTGAATAATTTGTTTCTGAAACCCTCATCCAGAAACATTTATAAATAGCTTTTATTTAATTTTCTTTTGCAGATTCTTACAGCCAGTACAGAAAATAGACATGAATCTCACAGATCTTTTGGGAGAACTTCAGCGAGACCCTTGGCCTGTACCTCAGGGGAAGAGACCTCTGCGTTCTTCTGGGGTGGCACTTTCCATTGCTGTAGGACTACTTGAGGTAGTGGAGATGTCTGTTTTTGGGACTGTAAATGTATGCATGCATGTGTATGTGCAGAATATGTACAAGATAATGTTGCATGAAAAAAATCAGATCATAAAACAGTGAATATGTGATTTCATTTACGTAAAGTTATCTACAGTATCCTGTTGTGCATAGCGAGGATTCTGGAGGGATATTTACCTAATCCTTATTAACAGTGGTGAGATTTGGGGAATTTTCTTTTTAAGTAGAATTGGAATTTTTGCATTATACATATCTTTATAATTAGATAGAAAAGAAAGTTTAAAAATAGTTGTTAAAAAATTTGTAACAGTATTAAACTTACAGAAAAGTTGAAAGTACTGTGCAAAGAACATTTTTTTTCCCTGAACTATTTGAGATTTAGTTACCAGTGTGATATTCTTCTGTTTCTTACCAACCAGGACATTCTCCTACATAGTCACAATAAAGCTATTAAAATCAGAGTCTTAACACTATAGATTATTGCTGTTAAATACTCCATTCAAGTTTTGCCATTTGTCTCAATAATATCTTTTACTAAAAGGATTTAGTTCAGAGTTCTGCATTAACATTCCCTGGTTACCTCTGTTTAGTCTTCTATCTGAAACAATTCCTCAGTCTTGCTTGACTTTCATAGAAAACCTTGCAAAGATTCAGGTCAGTTATTTTGTAGACTGCCCCTCAATTTGGGTTTGTCTGATGTATCCTCGTGATTAGATTCAGGTCTTAATCGCTAACAGGAATATCACAAGTAATACTGTTCCTCTTATTCTATCTGGTGGCATGTGATTTTCATTTGTCTCATTACTGATAATTTCCATTCTGATCACTTTATTAAGGTTGTGTTTGTCCGTGTTTCCATTGTAATGTTACTCTTCCCTCTGTGTAGTTTATAAGTAAGCATCATATGGTGAGGGTCTGTGAAACTATGTGAATATCCCATTTTTTCTCAGACTTTCAATTTATTCATATATTAATTGGTTCACTATGGACTCATGATTTCCTGCTTTATCCAGTGAGTATCATCTACTACTATCATTATTTTTTTTCTTTTAGCTTTTTACTTTGACATAATTCCAAACTTAATGACAAAAATATAAGAATGGTTTAAAGAATTCCCTTATAACTTTCACCCACCTTCCTCAAATGCTTAAATATTAACTTTTTAAAAATTTATTTTATCCTTTTCTCTGTCTCTCTCTCTGTGTATACAGTGATATATATAAATATATATAAACACATACATATAAATCTTTTTTTTCTTTTTTTTGAGGTACCAGGGCCAGGAATTAAACCTCGGATCTAGTATGCGGGAAGCCAGTGCTCATCACTGAGCCACATTAGCTCCCCTGAGTTGATTTTTTAGTTTGTTTGCTTGTTTGTTTTTAGGTGGCATCAGGGACTGAACCTTGGGACCTTGCATGTAGGAAGCAGGTGCTCAACTGCTTGAGCCACATCTGCTCCCCACACATAAATCTTTCTTTAAATATTATTATTTATTTATTTATTCCCCCTCTCCTGCTGTTTGTGCTTACTGTCTGCTCTCTGTGCCCATTTGCTTTGTGCTTGTCTTCTCTTTACGAAGCATCAGGAACTGAATCTGGGACCTCCCATGTGGTAGAGAGGTACTCAGTTGCTTGAACTACCTCAGCTCCCTGCTTAGTTGTGTCTCTCATTGTCTTTCTTCTTTGTATCTCCATGTTGCGTCATCTTCTTGCATCAGCTCTCCGTACCTGCCCATCATGCCGGCTCACTGTCTTGCTTCATCTTCTCCAAGAGGCACCAGGAACTGAACCCAGGACCTCCCATGTGGTAGGCCACATCTGCCTCCTTGTAAATCTTTAAAAGCCATTTGAAAGTCAGTTACATTGTGTCTTTTTTTTTTTTTTTAAAGATTTATTTATTCTCCTTCCCCAATGTTGTGTGCTCACCCTGTGCTTTCTGTGTCCATCCACTTTAGGTAGCACTGGGAACTGATCATGGAACCTTCCAGAATGGGAGAGAGACACTCAATATCTTGCGCTGCCTCAGCTCCCTGTTCTGCTGTGTCTCTTATTATCTTTTCTCTGTGTCTCTATTTATTGCATCATCTTGCTGTGCCAGCTTTTCTGCATGGGCCAGCACTCCGTGTGGGCCAGCTCTCCACTCAGGCTAGCTCACCTTTACCAGGAGGCCCCAGGAATCAAACCCTGGACCTCCTATATGGTAGATGGGAGCTTGAGCTGCATTTGATTCCCTAAACATTATGTCTTTACTTTTAAATACTTCAGTGTGCATTTCTGAAAAACAAGAACATTGTTTTGCGGGAAGCGGATTTGGCTCAGTGTGTAAAGCTTCCACCTACCACATGCAAGGTCCAAGGTTCAAACACAGGGCCTCCTGACCTATGTGGTGAAATTGGCCCACGCGCAGTGCTGATGCGTGCAAAGAGTGCCCTGCCATACAGGGGTGTCCCCGCGTAGGGGAGCCCCATGTACAAGGAGTGCGCCCCATAAAGAGAGCTGCCCTGTGCGAAAAAAGTGCAGCCTGCCTAGGAATGGGGCTGCACACACGGAGAGTTGACGCAGCAAGATGACACAACAAAGAAAGACAGATTGCTGGTGCTGCTGACAAGAATACAAGTGAATACAGAAGAACACATAGCGAATGGACACAGAAAGCAGACAACTGGGGGGTGAGGGGAGAGAAATAAATTAAAAAAATAAATCTTTAAAAAAAAAAAGAACATTGTCTTGCATGAATGCAGAAGTTAAAATCAGTTAAAATTGATGTAATACTATTTTCTAATCTGCAGACTTTATTCCAGTTTAACCAATCACCCCAATAATATCCTTTTTTTTTTTTTTTTTTTTAATTTTTTTATTTTTATTGACTTTGTAATAATATTACATTAAAAATATATATGTGAGGTCCCATTCAACCCCACCCCCCCACCCCCCCCTCTCCCCCCCCCCCAACAACACTCGTTCCCATCATCATGACACATCCATTGGATTTGGTAAGTACATCTTTGGGCACCTCTGCACCTCATATACATTGGTTCACATCATGGCCCATACTCTCCTCTATTCCATCATGTAGGCCCTGTGAGGATTTACAATGTCCGGTGATTACCTCTGAAGCACCATCCAGGGCAGCTCCATGTCCCGAAGACGCCTTATAGTAAAAGAAAATCCCAGATTATGCATTACATTCGGTTGTCATGTCTCTTTAGTATCCTTTAATCTTGAATAGTTCCTCAGTCTGTTTCATGACTTCGATATTTTTAAAAGTACAGACTAGTTATTTTGTAGACTGATTTTTAATTTGGTTTTGTCTCAGTTTCCTCATGAGTAGGCTTCAGTATTTTGACAGGAATATTACAGAATCAATATTGTTTTCTACTTAATGCAGCATATCAGGAGGACTATGAAGTCTTTGATTTCTTTTGATGTTAGCTTTGATCACTTGGTTAAGGAATTTTTGCTAGGTTTCTCCACTGTAAAGTTACAGTTTGTCTCTTTGCAATAAATATGTATGAGGAGAAACTTTAATGGTAGGTAAATATCCTGTGTATATCTCAGATTTTCACCCACCAAGTTTAGTATCCATTGATGATTCTTCCCTCAATCAGTTCTTACTATAATGGCTGCCAAATAGTGACTTTCTAATTCCATCATTTCTTTACCTTTATTTGTTGGTTTTGTACTTGAGGAAGAACATTCCTTTCTCCACTAGAACATATGTATATGTATTTGTGTGTGTGTATATTCTTGGATTCTTATTGTATACAATGGGTTATAATCATTTGCTGTCATTATTTGTATTGATGCTCAGATTGTCTTGGATTTGGCTAGCGGGAACCCCTTCAAGTTGACTCTTAGGTACTTTACAATCTGTCCTCTTCATTCCTTGAATACCACCTTACTTTCTGGTACAAGTTGTTCACACTTCATCTTAAACTTTCCCTATCCTAGACCGGAAATCAGCCATTTAGAAGCCATGTTTCCTCTTAGCAGAGAATAGCACTTAGAGATCAAGATCTCGGTGCTTGGTTGGGTGTATTGTTACTGGGATGTAATTGCTTCTAGGTCCTAGTGGATAGAGCTAAGAAATAAATGTATGTGCCTATTTATATGTATTTTTTATACATATACACATATGTAAGGGTATGTGTGCATATATACACATATATCTATATATGCCTGCATTCATCTGTATCTCTATTTAAAACCTCAAAACACGCTAGAGATTACAAATGAAGAGTTCTTTCAGTTATATTCAATTCCAATTCAACACCACAGGATTTAGTCTATCCTTCCCACTTTCCATATTTGTAACTCCCTTCTCTGACAGTGAGAAACTGGCTCCATTATTCAAAATACGTTTACTTATTTGCGTAGTCCTAGATACACACAAAATAGTTTCAAAATTTTTTGTTCACTTCTCTGAAAAAGAAATATTAGAGTTAGGGCATAGTATTTGTTTAAAGTGCTGAGGATTCAACAGACTCTAGCACCTACAATCTGATTTATTGGACTTACCACACTCAGCTAAGATGGAGGTGAAGAAGGACAACCACCACACCATGGAGCCTAGAGTGATTACAACTGAAAATGGGAGGATTGCATCCAGCATCCAGGTGGAATCTGAGCCTCCTCTTGACATAAAGGTGCAATGGAAACAACCAATCCAGTGTCCACATAGAAGAGGTGGCATTGGATTGGGAAAAGTGGACATAATGGACAAAGGGTATGGGGAAAGGCAGGAAGAGATGAGAGGTGGAGGCGTCTTCGGGACATGGAGCTGCCCTGGATGGTGCTTCAGAGGTAATCACCGGACATTGTAAATCCTCACAGGGCCTACATGATGGAATAGAGGAGAGTATGGGCCATGATGTGAACCAATGTATATGAGGTGCAGAGGTGCCCAAAGATGTACTTACCAAATCCAATGGATGTGTCATGATGATGGGAACGAGTGTTGTTGGGGGGGGGGGGAGAGGGGGGGTGGGGGGGTGGGGTTGAATGGGACCTCACATATATATTTTTAATGTAATATTATTACAAAGTCAATAAAAAATAAAAAAATTAAAAAAAAAAAAATATGCTAAAAAAAAAAAAAAAAATAAAGTGCTGAGGATATACAGTACAAGCACTGTGTTTAAAAGTTAACTGGGTGGGGTGTGGGGTGAGGAGTGGGGTGTATGGGAACCTCATGTTTTTTAATGTAACTTTTGTGTGATCTATTAACTTTAAAAAATAATTAAAAAATAAAATAAAATTTAAAAAAAAGTTAACTGGATTAGTTATTTTCCCTCTGTTAGTGTGGTTGTGCTATTTATTTGCTGTAGGTTCAGTTTGTTTCTTAATCTCTTCTTTGTTTTATATGTGTATGTGTATGTATATGTAGTGAAACACTAATGTAATTTCAAATCAGAGTTGAACAAAAAGATAAACTCAGAGAAGTAGCATTCCCACCCAGCCCCTGGAGGCAACCAATCTCTGGTTTATCCTTACTATAATTCAGTTTATGCAAATGAATGGATATATGACTATTTTCTTATTTTTCCCTTCTTTCTTCATGAAAGTAGTATATTGTAAATACTATGATGGACTTTGCTTTTTTCTCTTAAGATTATATCCTAGAAATTACTAAACATTATTTCATAGAGATCTTTCTTAATCCTTTATGACTGTACGGTATTCTGTTGTGTGAATATACCACAGTTTTTTAAACCCCTCTCCTATCATGGGCATATAGGTTATCTTCAATATTTAGCTGTTATAAATAGCACTGCAGTGAATAATGTTGAGCATATTTCCATATTGGTAGAGATGTATATAAGGAATAAATACCTAGAAGTGAGATTGCATCAGTCTTTTTGTTGAGTTTTCCCAGTCATCTCTTGATGAAATTCATGTTTTAGTAAATTTCTTAAGGGCTTTGAATAATTTCTTGAGCTTTAAGAAGTATGATACCAGTATAATTCTCTTACCCTTGTAAATGATTTGAACATTTTTCCTGGAGGCCTTGCGGAAATTTTCTTTATCTTTACAATTTAGTAGTGTTAGTAAGATATGTCTTGGATATGATTATTTCTGTGGTATCTGGTGGGCTCTTTACATATATATATATATATGTTTTTTTTTTTCCCTAACATTTTTTGGATTGTACTTTTAAGTATTAGTTTTGTTTCATTACTTTAACTTCTTTTTAAAAAAATCCATTTATAATAAATTGGCTCTTCTCTGCTTGTCTTTTTTTTCTTTTTTAGAAAGTGTTGGGGATTGAACCTAGGACCCCATACATGGGAAGCTCGCACTCAACCACTTGAGCTATATCTGCTCCCCTGTACTTGTCTTTTATTTCACTCACTTTCTCTCTGACTCTTTTTAATTCCTTATTCATTTTCATTCTCTCGGTTATTTTCTTGCTTTTCTTCAATGCCTTTTAAGTTCTCATTTGAATCTGGTAGTTGTTTTAGGCTTGCTGCTGGTTTCTCTGTTTTCCCCCAACTCCCCTTGCTGTATGTAAAGGTTTGATGATATAGCTCACTGGGATTTAGTGTTTATTTTTTCACTTATTGGGAATGTGGAGTTTGGATGATCTTTGAGTTCTAGTTTTATGAAGGTATGTGTTTTGTATACTTTTATTTATTGTTCTTGTTCTTCATTAATGTTTTGGCTTTATGTAAGTCTACCATTACATTAGCTACCCAAAAGGGTAATTTTATTTGTTTATTAAAGTAGTTTAAGAAAATTATAGGGAAGGGGATATGGCTCAACTGATAGAGCGTCTGCCTACTATATGGAAGGTTCAGGGTTCAATACCCAGGGCCTTCTGGCCCATGTGGTGAGTTGGCCCAAGTGCAGTGCTGCCATGCAAGGAGTGCTGTGCCACGCAGGGGTGTCCCCTGCGTAGAGGAGCCCCATGTGCAAGGGGTGTGCCCCATAATGAGAGCTTCCCCACGCAAAAAAGCACAGCCTACCCAGGAGTGGCACTGCACACACAGAGAGCTGATGCAGCAAAATGATTCAACAAAAAGAGACAAAGATTCCTGGTGCCACCTGACAATGCAAGCGGACACAGAAAAAAACAGTGAATGGACACAGCACACATCTTTAAAAGGAAACAACAAAAACTCATTATAAAAAAAAAGGAAGAAAAATTATAGAAGTAAAAACATTCAAACAGTATACAAGGATATATAAAAATACAAAGGAAAATTTAGTTTTTCCTTGTTCTTCCCAAGATTTGTTAATGATAATTTTTTTATCATCAAAGTTTTGTTATTTACATTTTGTTCTAAAACTATAAACTTGAAAAATTCACTCAATTCACAAGTAACTGCTTGTGAAAATTGCAAATCAAATTCTAATATGATTATATAAATAGTTATTATTCATTGTGGAACAATATGGAGTGATTATACACATAGAGAAGGAGGTGTAATCCTTTCATAGTTTGGCACTTGATGGATAATCTTTCATGTAAAAAAGTCCTAGGATACCTTTTACTTTTCCCTCTAGATTCCTTTATTTCCTTTGGATTGCGTTTAGTTGTCCTTTGGTTTCTTGCCAATTTTCCAAGTTCTTCCGAATACAAAAATGTTTTTTATTTTGCCTTCTCACTTGATTGATAATTTGAGTGGGTATGAAATTCTGAGTTCAAAGTAATCTTCACTTGAATCTTTGACCCATTCCTCCCCAGTATCTTAACATACAATTTGTTAATGATAATTATAGTTCGATTTAGTCTCATTTTTGTTCCTTTTAGAAAGCTTATTTTTCCCACTGGGCATTTTAAGAATGTTTTCTAATTTTGGAATCTGAAATTTCATTAGGCTATGTTTAGGCTTAATTCTTTTTCTTTTAATTGTTCTTTTTTTTATGGAACTGTTCTTTCTGAAGATTCCTGTCATTATTTAGCCTAAGGTTTTTTTTTTGTTTGTTTGTTTTTTTAAAGATTTATTTATTTATTTATTTAATTCCCCCTCCCCTCCCCCGGTTGTCTGTTCTTGGTGTCTATTTGCTGCGTCTTGTTTCTTTGTCCGCTTCTGTTGTTGTCAGCGGCACGGGAAGTGTGGGCGGCGCCATTCCTGGGCAGGCTGCTCTTTCCTTTCACGCTGGGCGGCTTTCCTCACGGGCGCACTCCTTGCGCGTGGGGCGCCCCTACGCGGGGGACGCCCTTGCGTGGCACGGCACTCCTTGTGCGCATCAGCGCTGCGCATGGCCAGCTCCACGCGGGTCAAGGAAGCCCGGGGTTTGAACCGCGGACCTCCCATATGGTAGACGGATGCCCTAACCACTGGGCCAAAGTCCGTTTCCCGTAGCTTAAGGTTTTATATGTGTATTTGATTCTGTACTCATTAGATTTATGATTGGACCTCCATGTATCTTTATTCTATTTTTTCCTTGTTATTTTCCTTTTTGTTTTTTTGCTTTTAGCCTATATTTCTGGGAGATTTCCTCACCTTTATTTTTCATGTCTTTAACTTGGTGTACAGCCATGCCTTTCATCTCATTCATTGATTCATTGAGGCTTTTTAGTTTTGCAGTGATAATTTTAATTCCAGAAACTCTTGAGAATTCATGTTTGATTTTTTTTTTATTTGTGGTCTTTCCTTTTTTTTTTTTAACACTTTTTTTTTGTGAAGTTAATAGATCACAAAGAATGTTACATTAAGAAACGTAAGAGGTTCCCATTTAACCCACTCCCCATCCCCCACCCCCATCATTTTTGTAAATTGTATTTTTTTGAAGATATATACATCTCAAAAAATGTTACATTAAAAAACATAAAAGGTTCCTGTATACACCCACCTAACCAGCCCACTCCTCCCACACCAACAACCTCCCCCATCGTTGTGGCATACTCATTGTACTCGGTGAACACATTTTGGAGCACTGCTGCACCACATGGATAGTAGTTTACCCTGTAGTTCACACACTCCCCCAGTACATTCAGTGGGTTATGGCAGGATATATAAAGTCCAGCACCTGACCCTGCAATATCATTTAGAAAACTCAAAGTCCCAAAAATGCCCCCACATCATATCTCTTCTTCCCTCTCCCTGCCCTCAGCAACTACTGTGGCCACTTTCTCCACCTTAATGCTACAATTTCTTCTATTACTTGTTACAGTAGTTTATATTAGAATATCAATAAGTCCATTGTAATCCACATTTTATTCCTCCATTCTGTGGACATGTTTATTTTGATATCCACTGT
The DNA here is from genome assembly GCF_030445035.2 of Dasypus novemcinctus. Lineage (NCBI taxonomy): Eukaryota > Metazoa > Chordata > Mammalia > Cingulata > Dasypodidae > Dasypus > Dasypus novemcinctus. The sequence goes on from NC_080675.1 coordinate 75,539,490, forward strand.
AACATGCTCTGTTCTGCAACTCTCAGCCCCCAATGTTCATACTAAGAATTCTCTCCAGGCAGATGGCCCATTTTCTACAGAGGGCAGTTCTTAGGAATTGCTGATAGCAAAGTTGTTTTGTCAGTCCAATCCAGTCTGTTTTTGGACTTCTCAAAATTTCTGATCTGTTGAAAGCAGTCTTTCTTGTTTTTTTATTGTTGGTTTTTGGTTATTTATTTTTTTTAACACTACCTTTTCTATCATTTCACTGGGATCTTAGGAGAAAGGTAAAGTAGACTGGAATACTCTGTCCATCACCTTGAGCCAGAAGTATCAGTCATGCCTATGTTTTAAATGTAGGAAACAAAAACAAAACAATAAAAGATATCCTTTTTTTTGGGCTTCCTGTCTCTCCTTTCCCAATCTGGAACTAGTTAAGCTGAAGAAGAAATGTCCTGGTTTATAAGGATCAGTTTTATAGATTATTTTAAAATTAGCAATGTGCTATTTAGAATAGAATTTCAAAAGAAAGGTATTGATTTTATTTCCATTTTTATATTTCATTTTAAGCATTTGATTATTTTAATTTCTTGGGAAATATGTGCATTTATGCATTCCTATTTTCTAGAAAGACTATATCAAAATTCATTGTCAGAAATGTATATCCGTATACTTTGCTTTAATATGTTTTTGATGATTACTTTTTTCCCATAGTGTACTTTTCCCAATACTGGTGCTCGTATAATGATGTTTATTGGTGGTCCAGCGACTCAGGGGCCTGGAATGGTGGTTGGAGATGAACTGAAGATACCTATAAGGTCGTGGCATGACATTGAAAAAGACAATGCCAAATACGTTAAAAAGGGAACTAAGGTAATTTTATTTTATTTTTTAAAAGTCTTTTTGATTTAATAGAAAATAAGTATACATTTAATGGGAGAGGAAGAATATACATATTTTTTTGATAGGAATATGGTAGGAATGAAGTCTGGTAGTATAGCTGCTATTCAAATTTGGAGAAATGGTCTCTTCTTTTTCCTTGATAACTGAAATTAGACTCTTTCTTGCTTTAAACTTTTAAAAAACTTAATAGAAGGTACCAATAGGCATATCCTTGAAGATTACGTCTCAGGAGGTTTTTTAATTTCTATTTCCAAGAGTCTGTTCTTAACATTTCCTCTGTATGTGTTGTTCAGGCTGGAATAGTCTATTAGTTTCTCTTGAGTTGTTTTCTGTTCATGGAACTTCACTTTTATTTGTTTTTTTTTTGGTGCAAATATATTTCACTAATTTTGATTCTTTACTCTTGTATTGATTCTACTTGCTAATGTCTCTGTTAAATTTTTAAACATTCTCTAGGGCTCACAGTTTTAACTTAGTTGTGCTGTATCATCTCATATTTCTTTTTGGTAGTCATTAATAATTATTTAAAGTAATTAAAAACATAATTTCTATCATAATTTTTTTCTTTTCTTTTGAACATGAAATTGTTCTTGGTTAGATGTTTGAAAATTTTAGATTTGCTTATCTTACTGCTTTTGTTTTTGTCTTCATATTTTCAGAAGTTTTTTTATTTGGGTATAGGTTTAATTAGAAAAAGGGGTTCTGTGTTATTCTACCATGTTTATGAAGAGCAGAATGCTCAATATGCTTTTCTTCAAGTTTAGCTTAATTTACAGATTTATCTATAAAAAGTGGCTTATAAAGAAAAGAATGTGAAAATATCAGACGTAAAGAAGTTGTAGGATCATTTTCTGAGATAGAGGTGTTTTTGTATTTTTATTTTTTATGAGATATGAAGAATTAAATAACAAATCATATTTAAATTAAGATGAATTGTTTTTTTCAGTCTTAGATATTTTGGTATGTTAATAGAGAAAGATTTATAGGATAATTAAGTTTGTGCATTATACTTTGATTTAATTAAAAAAATTTTTTTGTAGCATTTTGAAGCATTGGCTAATCGAGCTGCTACTACTGGTCATGTTATTGATATCTATGCATGTGCATTAGATCAGACAGGTCTCCTGGAGATGAAATGCTGTCCCAATCTTACTGGGTATGTATTGAGATTTTTACAGTTGTAAACCATAGAGCAAGAATAATGGCATGTTAGGGAAAAAAATTAAGGCATTATCCTACTATGTCAGGGCAATAGCTGTTACCAGTTTTTTTTTTTTTGTTTTTGTTTTGTTTTTAAATTTTTTAAAAAACTTTTTATTTTGAAATACTTTTAAACTACAGGACAGTTACAAAAATAATACAGGTCCCATACAGAGAACTACAACAAATCCTCATACTACAAGATACCCAGATCCACCAATTTTAATATTTTGCCACATTTGCTATATTATTCTATTTATCTGTCCTTTAGTCTGCAGTCATTTACCTAGTTCAAGAATTATAACACTGATGTATCACTTAGAGTCTATATTCCACTTTTTTTCCTATGACCCAAAAATGACCTTTTGGGTCTTCTCGCCTCCCTTATTAAATTCTAGTCCAGGATCACATATTGCATTTGTAATTGTCTCTTTATTGTTCTTTCTTTCTTTTTAAATTCTAGTGAAAATATACAACATAAACTTTACCATCTCAACCACTTCCAAGCACATCATCCAGTGGGATCACTCATATTTATACTATTGTGGTACCCTCACCACCTTGCATTACCAAAATTTTTCCATCTCCCCAAACAAAACCCTATACCCACAATGCATTATCTCCCCATAATCCCTGTCCCCATTCCCACTCCCACCCCTATCCTTTGCTATCTGTGTTTTGATTTCTATCTCTATGAATTTGCATATTTTCCCATGTTTTCTTTTATGGGGTTTAAATTTAATAACCTAGATCAATAACACTCTTGCTTAAATACTGATTTAATTTCAATAATATATACAGACCTTTCCTTTACTCCTTCATCCCCCCACCTTTATACAGTTTTTGTAACAAACTGCATGTTTATACATTATGAGTCCAAAACAACTGTTTCATCATTACATTTTGTGTATTTGCCTTTAGATCCTGTAGAAAGTAAAAAGTAGAGTTACAAAGCAGGCTAGGTGTCTGTGATCTTTAGGGCTTTGTGTTACATGTCCTCTTCTTTTTCTTCTGGGTTTCAATGATTTTCGGCTTCTAGCTTCTTATGCCTTCTCTTTTCGTGTCCAATTTCTTTTACTTATGAGTTCTACAGCCATATTGGATTAATGCTTGCTGTGATTCAGTTTGGGTATACCTGAACTAATAACATCTTCAAAGGTCCTATTTACAAATGGGTTTACACCCAAGGACCAGGGGTTGAGACCTGAACATGTCTTTTGTGGGGGACATGATTCAGTCCCCAACATAGGGGTAATACTGACCTTATGAGTTGGGAAGTGTTCCTTCTGATTGCCAGTAACTATTTTTGAGATAATTTAATTAGCCTTTAAAAACTTAATTAGCTATATTAGCTCACTTCTCAGGTTTACTTATCTAGTAAATTCTTATTGAACACCTACTATATAATAAACTGTTCAAGGTACTGGGGATATAGTAGTAAATCAAAACGTGAAAATATCTGATCTCATGGAGCTTATGTTCCAGTGCAGCACTATTCATTATAATTTTCTATTGGACATATTCTGTGTCTGCACTGTTCTCTTGAAATGTAATGAGTGTGACCGTGAAACTGAATTCTTAATCACTTAATAATTCTTTATTATGATAACATATATACAATACAAAGGTTCTCATTTTAACCGCTATCTTGTGTACATTTCTATGAAATTAATTATTCTCTACATATTGTGCTACCAAAACCACTGTCTTATTACCAAAAGTTTTGAGTAACCAAACAGAAACTCTGGGCCCTTCAGCAATAAATCTCTATTCACAACTGGCCCCCAAACCCTGGTAACCTATAATTCATTCTCTGTCTCTGTGCCTTTGCTTATTCTGAGTGTTTCATGTAAGTGAAATCATACATTATTTGTCATTTTGTGTCTGGCATATTTCACTCAACTTGATGTCTTCAAGGTTCCTCCATGTTTAACATGTATCAGAAATTCATTCCTTTTTATGGCTAAATAATATTCTATTTTATGTATATTCCACATTTTGTTTACTCATCCTTCTGCTGAAGGATACTTTTGTTGCTATTTGGAAAACACTGGTATGAATACTGGTCAGAAAGCAAGACCTGCCCACTGGAAGCATGGGCAGGATCCACATTGAGCTGGGGAGGGATGGGGAAAGGTCCATAAATATGTCACGAGGTTTTCCTGCCATTTTTAAGTAACTTTTTTCTTGATTTGGTATTTCCCTGTTACTGCAACCCTTTAACTGTTTTACAGAGCTCTAAGAAAGTTGTTCTGCCAGTTTCTTCTGTTTTTTCTGTGTTGTTGTGGGTGGATGGAATGTGGCAGTTTCTTCCTCCATCATTTTGTTGACATCACTATTATTTTACTTAAAGTATTACTTACTTAAATTTACCCAATTCACTTTTTCTAGGTTTACTTAATTTTAATCAAACTAACTTTGTTATTAGCACATGCTGAAAAGTACAGTTCTAGTGAGAGGAAATGAGAGAACAGGTAAAGTAGATAGTATGTTAGTTGGTGATCAGTGTTTGGAAGAAAAATAAGTCAGGAAAGAAGGATAGGGGTGTGCAGTACTAAAGAGAGTGAATGGGAAAGGCCTGATTGAAGAGGATGTATTAGTGAAGGGTTAGGAAGTGAGAGAGTGAATCAGGTTCATATATACATAAGTATAAAGGTAGAGTGTCCTAAGCGGAGGGCCTAGCAAGTACGAAGTTAAGAACATTCCTGGGATGTTTAAAGAATACCAGGGAGGCCAAAGTAGGTGGAGTGGAGTGAGTAAGGAAGGTGAAGTGGAGTGAGTAAGGAAGGTGGAGTTGAGTAAGGAAGGTAGAATACGAGGGTCTTTTTACTATTATAAGGGATTTGGATCTTATTTTGAGATCAGACGTCATTGGAGAGTTTTCAACAGAGGTATGCTGTGATCTCACTTAATATTTTAAAAGGATAACTGACTTCATTTGTCTTCACAAGAGTGTAGTGATGCAAGAATTCCAAGTGGTGGCAGCATAAGTGATGGGAATTGATTGGAGTTTGGATATATTTAGAAGGTAGAGCTGGTAGGATTTGTGGATAGGTTTGATCTGGGTTGTGAGAAAACTGAAGAGAGTCTATTAGAAGGATTGAGTTGTACTTTATTGAAATGGAGACAACTGGGAGGAGGTGTATTTGGGGAGAAGATCAGGAATTCACTTCTGAACACCTTAGGTTTTAGATGCCAGTTATTCATCCATAAGGATATGTTGAGTAGGCAGTTGGATATTAATCCAGAATGAGGGATTGGTTTGGGCTGGAGATACAGATGTGCGAATTGTCAGTGTATTGATGGAATTTTTAAAAAGAAATAAAAATGAATAATATCATTAAGGGAGTGAATGTAGAAAGGAAGAGAAGAAGTTTAAGGACTGAGCCATTGCCACTAATATCCTTGAGGAAATGAGGAAAGACAATAAAGGACACTGAGAACTGGTTCGTGAGGTGTGAAAACTACTGGAAGCCCAATGAAGAAAATGTTTTGAGATGAGGGTATGTGACCAACTGTGTCAAATAATACAAAAATATCAAAAAGATAAGGAGTAAAGATTAACAGGATTTAACACTGTGAAGGTCATAGGTGCCCTTACTAAGAGCAGTGAAAGTTGACTTAGAGTGAATTAGAAAAAGAACAGGAAGAGGGACATCTGATAAAGATCAGAACATCTTAAACTTTAACATGTACAAATCATTTGGGTATCTTGTTAAAATAAAAAGTCTAATTTAGTATGTATAGAGTGGAACTTGAAATTCTGATTTTCAAAAAAGGCTCCCTGGTAATGCTAATGTTGTTGGATCAAGGATCATACTTTGAATAAAGGTATAGACAGCTCTTCCATAGACTGTTGTAAAAAGGAGTGGAGAAATTAGGGTAGTATAAGTTGTCACTAATCTAGAAATGTATTGCCATATTTAGTGATATTTAGTGACATGGTTGTGTAAGTAGAGAATCTGAAAGAATCTAAAGACTATTAGAATTAATATGGATTGTTAGCAGGGCTTCTGGATCAAGGTCATTGTTCAAAATTCAGTTATGTATACCAGCAACAAATAAATAAAAAACCAAAATTCTGTAAGGATATGCTCTATATGATAGTATTAGATAGCATACATCAAAACATGAACAGTCTCAAAGATAAAATGACTCTTAGTTATACCTCATTAGCTTTATTCTTTTGTTTATTTTAACTCTTGATTATATCTTTTTAAAAAATATTAAAAATATAAGTAAATATGTATGTATTATTTATATGCCTTTCTGTGTATTTCCCTAAACTTTTTACATAAACAACAGAATACTCCACACATCTTCCTTAACCTTGCTTTTTTCACTTATATCGTGGAAATTGCTCTATACCAGTATATTTTTCCATTAAGTCAATATACCATATTTTATCCACCATGTCTTTAATAGGTGGTCATTTGGATTGTTTCCAGTCTTTTGTTATCACAAATGTGTAGTGCTACGGTGGCTAGTCTTGTGCATAAAACTTTGTGCTTTTTGGTTTTGTTTTGCTAGAGAATCTTTGGGATAGATTCCTAGTAGTGGAGTGGCTGGGTTAAAGAGAAAATACATATGCAATTTTGTTAGATATTGTCAAGTTCCCCTATGTTGCACCATTTCGTGTTCCCGCTGGCAATGTGTGAGAGTGCCTGCTTTCTTGCAGCCTCACCAACAGACTCTATTGTCAAACTATGATTTTTGCTGCTTTAATAGATGAAAAATGGTATCTTAGAAGTTTAAATTTGCAATTTAATGCTTTTTAAATCTTTTTATAAAATTAAAAAGTAGGTACATGCTTACTGAAAAAAATTTAAACAATACATAAGTGCCTAAAGTGAAAATGCTCCCTCAGTGACCCTCCGTTGTCATTCACTGAGTGTAATACTATTAAGTTTGCTGTGAAACACAGACAAACACAATATATTTATATGTATATACATATCCACTCTTATATTTATTTTAAAAGGATAATATTATATATACTGTTTTTTTCCTTTGCCATTTTTTTTTTACCTTTGCCTAATTTCTTTAGCTATTGGATGAAGATTAAATGAATGGAGAACATGCTCTGACATCTTGAAGTGATTTAATAAAAGTTAGCTATTATATTACAAGATTTCTATAAGTAAAAGTATCTATTAATAAACAAGTGCCACACTTTAAAAATATTGTAATATTATAATTAGTTTTATAATACTTTAATAGTGGAATCAGTTGTTTGTAGTTAAAATGTAGGAACTTTTAAATATCTTGTATGGCTAATCATTCCTCATGATATAACCCTCCAAACTCTCCATCCCCACCAATTTTCTTAAGCATTACTTGTTTATTTTTCCATAGGAACTTTAGAATTATCTTGCCTTTTAAAAAGTTAATATTCATATATTTCAATGTAATCATGTAAAATAGATAGCATTATTATCTTTATATGGAGGTTTCTTTTTTTTAATGGCTGCATAGTACTGATTCTGTGGTAGGGAGATGTCAAAATTTGTTTTCTCATTATTGATTTGCCTCCAGTATTCCTAGGTGTGTAACCCTGGCCAAATTGACTGATTCTGTCTGCCTTAATTCTTATTTTTTAAAGTAGTTGTAGTTATACTATGTGTGTTTTTTTTCCCTTAATTTAATGGCTGAGTTATTACATGAGATTTATTTATTATATCTGTTATTAGAAAAGATTTAATAGGGAAACTGATGTGGCTCAACCAGTTGGCTCCTGTTTACCATATAAGGGGTCCAGGGTTCAAGGCCCAGGGTCTCCTGGTGAGGGCCATCTGGCCCACGAGGAGTGCTGGCCAATGCAGGAATGCTGCCCTGTGCAGGAGTGCCGCCCTGCGTGGGAATGCCGCCCAGCCCTGGAAAGCTGCCCCATGCAGGAATGCTGGCTGATGCAGAGAGCTGGTGCAGCAAGATGACGCAACAAGAGACACAGAGGAGAGAAAATAAGAAGATGTAGCAGAACAGGGAGTTGAGGTGGCGCAAGACAGTACGTCTCTCCCGCTCTGGAAGGTCCCAGGATTGGTTCCTGGAGCCACCTAATGAGAATGCAAGCAGACACAGATGAACACACAGTGAATGGACACAGAGAATGGGGAACAGGAGAAATAAATAAAATATTAAAAAAAAAAGTTTTAATAAATATTAAACACATCGAAAATGCTTAATAAATGCTAGCAGTGTTATTTTTAATTTTCTAAATTAGTTTATCGTTGACTCCACATAACTGAAAATGGATCTGTGTTACCTGAGAGTAGTCTCATCCTTCATTTAATCAATAGTTCATTTATGCATTGAATATATATTTCATGTCTACTATAGGCCAGGCACTGTGTGTTAGGTGCTGGCATTTCTCTTGCATCCCTGTCAATTTGTCATTTTATTCCCAGTCTACTGGGCCTAAAACTCCCTGCATCGTACAGAAGAGCCTTTAGACTTTAAACTGTGAACTCATTAAAAAAATATATTTTTTCTTTTCTCGCATAAACATATATCTGTTAATTTCCATGTTTATAATAGATTGGTTTTGTCATGCCTCCAAACCAGTGTTTCTCAATTATTTTCATTATCATAGTCTTAAGGAGCTATTTTTAGACATTCTTTTTCCTAATTTCCCTACCATGATGTTTTAATACCACAGATACACTGTATGTTTGTTTATGTATTGTTTATCTGTGCTTTAATGTGTGTGTATATATATATATTTTACAGATTTATTTATTCCTCCCCCCCGCCTCCCCCCACCCCCCTTTGTTGTTTGCACTCACTGTCTGTTCACTGTGTGCTTGTCTTCTTTTTAGGAGGCACTGGGAATTGAGCCCAGGACCTCCCATGTGGGAAGGAGGTGCCAGTGACTTGAGCCACTTCTGCTTCCTTTAATGTATATTGTATATATACATTATGTATATATACTTGTCCTGCTTTTTATATTAAAGAGTAAGATTGCTTTTTGCCTTCAAGAACTATTTTTTGCCCACTTGGGGATGATATCCCCATTGAGAATGCATGCTATAAATTGTTGGGTATCTTTACCAGTTTGGGGAGTTGGGGGGTAGTGGTGGGAGCAGCACATTTATTGCCGTATAACCTTCTGTATCTTTTGAATTTTGTAATGTGTAACAGTATTACCTATTTTAAAAATATTTTTAAAATTACTAAGGACAAATGCAAGTGTTAGGAGTCCTTAGGTAACCTCAGGATTGAGATTGTGGATTGTAGATATTCTTATATATATTTGAGCTTTTAAAGTGAATGGTAATACAGTACATTTTAGGAACTGTCTTTAAGATTAGCCATATATAAGGGGGAGAATATGAAAAATTAAATTTTTAGTGTAATTATTCATTGACTACCTGCAATCTGCTACCTAAAATAAATAGTTACTTCGAGATTCAAAAGTGGTTCTGCATTAGGTGTGAGACCATTGTATTAATATAGGTCTGTATTTTATAGTGCCATTAACTCAGTTTTTGTTTTTAAGAGTTTTAATCTTATTTCAAAGAATTCTTTGTTTATAAGATCCTTACATACTTATTTGTTGAGTAGATATTAAAAAACTTTGTTGAGTAAGAATTATATTAGAAAAACAAGCAATTCACGTTCTATTTTATCATACTTAAAATTTGTTGGTGGTTTTGAGAGATAACTTTTACTTTTTTGGTTTTAACATATGGACCCAGTACTTATGTTACATATGTTGTTTTTTCCCTGTAGAGGGTACATGGTAATGGGTGACTCTTTCAACACTTCCTTATTCAAGCAAACTTTTCAAAGAGTCTTTACCAAAGATATGCATGGACAGTTTAAAATGGGCTTTGGTGGTACATTAGAAATAAAGGTAAGAACCACAACTTGACATGTGTGATAGGTTATTAAGAGAGGAATTGAAGGCTTGACTGTAATTTTAAAGCTTGATTAGTCAAAATCAGTATATGTATTAAAAGTAATTGTTATTTTATATTGAAGCCCAGCATTAGAAATTTTGTTCACCAGAAAAAAAATGTGTCATCATTAAATGTGCAGTTAAACTTGACCTGAACATTTCTGAACAATTGTTAGAAAAGAGAACATTATATAGGTTATGTTTCCTTGAATTCTTTTTTTTTCTTTATAGAGGATTTAACTTTTTCAGTCTTTCATCTTTTTTAATGCTAAATTTGTTTATGTTAATGCTGGTTTTTTAAAGGCAGGAATTGAGAACCTTAAAGGAATCTTTTCTGTGTCATTAGGACAATTAACTGTTTTATGGTTGTTCAGTTGTTGACATTATAGAATACTGTCATTCATTTCTAATATAGATTTTAAGAAAAGCTAAAGGTTCAGTGTGCCTTACAAATGTGTTATAATACATTGATTTTAAATTTTCATAAATGTTACGAATCTTGTTTATTTTATTGAGTGTTTGCTGTATGTCCAGTACTATGCTAGGAAACTGTGGGGATTTCAAGGAACATCTGAGGCATGAGTCTTGTTCTAGAGAAATTTAGTCTTGATAGAAAGATAAGATTAATACATTTGATAGACTGAAATAAAAATATAAAAATTTATAGAAGAAAAACGAATATAGGGCTATGATGTGGACCATTGACCATGAGGTGCAGCGATGCCCAGAGATATACTTACCAATTGCAATGGATATGTCATGATGATGGGAGAGAGCATTGCTGGGGGGGGAGTGGTGGGGTTGAATGGGACCTCATATTTTTTGAATGTACTATTTTTACAAAATGAATAAAAAGAAAAAAAAAACCAGAAAGTGAAGGGAATCCACCCCCCCCCCAAGAAAACCACGAATATAAGCAGAAGTAGTAGACAGTTTATCTTAGAGGAAGTGTGATTTATGGTGGACTTTGAAAACTGGCAGAATTTAAGTTGGCTGAGAATGCACTTTAGTGAAGAACCTGGCATGAGCAGAAGCGTCGAGGTGAGAATTAGTGTGGTATTCTTGGAAAGCTGCCCTGTGAGACTAGATGGCTTGTAAGGGAAAAAGGTTTAATTATGTGGGTTAAACGTAGTGTGGAGCTGCATATATAGGTAGAAAAAGCCATTGTAGATTAATGAAGACCAGTGTTCTGGGTAATATTAGTCTGACAGTGGTATTAGGATAGACCAGAGTAATAAGAATTTCAAGTTAGGAAACTGAGGTAGCCTTTCTAACCTTTTTAGATGAAAAGTAATAACCCTTAGATTTTGAAAGCAGTAGAGATTGGAATGAGATCAGTCTAGGTGACAAATTTTCTATAGAAGGAAAAATAGAATATGGCATCTAATCGTTTGGATTATGACTTGTGATTTGGATATTGGTATGAGTTTGAATTGAGGGTGAGTTTCCCCAAGTGGAGATCTTTTACTGGCAATTGGAAAACATTGTTGAAAGTATTAAAGAATTAAAGTTAGGGTAGGGCTAGATTTTAAATTTGGGGAGTTGATTAATTTTATTTACATTAGTATATTTTCATTGGCTTTTGAGTTTTAAATATGGAATAATACCTTAGTGAAGTAGAAAACTTAAAGTGGAATGATATGTGAAGCTTACCTAGAGCATACGATTTTCTGTTTTTGCAGACCTCAAGGGAAATAAAGATTTCAGGAGCTATTGGACCCTGTATATCTCTCAATTCTAAAGGACCCTGCGTATCTGAAAATGTAAGTTGCCTTCATTCTAAATAGAAAATATGGTTATTTTTCAGAGTACCACCCAGAGACCTGGGGTGGAAGTCTATAGCATTCCTTTTTAAATTATTGTATAGGCTAAGTTTTTTTATTAGAATGTGTTTCAGCTTCCATTGGTATACCTATATTTGTGGTTGCTCTTTTGTTGTACCCTTTTCTTATCCACCCCAAATTAAAATTTTTGTATTGTTATTAGTTTTCTATTTTTATGCCTAAGTTATTCCTTGCCCAAGTGTACCTAAGAAAGCCCCATGAGATAGAAATTTGAAAGCTTCTGAAAACAAAATTAAATCCAAGATTATTTCTGTTCCCAGAATTTCCAAAAAAGTAACTAAATCTGCCAGATGTTAGTTTCTTTTTTTTAAAATATATTTTTAATTTATTATTAAACGATACTTAGATTACATATAATATGTTACAAAAAAAAAATAAGGGATTCCCATACGCCCCCCCCCCTCCCCATACGTCCCACCTTTCCCCACATTAACAACTTCTTTCATTAGTGTGGTAAATTGATTGCAATTGATGCACACATTTTGGAGCACTCCCACACAGTGTGGATTATAGTTTAATTGTAGTTTACACCCTCTTCCCACTCTATTCTGTAGGTTATGGCAGGATATATAATGTCCTGTATCTGTCTTTGCAATGTCATTCAGGACAATTCCAAGTCCCAAAAATGCCCCCATATTGCATCTCTTTTTCCCTCCCCTGGCTTCAGCAACTCTAGTGGCCACTGTCTCCACATCAATGATATAATTTCTTCCATTGCTAGAATCACAATAAGTTTATAATTGAATACCAATAAGTGCACTCTAGTCCATATTTTATTCCCCAATCCTGAGGATTCTGGGATGGTGATACCCACTCCCAGATGTTAGTTTCAATTCCTTTCTTTTTCTTTATCACATCTAGTGGAAGTACAATATGCATTAAAATGGTAGAATTAGGCGGCGGATTTGGCCCAGTGGTTAGGGCGTTCGTCTACCACATGGGAGGTCCATGGTTCAAACTCCGGGCCTCCTTGACCCGTGTGGAGCTGGCCCATGTGCAGTGCTGATGCGCGCAAGGAGTGCCGTGCTATGTAGGGGTGTCCCCCGCGTAGGGGAGCCTCACGTGCAAGGAGTGCGCCCTGTAAGGAGAGCCGCCCAGCGTGAAAGAAAGTGCAGCCTGCCCAGGAATGGTGCCGCACACACGGAGAGCTAACACAGCAAAATGACGCAACAAAAAGAAACACAGATTCCTGTGCTGCTGACAATAGAAGTGGACAAAGAAGAAGATGCAGTGAATAGACAACAGAGAACAGACAACCGGGGTGGGGGGTGGAAGGAAGGGAAGAGAAATCAATAAATAAATCTTAAAAAAAAAAAAAAGACGCAGCAAATAAACACAGAGAACAGACAACCGGGGTGGGGGCTGGGGGGGAGGGGAGAGAAATAAATAAATCTTTAAAAAAAAATGATAGAATTATGTCACTGTAGAGAGGGTGATGGGACAATTATACAAGATGGGTAATCAGCATTAAAAATGATAAAGTTAAAGAGTGATGCATATAGCCTAGAGGGTGGTGGAGGTCAGCTTGTGCCTGATTCCCAGCGACCTTTAGCCCCTCTTGCTCGGCTTTCTGTGTGATAACCTGTACTCAGAAATGGCCAATGGGTTTGCCAAGGCGACAGGCACATTACCCAGCAAGATGCCAATTCCTCTTCCCTTTTGGATATCTATAGCTTCTGGCCTAGGTCTGCTAAAGCCCCAAAGTGGAGGTTACATTCCAGGTAAATGGATCAGTGACTAAGAATGCTTAAAAGAAGACTTCATCCAGTGACAGCAATGAACAGATCAGCAAGGAGGAAAAAGCTGTCCAAAGACCTCTAGCTAAGAAGTCTGCTGTATCTGCTAAGTGGGCCACTCTGCTTCCTGGAAAGGTTGTGGCCAAAGCATCAAAAAACAGCAGCAGTGAAGAATCCAGTGATGATGATGAGGAGGAGGACAAAAAGAAAAAGTCTGTCCAAAAGGAGTTAAGCCCCAGGCTAAGGCATCTAGCACTCTTCCCAAGTAGGCCAAGAGCTTCGAGTCTTGATTCTGATTCAAGCTCAGAGGATGAGACACCAAAAAGCCAGAAGCCAAAGATAAAACCTGTGGCAGTTAAAGCTCAGGCAAAGCTCCAGCCAAATCAGTTACATAATCTCAGGCAGCACCTAAAGTAACCAACGGCAAAGCAGCTAACAGCAGCAGTGATGACTCAGAGGAGAAGGCAGCAGCCATTTCAAAGGAGACTGTACCTAAAAAGCAACTTGTGGCCAAGGCCCCAGTGAAAGCAGCTGCTGCCCCTATGCAGAAGAGTTCCAGGAGTGAGAACTCATCCAGTGAGGAGGAAAAGGAACAGAAAAAAAAGCATGAAGAAAAAAACAGGTCCTTACAGTTCAGTGCCCCACCTTCTGCTCCACTGAAGAAGTCCCTGGGGACCCAGCCCCCCAAGAAAGCTGCAGAGAACAAAGAGCCAGAGGAAAGCAGCGAGGACAGTAGTGATGAAACTAATTCAAATTCTGAGGAAGAAAAGGTAAGGAAGTTAAGGTAGTAATCCTTTTCAAAGTAACCACTAATCCAAATCCAGCAAAGAAGGCAGCAGAAAGCTCATCAGACAGCTCAGACTCTGACAGCATTTAGGATGAAGTTCCTGCCAAGCCAGTTAGTACCACCAAGAACCCTTCAAGTAGGGCAACTGTGTCACTACCAAACAGCCTGCAACTTAAACCAGCTGCAACTTCTAAGCCACCTGCAGTTCATTGGTGGAAGCCTCTGGCCAAATGACTGATAGCAGCTCCAATGAGAAGGAGCAGTTCTAGTGAAGAGGAGAAGGAGAAAATGACAGACTGTGGCCACATCTAAGTCCAAGGTTATGACCAAAGTAACAGCATCTCTGCCTGCCAAAGAAACCCCTCACGGTGGTGGGCCAGCAGCTCTGATTCAGACAGCCCCAGTGGTGAAGAAGAGGTAGAGAAAGAAAAAAGACCTTTCAACTACCAATTTAAAAGAAGCCACAAGGGAGCAAATGTGGCTTAAGCAACTGGGTGGCCACCTCCCATATGGGAGGTCCTGGGTTGGGTTCCCAGTGCCTTCTAAAGAAGATGAACAGATGCTACAACCAGAAGCTGCAGGCGCCGCAACAAGCAGATGCCACAACCACCACAACCAGGAGATGCTGCAGATGCTGCAGCTGGCAGATAACACAACCAATAGGGAGTGGAAGTGGCTCTAGTGGATGGGCACTCGCCTTCACATGGGAGGTCCTGGGTTTGGTTCCCGGTACCTCCCAAAGAAGTTGAGCAGACAACGAGCAGAAAAGACAAAGGAACCATCTTGGGGTGTGGAAATTAAAAAACAGAATCCACAGAAGGCAGCAGGAGCTGTAGCTCCTTCCAAGTCAGCCTTCAAAGAAAGTAAAGGCTGAGAGCAGCAGCAGTTCTTCTGATGACTCCAGTGAGGAGGAGGAGAAGCCAAAGGGCAGTGGTACCCCACGGCCACAAGCACCCAGGGCTAATGGCACCTCTGTACTAACTACCCAGAACTGAAAAGCAGTCAGCGATAACAGTGAGGAGGATGAGGAGGAGGAATAAAAGAAAAAGGTGAAAGTGGCAGTTTCCAAGCCAGGTTCAAGAAAGAAGCAGAAGCAGAATGAAGCTGCCAAGGAGGCAGAGACTCCTCAAGTCAAAAAGCTAAAACTCCAGACTCCCAACACATCATTCCCATTCTGAAGGGTCAGGGAAGAAGAAATCAAGGTGGATGAACAAGTGGTAGACAACTCCTACACCAAGCGAGGGAAGTGAACCATTCAGGTTCTGAAGTTCACCAAAGGCAAATCCTTCTGTATGAGAAAGCCAAGAAGAAGCAGGTACTAGGGGACTCCATCTCTGGCCAGGTCATTTCCATTAAGTTTGATAGTGAGTAACCTGGAGCCATCTGTGGTGTAGCAGGGGTGATGATGAGGGAACCACTTACTTTCCCCAGTAGCCTAGGAACTCTCACTGCTCTTAGGGGAGGGTCTGAGCGATGACAACAGTTTAGAGTAGATCTTAAGACTTTGCAACTTAACATCCTCCTTGAACCTTTTCTGTGATCCTCGTTTTGTACAGATTGATTTTTTAAAAATTAATTTATTGAAATATATCACCTACACACAAACATACATAAACAATAACATACATAAACACCTTACATTGTTGTCACTTTTAACTAATGATTAAAGAGCATCGTCAAAATATTACTACTAACCAAAGTATTTTCCCCCAACCGTCCCCATTATTATTATCTTTATGTCATTTATATGTGAACATACATAAACAATTAAGTATATAGTAAAAGTTGTGAACTTAAAAGCAAACATGCATAACGTCATACAGGGGTCCCATATATCAACCCTCCACCAACACCTTGCAATGTTGTGAGATGTTTGCTACAAGTTGCAAAAGAATATTGTCAAAATCTTACTACTAATTATAGGCCTTATCTTACATTTGGTGTGTTTTTCCCCCAGCACAACTTGTTATTATTTTTTAGATATATTTTTTATGACAAATTGTAAACTTACAAAACAATCGTGCACATATGCAGAATTCCCCAACGACACCCCTCTATCAACATACCACTCTGTGGTGGAACATTTATTACAGATAAGATAATACCATCTGATTATTACCATGTCCATAGTATACATTTGGCTCACATTTTCCATAATGCCCTATTAGTGCAGATTGATTTTTGAGTGTTAAGTAGCAGGGCCAAGCTAAGGGAGTGCTATTTTAAAAGAATTGGTTTTAGTTGTCATCCTCTTCTCCCTGTTCTGTGGAAGTCCTCATATTAGAAATTCATACATTTTATATTAAATCCTTTTCTATTGATTTTTTTTGTTGTTGTAGATTTCAGAGGCAGGTTCCCATGATAAACGCTTAGCTGTAGTTCAAGACATAATAAAGGTCACTTGTGTGAATTTTTATAATTGATTTGGAGGTGAATTCTGCCTTTATGAGTACCAGTGGGGTCTGTGTCTTCTCTCTTCAACCCCTCAAAGCCCTGGAGAAGAAAAATTAAAGAATGGTTAACATATACATATATGTCTGTTAAGCACTATGTATTTCTTTCTTCACTTTAGATCTGGGGCTGAAGTTTTCAGCCAGCATAGACTTAGGATAAAATTCACTGTTTTGTTACAGGCAAAATTTAATGTGGTATAAATGCTGTGGGTCAGTCAGAAGTTTTTTCTGTACTTTTATCATTATTACATAGTGTTTGCAATAAATGGCTTATTTTTTTCTTTTAAAGAGGTACTGGGGATTGAACCCAGGACCTAGTACATAGGAAACAGATGCTCAACTACTGAGCTACATTCAGTCCCCAGTGAGAGTTAGGTGTTTCGATTTTTTTTTTTTAGGAGGTATTGGGGATTGAACCTGGAACCTCATGTGGGAAGCAGGTGCTCAACCATTTGAGCTACATCTACTTCCCAAATGACTTTTTAAAAAATGACCAACTGCTGGGTGTGGGGAACGGGAGGAAGAGATGAGATGTGGAGGCGTTTTCGGGACGTGGAGTTGTCCTGGATAGTGCTTCACGGACAATTACGGGACATTGTAGATCCCCCCAGGGCCCACTGGATGGAACGTGAGAGAGTCTGGGCTATGATGTGGACCATTGACTGTGGGGTGCAGTGATGCTCAGAGATGAACTTACCAGGTGCAATGGATGTGTCATGATGATGGGAGAGAGTGTTGTTGTGGGGGGAGTGGGGGGCGGGGGCGGTGGGGTTGAATGGGACCTCATATTTTTTTTAATGTAATTAAAAAAAAATAATAAATAAATAATTAAAAAAAAATGACCAAAAAACCCTGACAAAGTTAACAATTAAAGGCAAAATATAGAGATACTAAAAAGATCAGTGGTTGTTGTGGGTTCAGGTAGGAGGGAGGGAAAAGTGGAGCAAGGGCATTTTTAGGGCATGGTGGAGACATGACATTATGCATTTGTTAAAAACCATATAGCTGCATAGCACAAAGAGGGAATCTTAATATAAGTAATAGACTTGAGTTACTAATAGTTTATCAATATTGATGTATCAGTTGTAACAAATATACCACACTAATAGAAGATATTAATAGTACGGGAAATGTGTGTGGGAGGTGTGTATGGGAACTCACTGTACTGTCTGTGCAATTTTTCTGTAAACCTAAAACTGCTCTAAAAATAAAGTTTATTATAAAAATTTAATGGCAGTTTGTATGATAAAGATATATATCGAAGGAGTTTTCCTGGGGATCAGATTGCTTAAATTAAACAATTCTGATGCAGAGAAATGTGTTCATATGTAAATATATTATGTATTAAATTAGTATCTGTTCACAGAGATCAAATAGTTGGATAGAAGAATATTGTTAGTTGTAATTATTCATTAAATGATGTATACTTTTAAAGACTACAATAGGAAGAACTTGTATCAATATTTTTTAAATTTACTTAACAAGAATTTGAATTATCTTACAACTTTATTATATAAAAACTGCTTAGTTTTATTTCACAATTCAAAAATTTAAGCTTTTAGCATTTGTTGAGTTAGTTAGAATCCTGAAATAGCTTTTCAAATTTTTGTTTCTGCTTTTCTCTTTCTTCCACCCTCTTCAACTTAGGATATGTTATAGTAATAAATTGTGTTCTCTGGTTTTCAAGCTTACTGTATTTTATTCTCACAGGAGATAGGAACAGGTGGCACTTGTCAATGGAAGATATGTGGACTCAGTCCCACTACAACCTTAGCCATATATTTTGAGGTTGTCAATCAGGTATGACTTTCTGTATTTGAATGTAGAGAAACATATTGAACAAGTATTGAATTTAGACCATGAATATTTCATATTTCTTTTTTAGTGGTAAATACGACTCAAAGTTTATCATTCTGTTTTGGACTTTATATTTGTCGTTTTCTGTTTCTCAAGACTAAACTTCTTCATGAGAGGATATATGGTAATAGAAAGAGATGTCAGAGGAACCTGCGAATGCCCAATCTTGGGCAACCCAAATTTCAGCCTCAGTTTTCTTTCTTTTTCTTTCTCCTATGAAATAAAATAATCCTAAATTCCCTTCCAGGTATAATTTTTTTTTTTTTTTAAGAGGTATTAGGGATTGAACCTAGGACCTTGTACACAGGAAACAGGTGCTCAACCACCACTCCCCCAGCTATGCATTTTTGTAATTATATAAATCTAGCTATTCCTAGATGTCTCATGCTACATAATGACTTATGAGTCCTCCTACAAGAAAGTCTAATATATCAAAATCCTTAGAAAAACTGTAAGAAAATCATATTTAGAAAAAAACCTTTTCTGGCACAAGAGGAAATGATCATATTAAAGAATAATAACAGTTTATAAAATACTGTCTTATATACCAATAGTTGTTAAGCATAAAATGAACCACAAAGTATTGTCATTCTTCCTAAGACAGTTACAAGATTTTTTCTTTTTTAAACAGTTGAAGTTTGTGAAGAAGAGAGTGGCTCTTACTGACAAAGAAGCAAAGCAAGAATGTTTATTTTCAGAAGACATGTAGATGGTTTCCCTAGTGATCACTTGCTATTTCTTTCTGAGGATCATTGTCACATATTTTTGTTGTTGTTTTTAAAAGCAGTTTTATTGAGATATAGTCATATACCATAGAGTCTATCCAAAGTGGATAATGCATTGGCTTTTAGTATAATCATAGTATTATGCATTCATCACCACAAAAAATTTCAGAACAATTTCATTACTCTAAATTGTTGTGATATATTATTATTAGTTTCTTCCCATTAATGGTCTTACACTGGTCCTTGTTCATGATGTAATTAACTGCTTTCATCTTCCATAGCTAGGAGAGGAGGACTTAGCTTAGTTTTTCTTTATCCAGTTACTCTTGGGCCTACACTGACTCACTTAGGCGTTTCCTTGTGATTATTTCTTTATTATTCTCTCTTCACTTTGTTCTTCCATGTCCCTCTGTTTGAACTATATATTACTTAAAATTGGTTCTTTAGCTGGACTCACTTCTCTCATCCTTCATCATTTTTCCCCTTTCCCAAATCCACTCCTTTTTTTTTTTGGCAAATCAAAACTGTTTTGTATTTACTAAAACAAACACCTGTCTAGTTGATTTTAGAAAGAGCTTTTATAGTGCTAGGCTGTGTTATTCTATGATTATCTAACAACATGAAATAGATTTTTCTTAATTTTTTTTTCTTTACTTTTACCCAGCATAATGCTCCAATTCCTCAAGGAGGGCGTGGTGCAATCCAGTTTGTGACTCAGTATCAGCATTCAAGTGGGCAGAGACGCATCCGAGTGACCACCATTGCTCGGAAGTAAGTTGTATTTGTTAGAAGTTTGTTAATGATTTAATGTATCTATTAAGCTGTTTTGATTGTCCCAAACTGGGTTCCTGTTTTGGGGGGAATATATGACTAGAAAGTGAGCACATAAAAATAATACTATTTCTTTATTTCTTTCTTAACTAATTTATTTGCTAGAATATTCCTTTTTTAAAGCTGTAAAAGCAGTTTTTAAAATGTATTCCTGAAACAGTCTTCAAATCATTTCTTATTTTTAAAAATCTCATTCCCAAGAGAGGAGTAAAAAACAAACATTAATAAGCAATGATAATATGTCTATGTGATACACTGTATATAAATTATGTAATAATATAACATGCTGATAGAATTAATTTGCAGTTGGTGATAACATTCTTAGTTACTTTTATCACATGTTCTTTTTCAAGTGTTATTAGTCATGTAACACTCTGACCAAGTCTTTGTTCAGGTTTTGTTTTGTGGACTAGGCACTGTTGTAGGAGGGAGTATGTAACTTGAACATATTTGATCTCCTATATAATAGTATGGTATAGATGAGTCCTTAAACTATCTATGGTGAAGGACCAGATACTGCCCGCCCCCCATTCTTTGGGGATGAGTACTTTGATTGGAAATGAATGACTAGGGGGAATACTCACACACACACATAAACACATGTTTTTATTTATTTAAGGAATTGGTTCATATGTTTGTGGAGGCTGGTAAGTCTGAAATTTGTAGGGCACACCAGCAGTCTGGAAACCTGGAGTTGATATTTGTAGCCTTGAAGCAGAATTTTTTTTTTTCTAGAAACTTCAGATTTTGCTCTTGAGGCCTTCAATTAATTGAGTGAGTGTTGATTGTAGATGTTAATCCCATCTACAAAATACCTTTACTGCAACATCTGGGATAGTGTGTGACCAAAAAAATGGACACCATAGCCTAGCCAAATTGACATATAACATTAACCATCAAAATATATATTCAATTTGTTTGCACATAATTTATTAGGCTGTATGTAGTGTTATATTATGATGCCATTTATATAACTCTCTCTTACCAAAGCACCATTTTTTCACATTAATTTATCTTGAATATCAGTAATTTTTAATAATTAATATTTGTTCCCTTTATTTACTAGGAATGGGATTTTAGGGGCCTAAGTAAGTGTATTTGTTAATAGCCATGTGGAAATAAGTAGGACTCAGGTTCCTGAGAAAACATTCAAAATTTACCCTAATTTTCCTATAAAAAATAACTTTGATCTGAAAAATTTGACTTGAAATTAGTAAGAATCATGGTTAAGGGGGTGTTGGAAATGCAAAAGAAAGGCTAAAAAATGTAAGCAAGCCCTTTAAACTTGACTTGAAAAGCAAACCTTTTAGAACATAAATTGTAATTCAGAGCTAAATAGGTAATAGTCACTAAATTTGCGTGTACTTATCTGCTAATGTATTTCTACTACTGAATCATTATATTTTCAGAAGAAAAATGTCTTCATGTTTCAGTTTAAAGCAAGTGAATATCATGGTCATCCATGTTGGGAAAATACTGATTTAAATAATTTTGTTTATAGTTCTGTAATTTTTTTAGTACCTTGATTTTTAAAATTAAATAAAAATATTAGATAGTTAAATAATTAAATTAAGCTATTATAATCACTAACCCTTAAATTGCTTTAAAAATAACTTTCAAAGTTAACTGTTCTCTTTCACCATTCTTATTCAGCCTCTTACTGTTTCATTAGTCTAAGATACTCATACTCAATAAATAACTACAAAATATTAAAAAATTATCTATTGAAAGCAAAGTAAAGGTAGAGAAAGTAGGGAGAAGAATTTTAGTATTACTCTCTGAATTCCCTTGGGATTACTTTTATATCTGAGTGATGTTAAAGTGGTCCAGCATTTATTTTCAAGAAGGCTATAAATATTATCAATCTTGCTTAACGTAAATTACTTTATAACTAGGGTCAGCTGGAGTATTACCAGATATATCTATGAAAAATTAAACGAACAAATGAAAACTCTTGCTTCGTCTAACCAGGACCAGTTTGACTAGATTGAATTTATAGAACATTTGAATTTAAGAAATTAACTCTTTTATACATGGCATCAAATTAATATTTGACAGTAGACTGAAAATTTTCACTTAATGACTTTTGATTACTTTTAGTCAGTGTGATAATAGAAAATACAAGGTAATTTTAATTTATGTAATTTTTATCACAAATGATTAAGTTAAGGATCAATGGGAAAACATTTATTAGATTTGGATATACTTTCCTGAAAAACAATGACTACTATACTGAAGCTGCTATTAATGATTTAAAAAATTTTAATTTTTCTAGGTAATATTGGAATTTTGAAATGCTGGTGGTATTACCGAAATGATCTTTCTTATTTTTAATTTAAATCCATGTGATGGTGTGATATTGTGAATGTAATAATTCAGCAGCATTTCTGTGCTTTTTTCTTGTCTTTAGCTGGGCAGATGCTCAAACTCAAATCCAAAACATCGCTGCTTCTTTTGACCAGGAAGCAGCTGCTATTCTTATGGCCCGGCTGGCAATATATAGAGCAGAAACAGAGGAAGGGCCAGATGTGCTTAGATGGCTAGACAGACAGCTCATTCGACTGGTAAGAAGTAAAAATTGTGCTTTTCTACATCCATATATCATTTTTTAAAATTAAAAAAAAATATTTTAAAAGAAATTTTAGGTTTTATAAATTTTACATAAAAAATATAGGGATTCCCATGTGTTCCAATCCCTTCCCCTCCAGCACTTTCCCACATTAACAGCATCCTTCATTAGTGTGGTATATTTGTTACAATTGATGAATACATATTGAAGCATTGCTACTAACCGTGGACTGTAGTTTACATTATAGTTTATGACATAATATATAATGGCGTGTATCCATCATTGCAGTGTCATGCAGGCAATTCCCTTGTCCCGAAATGCCCATATATTACACCTATTCTTCCCTCTCCCTCCACCTTAGAACCTCTGGTGGCCATTGCCTTTATATCAATGATAAAAGTTCTTCCATTGCTAGAATAATAAGAAGTCTATAATAGAATAATAATAAGTCTACTTTGTTTCTAATTGAGAGGGGGCTTAGATTCATGGGGCAGATGGATGGAATTATCTTCCTTGCAATTGCAGACACTCTTTGTTCCTTGGGATGAATGTTGTCCATTCACCTTCTCCTTGTTAGTTGTCCTGGGTGAGTCCAGTGATTCAGGTCTGTAGTAATGTTTGTGGCAGATAATCTTCATCAAAGTATTTTACAGTCCTAACTGAAATACTGTGTAGGGACTTCTGGTCATATTTTTGAGGAAGGCTTAGTAATGAATAGTAGCATTCAATTATCCCTTCTGTTGAACTAGAAAAAATCCCTCTCTCCCTCCCTCCCTCCTGCCTCTCCTCCCTTCCTCCCTCCTTGCCTCCCTTCCTTTCTCCCTCCTTTCTCCCTTCCTCCCTTCCCTCCCTCCCTTCCTCCATCCCTAGCCTTCCTCTTTCCCTCCCTTCTTTTTATATAATTTTTTTTTTATTTTGGGGGGAGGGTTGTTATGAAATTAGTTCCAAATTTAATCTTCAAATACTCTGTTTTTACTGCCTTTTTTGGAGCATAGTTTTCATTGCTATGGCTTTAATTTTCTATTTTTATTTTAGTGTATTTATTTTATATAATGCCTTTTAAAAGAAAGTAATTGGGGTATAAAATTATGCATATTAACATATAAAAATATAGATAAATCTTGATTATATGGACCTAGATTACCAAAATGTGCTTTAGCAAAATTACAGGTAACGTTTGATTTATTTGCCTTTTTAACTCACATTATGACATGGAGTACTTAATTAAGCTCCTTATTTATTACATATGGGAATAACTTTAAAAAAAACAGTAAACTTGACATCTGACTTGTTCCAGTAAAATTTTAAAGGGACACATTTTGAATTACCTTGAGAGAAGTATATCTTATTTATTTCCAGTTAAAACCAAGGAGGAATATGCAAGGAAAGTTGAAGCCCTAGTTCTTCTAGTACGAATTTTGCGGGGGTTTCATTTAATTTCAGTGAATTTAAACATCAGTAATTATTAATTACCTTCTTTTTTTTTTTAAAGATTGGTTTATTCCACATCCTGCCTCCCCACCCCCCCCAATCTCTTGTGCTTACTGTCGGCTCTCTGTGTCTGTTCACTGCCCATTCTTCTGGGTCTGCTTGTCTTCTCTTCTCATCTTCTCTTTAGGAGGCCCTGGGAACTGATTCGGGGACCTTCCAGTGTGGGAGAGAGTCACTCAGTCCCTTAGCCACCTCAGCTCCCTTGTTTGTTGTGTCTCTCATTGTCTTTCGTTACATTATCTTGTTGCATCATTTCTCTGCATGGGCCAGCTTGCCTTCACTAGGAGTCTCTGGGAATCGAACATGGGACCTCCTATATGGTAGATTGAGCCCAATCGCGTTAGCCATATCTGTTGCCTATTAATTGCCTTCTAATTCAGATAATCTTTGCTCTTGAACTTCAAGATTAGTATAATTTTTCAAGAATTGACAACATATTCTTTTTCTCAGTCCCAGGAAATCAATGAAAATAATAGCATCAATTAAAAAAAGCGGTCACATGTGTATTGATAATAGAACTATTCTGACAGCCATTGCTCAGTGAAAAAAAAGCAAGTTGCAGGACAGCATGCGGTAGCCAGCCTCCAAGATGACTCACAATAATTGTTATTATCCTTTTTTAACATCTTTGCTGAGATAAAATTTAACACATAAAATTTACCTCTTCCACCCCACAAATGAAACAATCTTATGTTCCCTAGTCCCCATCCCCTTGTAGCCTCCAATCTCCTTCCTTTCTGTGCACATTTGCTGTTTCTAGTCATCTCTAGTGGTTTTTTTTTTTTTTAAGATATAGTTATTTTATTTATTTCTCTCCCCTCCCTACCCCCATTGTCTGCTCTCTGTCCATTTGCTGTGTGTGTTCTTTTATGAATGCTTGGATTCTTGTTGGCAGCACCAGGAACCTTTGTCTCTCTTTCTTGTGTCATCTTGCTGCGTCAGCTCTCCTTGTGTGCAGCGCCACTCCTGGGCAGTCTGTGCTTCTTTCTCATGGGGCAACTTTCCTTACGGGGCATACTTGTGCGTGGGGCTCCCCTATGTGGGGGACACCCCTACATGGCATGGCACTCCTTGCCTGCATCAGCACTGTGTGTGGGCCAGCTCACCACACATGTCAGGAGGCCCTGGGTTTGAACCCTGGACCTCCCATGTGGTAGGCGGACGCTCTGTCAGTTGAGCCAAACTCACTTCCCTCTATTGTTATTACACTATATATGTATATGTCCTTATGTGTCTTTCTTATTTCACTGAGCATACTGTTTTCAAGGTTCTTGCATATTGCAGCATGTCTTAGACCTTTATTTCTTAGGGGTGAATAATATTTGACTTTGTATATTAGCACATTTTGTTTATCCATTCATTTGTTGATGGACACTTGGGTTATTTCCACCTTTTAGCTATTGTGAACAATGGTGCTGTAAACATTGGTGTACAAGTATCTATTTGCAATCCTGTTTTCACTCTCTTTGAGTATATGCCTGGAAGGGGAATTGCTGGATCATATAGTAATTCTTTAACTTTTTGAAGAAGTGCCATATTGCTTTCCACAGTGGCAGCACCATTTTACATTGCCACCAACAGTGCACCAGAGTTTCAGTCTCTCCTCGTCCTTGCCAACACTTGTTATTTTTCCATTTTTAAATATTGACAAACTTTGTGAGTTTGAAGTGGTATCTCATTATGGTTTGGATTTGCTTTTCCCAATTGGCTAATGATATTAAGCATCTTTTCATATGCTTATTGTCGGTTGTATATCTTTGGAGAGATGTCTGTTCAAGTCCTTTACCTATTTTTAAATTGGGCTTTTTCTTGTTGCATTGTAAAAGTTATTTATATATTCTGGATCTTAAGCCCTTATCCAATATATGGTTTAAAACTCTCTTCTCCCATTCTACAGGTTGTCTTTTCACTTTCTTGATATTGTCCTTTGCACAAAGATTTTTAATTTTGATGAAGTCAAATTTATATGTTTTTTATTTTGTTGCTCTTGATTTTGGCATCATATCTAAGAATGCATTGCCAAATTCCAGTGATTTTCCTCTGTTTTCTTCTCTTTAGATCATTGATCCAATTTGAATTTACTTCCGCTTCTCATGTGATGTACAGGTTTATTTTAGAAGGTGAAAATTAAGAAGTTTTCCTCTTTAGTGTGAAATCTGAGCTTGTTTACTGTACTAAATTTCAATTGAAATAGCACACAGGGATTTAATTTTTAACTGAAATGTGATGATTTTTGTTCTTCTGAAAATAACTTGCTTACACATGTAAAAGTTGAAAAGTGAACAAAATATTTATTGCTTACCTATGGATGGCAAGATACTCTCCTTTCACTGCAATCCAGAACTTGTCTAGGGGGTTGGTGAGTAAATCTTATCTTGAGTATGTGATCATATTGTAATTCATAAGTTCTTCCTTATATTCTCAAAGTCAAATTCACAGGTCTAAAGAAGATTCAGAGAAAGGGCCCCTCAGTCACACACTGTATTGAAAAGGAGGGAAAATATCGTTCATTTTTGTTATGCAGTTCTTGTAGTTTTCAATTAAAATTGAGACGTGCAGATATCAAGCTTAAGCAGCAGTAGAAACAATTGAAATCACTTATTTACTTCTACAACATGATTTCTGTTTTCAGAGATTCTGTTTTCATTGAAATCCAACAATCTTAGACTTTGAAGTCAGAATATTTCTTCAGGAATCTTGCAGAGAATTGTTCAGCTTGTTCATCTGATGAAAAGTGTTTACTGTTCAGACTGTTTCTGCAGCTTTAAACATTTAGAAAACTCTGGCTTATTTCATTGAAAGTACTTCAGTTTACCTTTTGGCTCATATATCTCCCCCTCCCATTTCTCAAATTATAATATCTTCAATTAATATTGTAAATTTATTACAGTTGGTGAGCCAGTGTTGATACATTATTATTAAAAGTCCATAGTTTATAATAGGGTTTACTCTTTGGGTTGGACAATCCTGTGGGTTTTGAGGAATGTATGTCATATATCTACGATTACAGTATCATACAGAATGATTTTCCTGCCCTATTAATATCCTTTGCTCTATCTTTTCATCTCTCCTGTTCCCTCCTGGAACCTCGGGCAAACACTGATCCTTTTACTGTCCCTATAGTTTTACCTTTTCCAGAATGTTATATAACTGGACTCATACAGTATAGCTTTTTTTTTTTTTTAAGATTTATTTATTTAATCCCCCCCCCCCCTCCCCCGGTTGTCCATTCTCTGTGTCTGTTTGCTGCGTCTTGTTTCTTTGTCTGCTTCTGTGGTCGTCAGCCTCACGGGAAGTGTGGGCGGCGCCATTCCTGGGCAGGCTGCACTCTCTTTTGCGCTGGGTGGCTTTCCCTATGTGGTGCACTCCTTGCGCGTGGGGCTCCCCCACGCGGGGGACACCCCTGTGTGGCAGGGCACTCCTTGCGCACATCAGCACTGCTCATGGGCCAGCTCCACACAGGTCAAGGAGGCCCGGGGTTTGAACCGCGGACCTCCCATGTGGTAGACGGACGCCCCAACCACTGGGCCAAGTCTGCTTCCCCAGTATAGCTTTTTTAGTCTAACTTCTTTCACTTAGCAATGTGCATTTAAGGTTCTTCCATGTCTTTTCACAGCTTGATAGCTCATTTCTTTTTACTGATTCATAATATTTCACTGTATAGATGTACCACAGTTTATTTTGCATTCATCTCTTACACATTCATGCGCAGGATTTTGTGTGCACATATGTTTTCAGTCATGTAGTTTTTAAAAAATGATTCTCAGACTGGTTTTGTTTAGTAAAGTTAGTCATTTTTGTGGCATTTTCCAGCACTTTTTTTTTCATACCAGTACCTCTCTTTGAAGAAAGTGGTGTTGTGACATCAGCATGCCTTTTTTAACAAGAGACAAAAATTCCATAGAGTTAGCCATTGATAGGGCACTGTCAATACAAATGCAACACATTTCCTCCAAGTTAAACTTTTTGTTTCTAGGTAGGAATACAAAACAGTGAATATAACCTGACCTTTGTTTGGAGCAGCAGAAAAGTTTCTCTTTGAAGCAGAAAAGTTTTTTTGAATTTCACTGCATTTACAAATTTCACATGAAATCGGTGACATCTGTGGAATCATCAACCTGAAAGAGAAGTTGTTATTTTTCAGCTTATTGCACAAAATCTCGTCAGGATAATATAATGTCATCAATACTTTGACTTACTGAACTATTTTAAAATGGAACCTTTTTGATTTATCAGACTGCATCTTGTCCTGGCATTTTACTTACTATAATTTTATGTGTTGGCATTATTAGGTTTTTGTTTCAACTGTCTGATTTCCTTTTCTAGATAATAAATTCTGCTCCTGAACAACTTGCTTCCTGGGTCTTTTCAATGAATGGGAGTTGTTTTAATAGACACTTTTTTTGTTTTGAGATTCCAAAAGCTGTTGTAGCACCTTTACTTGTCAAATGGATATGATTTGTAACCTTTTCAGTTTTGCTGAGATTTTGCTCCCTTTGTAGGTTGTCATGTGCAGTGCAAGATTGATTTTATCTTTTGGTGTCTGGTAAAGATTATTAAAAAAAGATTAATTAGTACTTAACCTATGGTGGGGAAAGGTTTATTTCTCTTTTCATTGATGCAGGAGCCACTTTATCTACCACTAAGAGTCCCTGCATTTCACATTAATTCTCACAGCTAACTGTGTTCTTCATTGATACATGAGCTGAGTGATATTTCTCTTTTAAACATGAAACCAATGGCCGGAGCCATTAAAGAAAAATATTAAAAGATTTAATTGCATAAAAGTAGAAACAACAAATCCTGTGGTAAAAATACTATTAGCAGAATTTAATGACAATGTTTGTTATATGTATGACAAGAGTCATACACATATAAGAGCTCAGTAAGATTTGGGCAATTTGCTGAGCAATTTTGGTCATTAAGGGCTGTTTATTTGTAGTCAGAGACAGTTAAAAAAAATTTCAAGCACTTAAAGGTGAGTTGTTATTGCATTGGAGCTGCATATTGTTTGCTTCTGAAATTCAGATGTACTTCTTTGGTTATAATTAATCTGGTAAGTCCATAAATAATATTCCAATTTATCCTATGTCAAACAGTATCTGCCTCCTAAAGAGTAATTACTTTTTGTGAATAGATTATGTATAGGTACCAGTTTTAGCTCTGATATCAGGAAATATATAACTTACACATTTTATTTTATTTAGTGTCAGAAATTTGGAGAGTATCACAAAGATGATCCAAGTTCTTTCAGATTTTCAGAAACTTTCTCTCTATATCCACAGGTAAGTAGATGAAGGTCCATGTTCTTTTCTTAGTTTTGCAC
Organism: Dasypus novemcinctus; assembly: GCF_030445035.2. NCBI lineage: Eukaryota > Metazoa > Chordata > Mammalia > Cingulata > Dasypodidae > Dasypus > Dasypus novemcinctus. Next base: position 75,569,088 of record NC_080675.1, read on the forward strand.
ATAGCGTTGAGTCTCATTTTTCCTGTTATTTGCCTTTTATTACTCATCTTACAGTACCTGTGGTATTGGGATATTCTTTTGGTTACGTAACTTTTGGGATAGCTGAAAAATTACTATTATGATGTGGGTCAGTAAAAAGTACTTGGTATTTTTACACTGACCATGCAAATAACCATTTATTTGTGGTGAGTAGACATTTACACAGGAATCCTCCTGTGGAGTAGAATTAGTTGTAAGGCAAATTAGCTTTCCATTTGATAGAAGTGGATTTGATTATAGTGGTACAAAAGGACTTCATCTGAGGTATTTTATCAGTCAGCTAGTCTTACAGCATGGTATCATCACCTGAGAATCATTTTATATGTGACATTCCAGATAATTAAAAAAGAAGCTAATTTGATTTCCATTCTAGAACTTTTTCTACTTGTGGCAATAAACTATACCTCCACCTTTCAATTTAAAAGATATTTTTCAAAAACCTAGGTTAAATTATATAATAAGTAGCAGAGATAACATTTAACTGAATACTATGTGCAAGGAATTTTAGGAGAAAAAAGATGGCTGACATGAATCCCACTTTCAAGGAACTTTTCAGTTTGAAGGGTGATACCTGAAATATATGTAAGGAACACAGAACAGAAAGTGAGAAATGCTACAAAAGGTCTACAAAATTTAAAGAAAAAGGAATCTTTCAAAATGAATGGTTTGGTAGATTTTTTTTTTTTTTTTAAAGATTTATTTATTTATTTAATTTCCCCCCCTCCCCTGGTTGTCTGTTCTTGGTGTCTGTTTGCTGCGTCTTGTTTCTTTGTCCGCTTCTCTTGTCGTCAGCGGCACGGGAAGTGTGGGCGGCGCCATTCCTTGGCAGGCTGCACTTTCTTTTCACGCTGGGCGGCTTTCCTCACGCGGGGGACACCCTTGCGTGGCACGGCACTCCTTGCGCGCATCAGCACTGCGCATGGCCAGCTCCACACGGGTCAAGGAGGCCCGGGGTTTGAACCGCGGACCTCCCATATGGTAGACGGACGCCCTAACCACTGGGCCAAAGTCCATTTCCCAGTTTTGGTAGATTTTTATAGAGAAGGTGGCATTTTAGCTTAGCCTGGAAGGATGAGTAATATTGAGACATGTAGAAATTCAAAGTTTTGCCCACAAGAATGTCTGAAGTTTTAATTTTTTTTCAGAGCTCTTCTATTTTTTTTTTTTTTAATCCCTTATTGATCTGTAATGCAGAAACTCCATGCTTATAGGAGACTTTTCCAACCCTCAGATGACATCTTGGAGAATCAGGAAAAAGTAATTACTTTGATATTAGGGTTTCCTTGTCTTAAGGCATCAAAACTCTTTCTCTGTTTTGGGAATTCTAAGATCTTGGTCTCATCTTCATAGCAGAAACCAGAAGTAAAGGGAGTAAGTGTATTAGCCTAAGTATTTGACTAAAATCTCCATACTTGCCTTTTTTCTTTTCTATCCCTGCTGCAAGCCTTTTATTTAGGCTGTTAAATTTTCAGAGAAGTCCAGGCATCCCATCTTTGCCTCTACTGGAAGTAGGAGCAGAGGACCCAGAAATAAGTTTTTCTTTGGGGTTTCAAAGCAAGATGGTCTTCTAAAATGTGGCATTGACTAAATTTAAGGGAAGTTTTCACCACCCACCCCCAAATATTTACCTAAAATTGACCAATTTGACATTCTTGTGAGTAACCTCTTATTGAGTTATAGATCACTGTATGAAATGAAAAGGAATTTTGGTGAGTGTAATGTGTTGGGAGAGAGTTGTTAAGTGAGCCCTAGGCAGGGCAACATGTAAGCACTTGGTTCCTGAGGACTGGGGGAAGTTCAGAGAAGTGCCTGAAAGACACATGGGAGTACCTAGTGTGGGGCTGATCCTGTCATCATTGTATCAAAGAAAAAGTGTAGCTGTCTTTTAATCAGCCTAACTCTACCCTTCTTTTGATCTCTTTCATGTGAGGAATCGGAGGGGGAGGTGAAAGGAGAATAAAGTAGTGAAACAAAGTCTAGGAAGTGTTTCTCAGGGATAGGAAATTAAATAGGGATAGAAATTAAATGTAAAGAAACAAATGGGTGTACATGAGTTCTTTTTTCTTTGTTTCTTTTAAACCAGCACAAACCCTTGCCAGTGTAATTTTTAGGGGAGCTATACAAAAAGTAGAAAACCTCTTAATCTGTTTCTGTGTTCTCTTAAGAGTCTTTTGGTTGTTGGTAATGAGTAGTAATAAAAAAAAGCCCAGAGAAGCAGGCAGACGGATGAGGAATAAAAACAAAGAATTCTGACGAAGCACCACCTGGCATCACCCTCTGAATAACTTAGATATGAGCAAGGGGTTTTTGCAAGCCTGTTTAATAGCTAAGAATCTTTTGCTCCTATTCTGGTTTTCCTTTTCAGTCACTTACTTCAAATTTTTTTCATTGTTAAGTTTATATTTTGAAGAGCATATAAATACCGTGACCATGATTCCTTTCTGAAGAATACAATTTAGAATTTTTAATGTAACTTGCTGTTTTAATGTATTGTTATTCATTATAATCAAATGCTTTTTGTAATGGTAAACTCCTGTTGCTATATTAAAATCAGTAAAATCTGTCCTCATGTTTTATCTTGTAGTTTATGTTTCATTTAAGAAGATCTCCTTTCCTACAAGTTTTTAACAACAGTCCCGATGAGAGTTCATATTATCGTCACCATTTTATGCGTCAAGATTTGACCCAGTCTCTAATCATGATTCAGCCCATTCTCTATGCATATTCTTTTAGTGGACCACCAGAGGTAAGAAGGGAAGGGGAAAAAAAAGTAAATTGTTTTAGTTACTGTGATGTGTGACATTAAACAAGTGAAACTAAGTTTTTTGAGATACTGTTATGAAATATGAAAGACTTTAATTAAAAGAATGGTTATCTTAAACTATTCATGAATTTATTAAAAAATGAATGTATTCATTTAAAAAATGTTTATGAGTGCTAACTATATGCCAGATAACATGCTGGACTGTAATTGGAAGTTATAAAAATAAAAACTATAAAAATAAAATAAAAACAAAAAGTCATAAAAATCCAAAAAAATAAAATAAAAACACGATGGAATTTCATTTGCATTCACATAGGTGGTTGATCAGATACTGTGGAGCTTATGATTAGTCTTTAACAATGATCAGAGATAATGATTCTATAGCCTGTAGTTTATTCTAAGTTTAGTGACTGATAATTAGGACATTTTGTCTAAATAGAATGTCTTGCTTTAATATAATCCCTTTTTTCCTCTGGTCTTTTGCAAACATTAAACACAGTTGATTATATGTCATTATAACATGTTATCAAATAAGATTTTTTTTCCAGTTCCATAGTTAAAACTGACTGTTTTATCACTTAAAAATAGGTAATGACTATATTTGAAAACAATACTTTAGAAAGAGTCAGTCTAAAGGTAATATTTATTATATCTACTGATTAGTAATCCCTTATGATGCCTTTCTTTTTTTTGCCTAACTGGTTGCGTCATTATCTTTTTGGTGCATCAGTTCTCTGTACGGAGGGCCTCCCCTGCACTGTGCAGGTCTGGGACACCTTTTTTCTTTTTTTTACCAGGAGGTCCTGGGAATTGAACCTGGGTTCTACATATGGTAAACAGGAGCTCAACTGCTTGAGCCATAGCCACTTCTGTCATGAAGCCTTTTTTTTCTAATGTTTATTTATTTTATTTCTCTCCGCTCCCCACCCCCCCAATTGTCTGTTCTCTCTATTTGCTGCATGTTCTTCTTTGTCCTCTTCTGTTGTTGTCAGCGGCGTGGGAATCTGTGTTTCTTTTTGTTGTGTCATCTTGTGTCAGCTCTCTGTGTGTGCGGTGCCATTCTTCGGCAGGCTGCACTTTCTTTGGCCCTGGGCGGCTCTCCTTATGGGTGCACTCCTTGCGCGTGGGGCTCCCCCACGCGGGGGACACCCCTGCATGGCAGGGCACTCCTTGCGCGCATCAGCACTGCGCATGGGCCAGCTCCACACAGGTCAGGGGGGCCCGGGGTTTGAACCACAGACCTCCCATGTGATAGACGGATGCTCTAACCACTGGACCAAGTCCGCTTCCCTGTCATGATGCCTTTTAATCACTGTTTTGTAAAATAGTGGGTAAAATGCTTTCTTTTGTTTCTACTGTTTTTTAGCAGGTTTTCTTGTGGTTTCTGTTTTTATTGGAAAATATTTATAAAAAAATACATTGATTTAGCTACATATTTTTCTTAATCTTTGAATCAAGAAAACATTTTAGAAATAACTTTTTTTAAAAATTACAAAGCAATATCTATAAATCGTATCTGGAAAATGTAGAATAGTGTTTAGAAAAAATCTGGAATCCTACCATCCAAAGTGCCTGCTCCTATAAATTTCCATCCTGTCCATTTATTCCTTTAATATTGTTAGCTTTATTTTCTTCGGGCTTTGCTCTTGGAGTTACTCCCTTTGTGTCCTGTATCATTACTTTCTTTCTTTCTGGATCATTCTCATTAACATAGAATAGTCCTTAACAGAGTCATGTTAAAAAAACAAAACTAGAAGCTTGATCCAACATTTTTCTAATTGCCATCCCATTTCTATGTTCCTTGTTAGAATCCAGTTCAGAAAAGTTATTTATCCTTACTTTCTCACCTCAAATTCTCTTAACCTACATCAGACTTGCTACCCTAACATTTTATTAAACAAGTCTTACCAATGTGACTCAAGTGGTTGAGCAACTGCTTCCCACATAAAAGGTCCCAGATTTGGTTCCCCATGCCTCCTAAAAGCAAAAAAAAAAAACAAAAAAAACAAACCCAAGCAACAAGCAAACCAATGAAAACACGAAACAAAAAAACAACGCAGGGGAGCCAGTGTGGCTCAGTGGTTGAGCTTGAGGTTCCTGGTTCAATCACCAGCCTGGTACCTCAAAAAAAAAAAAAAAAAAAAAAGATCACCAATGCTCTACACCTTGCCAGAGCTCTCAACAGCATTTACCTTAGTGATGATTCTGTCCTTGAAAATCTTTTTGCTCTAGGCTTCTATGAAACCTTCTAAACTTTTACCTGTTTTTTCCCCTTTTTTACTGGCTTCTCCTTCCTAGTCTCCTTTTGTTGGCTTCTTTTCTTCAAACCTATGTTGATATGCTGCAGGGCTCAATCTTCTGCCCTCTTCTCTACCTTCCCTCTCCCTAAGAGACACAGTCTAACCCCATAGCTTTAAATACATCTTTATGCACTTTATTCCCAATTTTATGTCTTCAGCCTAGGCTACTCCTGTTCATTTAATATTCAGGATTATTTATATTTCCATCTGCTCCACATTTATTTTATCTCAAATCTTTTCCATCTCAGTCAGTGGTTTCAGTCAAGACATTATCAGGCTTAGGAATCATCCTTAATTTCCTCTTGATTCTATTCTTTATTTTTTAGTTGTTTGTTACCTGACTTCAGAGATTTCTTAGGAAATTAAAACATACTGTGAGAATTCATAATAAAAGATTTTAAGTAATAAAATATAAATTTAAAAACAAAAAGTATTCTGGAAAGATTTATTTTGTATCTTTAAGGTAAGTAATTTATTTTTCCTTCTTCCTCTCTCTCATTTGTTTCTTCTTGTTAGCCTGTTCTTCTTGATAGCAGCAGCATTCTTGCAGATCGTATTCTTCTTATGGACACATTCTTCCAAATTTTGATTTATCATGGTGAGGTAAGATGCCGCAGCATTTATATCATGTACCAGTAAAGTCTTTTTATTCATGGAAGTTTTTCCCTCTACTATATGACTAGTGTTTTGTCTATGATAAACTTCGATTTCCATTTTTATGAAATATGTATAAGATATGATTCTTCCTACTACAGGTTTTTAGGCCTCATTTGAAACTGGCCCACCTTTGTTATTTTGGCCATGTGTCCACACATGATGGACAAATGGATTCCACACAAAGCCTAGTGTTGTAAAAGTAAGAGCATTAAAGTCTTATTTGTGCATTATTTTAGCTCACAGTATCACACTTTTGGATTTTACCTGAAGATATTGAGACTAGAAAAGTCTCTTCCAGTGAGTGGCTTTCCTTTTTATTACTTCATATGATCATTATAAGAAGTTATCTTTAAAAGTATTCTGCATCATCTGGAAAACTCATTTAAAGCATATGGGAATTAAAATTACCAATTTCACTTAGTTGAAAGAGTAAGCATTTGGAAAGAGCAAAATATTTAAGTAGTTATAATACTTTAATCCAGGTATTCAGCAGAACTCTATTCATGCTTGCATGTATTTAGTCAGTCAGTTTTTAAGCTCTTTCCCTGTATAAAAAAAGCACAGTATTCTGCATGCTTTGGCAGATGCAGAGATTCATCTTTTATGGATCTATGCTCAAGCTTATAGTCTAATGTTACAGTGACTTCTACAAATTTATATTTCCAGTTGCTTTGATTGTAAATTATTTTAGATTTCCATTGTAATAGTAAAGAGGCTACTCAAAATACCTTTTAAATATTATCTATGACTTTCAAAAGATGGATTATTTTAAATTTGATATCAATTTTTAATTCCTTTTGCTTTTGAAAGATAGTGTCCATAATATTGTCAGAGGTTTGTTTTTGCTTCTTTTTTTGGTAGCTTCTGCTCCAATTAGCTTGTTAATGAGAAATCAGGAATGTATACGACTGTGCCTCTGTTAGAGATACAAAGGTGTGCAGAATATATGTTGACTGATTCAGTTAAATTGGAAGCCAAGCTAGGTTTAAATTTTTGGTTGATTAATTACATGAATTTTGGAGTAATTTTCCTTATTAAAAGAGTTGATTCAGATGCTCTTCTACAGGGATATTCACTTTATTTATTTTTAATATGTTTTTTATTTATTTTTAAAAGATACTTAGATTATATAAAATGTTACATAAACAAACATAAGGGATTCCCATATGCCCCACTCCCCACACCTCCACTTTTCCCCACATTAACAACAACTTTGATTAGTGTATGGTACATTCATTGCAATTGATGAACACATTTTGGAGCACTGCCATACAGCATGGATTATAGTTTACATAGTAGTGTACACTCTCTCCCATTCCATTCTGTAGGTTATGGCAGGATATATAATGTCCTGTATCTGTCTTTGCAATGTCATTGAGGACAATTCCAAGTCCCAAAAATGCCCCCATATTACATCTCTTTTTCCCTCTCCATACCTTCACCAACTTCAGTGGCCACTGTCTCCACACCAATGATATAATTTTTTCCATTGCTAGAATCACAGTAAGTCTATAGTAGAGATATTCACTTTATAATGTAATTTTTATTATTAAAACTTTTATGTCTATATTTGTAACTCCATTGGTAAAGACTCATAATGGTAGGTCATGAAGTTTGGAGTCTCTCCTTTATCATAAGCTTGGGTGGTAGATAACTTTTAGCTAATATTAATTTGATAAAAATAGTGTTTTTAAGTTTTCCTGGCTAAAAGTAGAAGAAATACCCTAATTTTGCATCTCTTTACTTAAAAATATTTTCCCTATTGAAATTAGTACTTGTAACTTTAAAAATTGAGATAAATGAAATAATGTTCTATAGTTTTCTTATTTCCTGAACGTTACTTCCTTTGATAAAGTCTTCTCTTAAAATTTTTCAATGGACAAGAAATTTAAAATAATAATTCCTTGACTTGTTTTAAAAATAGACCATAGCACAATGGCGCAAGTCAGGATATCAAGACATGCCAGAATATGAAAACTTCCGCCATCTTCTGCAAGCCCCGGTAGATGATGCGCAGGAGATTCTTCACTCCAGATTTCCAGTGCCGAGATACATTGACACTGAACATGGGGGCAGCCAGGTAAGTAGTGTTAGTTTGTTTGTGTGTTTGCTTATTTATTGATGGTTTGCATGAGGTGTTCCTCCTTGCCTTTAAACTGCTTCACAAAACAAAGGGAAGGGGAAGACATCTAATGCTTGCTGGTTTTGTTTTTTAACTTTTTATTGTAGTAACATACATGCAATTCAAAATTTCTCATTTTAACCACTTAGTTCTTGCTTTTTGCATTAGCTTTGAGATCAAAGCAATAAGATTATTGACTAGGTGCCTAAGCCAGCAGTGCCTCCCATCTTCTGCCTCCTGTAGTAACAGAACCAGGCTAGCATTATGGTAGTATGCCAGCTTTAGTTGAGCAAGAAGAGGGAAATGATTTAGTGTGCCTTTCTTAAAGCTGTTTATTTACTGATAAAGTCTATGAATATTAAGTTTGTGATAACATGCTTTTTCCCTTTTTCCTGAGTCTATCATTCTGATTTTTAGAAAAAATTAGATAATAATTTTTGGTATAATACAAAAAGGTAGACTTTGTGGTTTTTAGCATTTTAAGAATTGAATAAGAGAGAGAGAAATACATAAGGCCTTTTGGGCCCTTTAGGCTAGGTTAGGTCCCTTGATACACACTTTTTATTTTTTAATTAAAAAAATTTTTTTTAATAATGAGTTTTTTATTTTTTAAGATTATTTATTTCTTCCCCCTCATCCCCCCCCCCCCCCTTGTTGTCTGCTTTCTGTGTCTATTCACTGTTTGTTCTTCTGTGTCTGCTTGTATTCTCATTAGGCGGCTCTGGGAACTGAGCCTGGGACCTTCTGGAGTGGGAGAGAGGTGATCATTCTCTCACACCACCTCAGCTCCCTAATCTGCTGCATCTCTTATTGTCTCTCCTCAGTGTCCCTTCTTGTTGTGTCATCTTGCTGTGCCAGCTCTCTGCATGGGCTAGCACTCCTGCGCTGGACAGTACTCTGTGCAGGCCAGCACCCTGTGCAGGCCAGCACTCCTCATGGGCCAGCTTGCTACACAGGCCAGCTTACTTTCACCAGGAGGCCCTGGACATCGATCCCTGGGCCTCCCATATGGTAGACAGGATCCCATTTACTTGAGCCATATCCGCTGCTCGCACACTTTTATAATACTCTTTATTTCTTCCTATAATTCTTACCAGAGTTATCATATATTAATTTTAAAGTGTTACAAGTTTGTTTCACCTGCTCCTTGAAGGCAAGGGTCATGCTTTGCTTATCACTGTACCCATGATACTTAGCATAGTATTTAAGTAGTAGGTAGTGATTATCAGTTACTATTATTCAGAAATGATAGCAATTTTTATTATTAGGGTTTTACTCTATTTATGAGCTACCAGTTATTGAGAGTTTGCAAAGTAGGTAGTTAGCACTTTATATGCCTCATCTCATTTGATGCTCATAAAACTCCTTTCATTATGTCAATTTTACATATTATAAAAATGACACTTAGATTAAGGATCTTAGCCAAGAAAACATAGTACATGGAGGATCTGGGATTTGAATCTGGATATTCTGACTTCAGAGCCAGCCAGTGCTCCTGACATTGTGGTAAACTCCTGCCATAGAATGAAAGAAGACTTCTATTTAAAGATATCATACAGAATTTCAAAACACATAACTGCCTTTGTTCTTCCAATATTTGTCACATGGAAGTAGCCTGTAATTTTTAAGAGTTTGAGTGCCATTTGTTTAAAATGAGAATATTCAGTTAGTCTTTATTATTTAGGATTTCATATTTGCAAATTCACCTACTTACTAAAATTTACTTGTAACCTCCAAATCAATACTTGTGACGCTTTCACTGTCATTTATGGACATGTGCAGAAACAATGAAAAATTAAAGTTGCCCAATGGCTCCCAGTCCAATAAGGTGACATTCTACCTTCTTGTTTCAAATCTTGTAAAAAAGTGTCTTTTAATGCTTTTAGTGGTGTATTTAGTATCATGTTTTTTCACATTTTTTTTTTTTTTTTTTTTGCTTTTCTTTTGGAGATTTTGCTGTTTAAAATGGTTCCCAAGTGAATGCTAAAGTGCTGTCTGGTGTTCTTTTTTTTTCCTAAAGATTTATTTCTCTCCCCTCCCCTGAACCCTCCCCTCCCCAGCATCTGCTCTCTATGTCCATTTGCTGTGTGTTCTTCTGTGAACGCTTGTATTCTTCTCAGCAGCACCTGGAATCTGTGCTCGTTTTGTTATGCATTCTTGCTATGTCGGCTCTCTATGTGTGTGGCGCCATTCCTTGGCAGGCTGGACTTTCTTTCGCGCTGGGCGGCTCTCCTTACGGGGCGCACTCCTTGCATGTGGGGCTTCCCTACGCAGGGGACAACCCTGCTTTGCATGGCACTCCTTGAGTGCATCAGCACTGCGCGTGGGCCAGCTCATCACATGGCCCAGGAGGCCCTGGGTTTGAGCCTTGGACCTCCCATGTGGTAGGCAGACGCCCTATCTGTTGGGCCAAATCTGCTTCCCTGTCTAGTGTTTTTAAGTGCAAGAAAATATATATGTTAGCTAGGCTTCATTCAGGCATGAGTTATAGTGTTTTTGATCATGAGTTCAATGTTGATGAATCAGCAATGCATATTAAATATGGTGTCTTTAAACAGAAACACACATAAAACAAGGTTATTTATTGACTTATTGGAAAAAGTAACATGGTCAGAGTTTTGCAGGAATCTAACCCTGTATTTCCCCTAGGATCAATGACTCAGTATTTGCTAATTTAGTTATGGTGTAGACTTTATAGAATATACTATTGGATAATGGAGTTATTATAGTTTTAATTTTTATCATTATTTGGAACTTTGAAATTCTGATGATGTTTCAGACCAAGTATTTAGTAAATTTCATGCTAACTTTGTCATAATGGCTGCACACATAATTTTTATGTGATGAATTTTGGACTCAACGATTTATTATGAATGTATAATTTGTAGAGAAGAAGGTACATATATTATTTATATGAAACATAAAGGTATGTGGCCTACACATTTCAAAATTTAGTTCATATTTTTTAAAGTTACATTTTATTTATTTTATTTTTTACTTGGTTCTCTCCCCCTCACCCATCTCCATTTGTCTGCTCTCTTTGTCCATTTGCTGTGTGTTCTTCTGTGTCCACTTGCATTCTTGTCAGCGGCACTGGGAATCTGTGTCTCTTTTTTTGTGTCATCTTGCTGTGTCAGCTCTCCGTGTGTGTGGTGCCATTCCTGGGCAGGCTGCACTTTTTCTGCATGGGGTGGCTCTCCATATGAGGTGCACTCCTTGCATGTGGGGCTCCCCTACGCGGGGGACACCCCTGCGTGGTACAGCACTCCTTGCGTGCATCAGCACTGCACCTGGGCCAGCTCACCACACAGGTCAGGAGGCCCTGGGTTTGAACCCTGGACCTCCCATGTGGTAGGTGGATGCTCTATCCATTAAGCCAAATCCACTTCCCAAAAGTTACATTTTAATAAAATTATTTTACCAGAACATTTTAAAGAAAATTGATTTTAGATGGGAAAATACTTTCACTCAGCTTACGTTATCTACAAATTGTTTCTTTGCTTTTTAGGCTCGTTTCCTGCTTTCCAAAGTCAACCCTTCACAGACTCATAATAATATGTATGCCTGGGGACAGGTAAGTATAAATACAGATCTTGAATATTATTTCTTTTGTATTAGTAGTTTGTTTTTTAGTGAGAGCTATATTCCCTCCCCCCCCAATATATTTGTTAATTTCTGTTGGAAAAGTAATGAAAAAATAAGAATAATAAAATAGAATTAGTATTTGGTGGCACCATAGAAAATAAAAAAAGTGATCACATCAAATAGAGGTCCCTTCATATTCAAAGTTTAGCACCACATTCTTGAGACAAAAAGCAATGAAGTGGATAGTATAAGAAAGAAAGTGATGATTTAAGCTTAATGCAAAGCCATGAACCCAAAAGGCCACAGTAAGCCAGCAGAGGCCAGGAAATATAGTTGAGCAAGAGATGCTGGAGGCTCAGACATCCTTACTGATATATTTTAATTTGGTAGAAGTTCTGCTTCTTGGTACAAGATACCAACATCTCTTGAGTATCCATTATTTGCAGGAATTGTATTGGCACTTCAGGGTACTCTCTGATCATCTCTGCCTTTGAAGAGCTTGTAGCCTAGTATTAGAGATCAAATACATACATAAGTAATTAAAATACAGGCAGAATGGGACATGTGCTTTTAGAAGGTATCAAGTGTTATGGGGGATTGGAAGAAGAAGAGGGGAAGTAGTCATGTGGTGGCAGAAGATAGAGTGTGATCAGAAAAGAGCTCAGAAAGGAGGGACATTTACTATAAAGGGTGTTTATTATTTCAAAAGCTAGAAATTGCCTGGGGTAAGGAAATTCTAAATGGAGGATAGCATGGGCAAAGGTATAGAGTACATTTGGAATGAAGAGTAGAACATAAAACTGGAAATGTAGTTTGCGGCCAAATTGTGGAGGATAAGTGTCAGGTTGAGGACTGAGAAATTGAGCATTTAATTATTAAGTAATGTGGTGCCATTCAAGGTTTTTGGACTGGGGAATTGAAGCTTAGATAATAGTTGAGTCTTAAGATTAAATAGCAGTTTGTAGGTTGAAACTGAATCTATTGAAATACTTTATTGAGAGGAATTGAAGGCAAGATGGTGAAAAAGAAGGAAAGGATTTGAGGAATATTTCAAAGGTAGATCCATTGGGACTTGATTAGAATTTGGCAGGAAAGTAGAAGGAGGAACCAAAAGTTACTCTAAAGCATGATAGCCAAATGCAGTATCTCAATTTTGATTGGATCCTAGATTGGAGGGAGAGGAACAATTATAAAAGGTATACTTGGGACAAATAATGAAATTTGAATATGAACTATTAGGTAGCTTGTACAACACTGTTAAATTTCTTGAGTGTGATAATGATATTGTGGTTATGTAGGAGATTGTCCTTGATCTTAGAAGATATATCCTGAAATATTTAGGGGTGAAATGTCATATCTTCAACTTGCAGAAATGATTCAACAAAAGAAAAAGGAGAAGAAAAGGAAAAATATTTAGAAAGAGCACTAGAGCAAATGTGACAAAATATTAACAATCAGTGACTCTAGGTGTAAGGTATATGTATGTTTGAATATTCATTGTACTTCCTATTCAACTCTTCCATAAGTTTGAATTTTTTAAAAGTAAATAGTTGGGGGGTGGAACTCAAAGTTTTGAGTCATAGTAACTAGGAGAACACAAACCAGTTAATGAGAGAGTAGAGAGAAAATGTTTTACTGTTGTGGCAGTTTGGTATTATTGATGAATTCTGAAAAAGATACTGTGTAAAGTTCCTTGGGCATGCTACCCCTTTGATTGTATTAAATTCAGAGGTTTCACTTTGCTTGATTAAGTTAAGATTAGGGCTTTGATTCAGTGACACCAGTAGGACATTGAGTCCCTGTCCCCTTGGTGGGTGGACACTCTCACAGAAAACCATAGGGCTGGAGAGAGCTTAGTTGTTTTTGATCCTGGAGCCCCAGAGAGAGAGCCTAGCCATGCCTGATTGTTTACAGCTGGCCTAGTGGAGAGAGCAGAGCAGTTGAGCCTGGAAAGAGATGAGCCCTGGGAAGAGAGAAGAACCTTATGCCAGCCTACAGCTGAGATCAGAAAAAGCTGCAACCATGGAACCCTAAGAAGAAGAGGAAAGCTAAACCCTCACATAGACTGGTAGCCATCTTGCTAAAACAAGTGGCAACAGACTTTGGTGAGGGAAGTAACTTACTCTTTATGGCCTTGTGACTGTAATCTCTACCCCAGATAAATACCCTTTATAAATGCCAACAGATTTCTGGTACTTTACATCAGCACCCCTTTGGCTGACTAATACAATTGTAGTCACATTGAGTTTGAGATACCATCTGATAGACATATTGAACAGGCTACTGGAAATTTGGGTCTGGTGACCGTAAGGTTTGAAAGTTGATTTTAGAAAGGTGATAATTAAAGTCACTGGAGTAGATCCTTGTCTGAGGAAAGGGTTGAAAGGCAAAGGAGGAATGAGACAAAACTTTGAGGAAGTTTAAGTGGTAGGAGTAGTTTAAAAATAATCAGAGAGGTAGAAGTCTGAAAAGAATACCATGTCATAAAAGGTGAGGGATGTTATAGAAGGAAGAAGAAGGAGGTAACAAACACTAAAATACTATAGACACTTGAAGGAGGATGAAGACTAAAGAAGGTGGGTGGGTTTGATGTCTAGGAGGTCATTTGTGGCCTTTGGTATAGGCAGTTAAAATATCCTGGTAGAATGGAATACAGTGAATGGTAAGAATTGGAAGTTGTAAGTATAAGTGATTCTTTTTGCAAATTTAGCCATTTCAATTTAGAGTGAAAGTAGGGTATTAGGATTAGAGCACAGAACTTACTAGTAGGCTGAGTATAAGGCCAATACAGGGGAGAAACAAAAGAACAGTTTATGGACTGTTTAAGATTCTCAGAAAGGAGACATTGTGATCAGCACCACATGGAGTTTAAGCCTTTGGTAAGGAGGCAGAACACTTCTTTCTGTGCAGCAAAGAGTTGAGAGGAAGGGTGAAGAGAGAAAAATTCTGAGGTGGAGTGAATTTGGATAATGGCTTTCTTCTTTTTCTACTTCTTTTCTTCTTCTTTTAGTAATAGAAGAGTGATTATTTGCTAAGAGTAAGAGAGGCTGGGGTTAAGGACTAGAAAATATTAAAAACAGGTATAAGGAATATATAAGAAATCAAGAGAGGATGAATAAAATTCTTTCAGAGCAGTGGTGAGGACCCGTTTTATTTACTAATAATTCCTAGAGTATGTTTGTAGCTCAGGCACAGGATCAAAGATGAAAGACTTTAGGGTAACTTAGGATTGGAGATGAGAAAGATGGAGACATTAGGAAGTGGGTAGAATAATTTAGAGCCATATTGAATTACTGACTGTGTGGTCCAGACTGTGTATGGGATAAATGAAACAATAATTGTAATTAGGGCCCCTTCCTCTTGAATATAGAACTCCCTAAAAATTTTGTCTTCATTTTACTATTTTTCTGGATGATTGCACCCACATCTATGAATGGCTTCAGCTTTCAAATGAGGCTAACTTGAAAATCTCCATGTTTTGTTTGGCTTTACATTGAACTATAGACTTGAATGTCTGTAACTGCCTAGTGCATATTTCAAAAGCAGCATGCCCCAACGTACGCTTAGATCTTTTCACACTATTTTATTCTTCCTCACTTTCCCATGTTTGCAGAGGTCACTACCATTCTCTCAATTCCCAAGACTTGAGAATTTAGTAATTTATATTTTCCCCTTTTGCCCCAAATTATTCACAAATATTTTGATTTGTTTCCCCTGTCCATCCCCTGTTTTTCATATCACTGACCAAGGTCAGGCCCTAATTACTTTTCACATGGACCTGCTAACTAGTTTCTGGGCTTCTGTTTTTTTGTGCCACATTGGCAGTTGCTGGAGTTTTAGGGAGAATAATCACCCTAAAATGGTTCTAAATGTTAAAACACTGCTCAGAAATATTCAATAACTCCCTGTCAAATTACATGTAAACCCTTTATATTACTACTGAGGGCCCTTTAAAGTATGATCCAAATATCTTTTTATTTTTATTTATTTATTTTTAAGATTTATTTAAAAATTTTTTAAATTTCTCTTCCATTTCCCTCTCCCCAGTTATCTGTTCTCTGTGTCCATTTTCTGTGTGTTCTTTGTCCACTTCTGTTGTCAGCAGCATGGGAATCTGTGTCTCTTTTTTTTTGCGTCATCTTGCTGCACTGTCTCCATGTGTGCGGCACCATTCCTGGGCAGGCTGCACTTTCTTTCGCGCTGGGCAGCTCTCCTTATGGGGCGCACTCCTTGCACTTGGGGCTCCCCTATGCGGGGGACACCCCTGTGTGGCACGGCACTCCTTGCGCGCACCTGCACTGCTCATGGGCCAGCTCCACACAGGTCAAGGAGGCCCAGGGTTTGAATCGCAGACCTCCCATGTGGTAGACGGATGCCCTATCCATTGGGCCAAGTCTGCTTCCCCAAATATCTTTATCTAGGTTATGCCTTAATCCGTTTAGACCAACTGGACTTATCACTCTATTTTGAATACACTGAACATGTTCCCATCTCTGTGACTTTGTCCTTATGACCACTTGGACAAATCATAGCTGTATTGGTTTGCCACAGGACTGCTGATGCAAAATACCAGAAATGCGTTGACTTTTGTAAAGGGGATTTATTTGGGCTAAAAGCTTACTTTTCTGAGGCCATGAAATGCTCAAATCAAGGCATTAGCAGAGATGCTTTCTCACCAAAGTCAGCTACTATTGATTCTAGTGTCCTCCTTTGGCAAAGATGGCCACAGATCTCTGCTGAGGTCTCTGCCTTCCCTTCCAGAATCTACCATCTCCCAGAGCTCAGGTGTGGTCAACCAGGCATAGGATTTATCTCTTACCGGACCTATTCTCTCATTCTTGCTGCTCTGCTTTCTTCTCAAGTTCAGCTGTAACCTATCAGGGATATGTCTCATCTCTTCAACCTTGAGCTACTCTGTAGGCCCAGCCTCTAGGGGACCTCTTTCTCTGCCTCTGTGCTGTGCTCTGCTGGTTCCAGAGACTGGAATCTCTCTCAACCCTTGGGGCTTCTGTTTCCCTACAGTGCTCTCTCTCACATGGCATGATCAATGTGATGGCTTCCTTTTCCTCCGTGTGTGTCTGTCTCTCTCTGTGTCTCCATTTATATTGGATTCAGTAGGAGGTTGGATACCCAAGCAGGCTCAAGCCTCACTGAAAGCCCTAAAGCAATTTATCAAGTAATCTAATCAAAGGTCCTTTAACTGAATTTAATGCAATCAAAGGGTACCACACCCAAAGAAAAGACTAGTTTAAGAACATAATCTTCTGCTGGGATTCACAAGAAAACTGCCTCACTAGTGAGCCCTCATGGCTTAATTCAAAGTCCACCAACTCCATTAAATCTTTCCTATGATTGCATGACTAGATGTGTAATATCTCTGCCCTTTAGTCTCCTTTTCTTCCTTTTCCTATGGCATGCATTTCTCCTGTTAGATTATAAATTACTTAAGAGCAAAAATTGTGTCATTTTCATTCTTGACTACCTTTACTGCCCTAAACATAGCATATATTGAATATAATAGACCTGGATAGGAAAGCAGAGAGCACAGGAAGTCTATGGAGGTAGTCAGGAGTTAAAGAGGTTTTGTGATAGAGATGTATAAATAGAATCCAAGGTCTAGAAGTCCTGTAAAGTGGAGAGGATTATAGCAGGGAAAGGAACTTAATCTTCTCATGTGTGGGAAGGTTATCTATCACATATGAGAGAAAAAATGATCATATAAGGCATATATATATATGTTTATATACATCCTCAATAACACACATGCCACCCCTCTACCCCATCCCCCATTCCATTTACCGGCAGTTCAAAAAGCCAAGTATCTGGAAGTTCAGAGTACAGAATGAATCATTAACCAGCCTTTCCATTGTACTTAACTCTAGACAACTAAGTATTGGTTTTAGCTCTATATCCCACAACTTAAGAGGAACTTAGAGGTAGTTAAGAAAAGAAAATTGCAATTGGATAGAAAAGTAGCACCAGTAAATAAAGTTCAAGGAAATGGCGATTGATCATTATGGAGGAGAGATTAAAGGATACTTTAAAATGGTATTTGTCAGGTGTCACATATCAAATGCTTACCAGGACCAGGTGAGTAACAAATGACTGAAACTGGCTGGATATAAGAGAACCTTATGCTGTCAATGTCAGCCGACACTCTTAGTGTCAAAAAGCAGTACCTGAGGGCAGGAAGCTATATAGGGTGAACTCTAGGATTTGTGGGGAGAGTTCACAGATCCTTGTCTAAAGGAGATAGCTGCTCTTCCCTTCCAAATGATTGTTGTCATTCACGTAATTTAGTTAAAAAAAAAAAAAGTATGTGAGCCTGCATAAAATATAACTCACTGTGACTGTATTTCTCCTTTTAGAAAGTGTGGTTTAGTTCCTGGGAAACAGTGGCTAGTTGTTCCTCATTTTTCTGAGTTTAAATTAGAACATGGAGATGTAGTTGTTAGGCTTACAAAGTAGAGAACATGTTGAATTAAACTTGGAAGAGGTATTATTATGGAATAATATTTGAGAATGCATACTCTGGTGCCAAAGGGTCTGATAGAATCTGATTCCTTTACTTGCTGTGTGACACCGAGCAAATTACTTCTCTTTACCTTATCTTCATTGTCTACAAAGTGCTTGATATGCACAGTAATGTCCAGTTAATATTAGCTATTAGTTTTCATCGTCATCAATGAATAAAAAAGCTCTCCCCAAGTGGGAAAGATAAATTTAAAAAAAAAAATTTTTTTATTCATTTTTGAAAAATACTACATTCAAAAAATATGAGGTCCCATTCAACCCCACCGCCTCCACCCCACCACTACCCCCACAGCAACACTCTCTCCCATCATCATGTCACATCCAGATAAATTGTTTTAAACTTGGAAGTGTAATTAGTACTGATTGGATGTTAGGGGCATAAACAAGATTAGCCCTAGTCTTTTTTAACCTATGATTTTGTAAGAAAAATTATATTAATGTTATCATAGATAATAACCAGTAATGTTAACGAATAATTTGAATCCATGCTGTGTTTGAGTCTCTATGCTAAGCTTTTTATGTACTCATTTAATTGGCAAAAAAAATCTATGAGGTAGGTACTGTATTAGTCAGTTAAAGGGGTGCTGATGCCAAGTACCAGGAATCTGTTGACTTTTATAAAGGGTGTTTATTTGGGGTAAAAGTTTACAATTACAAGGCCCTAAAGAGTCCAACTCAAGGTACCGTAAGAGGTACTTTGTCACCAAAGCCTGTTGCCACGTGTTAAAGCAAGATGGCAGGCAATGTCTGCCTGGTGTCTCGGGCCATAGCTGCTCTGTTCTCTTTGACTGCAAACTATCCAGTGAATGGCTTCTCTCTCCCTAGAGCCGCAGGATCAAAGTTCTCTCCTCTTCTGTGTGTATGGAGCTCTTTCTCTTTTTCTCATGTACCTTCTTCTGTGTATGTTCTTCAGTGAGTGCCTGTTTATATAGCCCACCAACGGGGTGGAGACTTAACCTGAGTTACACTCTGCTGACATGGTTAAAATAAAGCCATGATCTTAACATCTTGCCTGAATCTAATATAACATCTAATATAACAATCTAATATAACATCAAGACATCTTGCCTGAATCTAATATAATCAAAGGGTATCACACCAGAGGAACAGACCAGTTTACAAGCATAATCTCTCTTTTTGGAATTATTAAGTAATCTCAATCTGCCTTAGGTACTTTTAACCCTGTTTTTCAGAAGAGGAAATTGGGTTTTATTGAGATTAAGTAATTTACCTAAGATCACATAATTAAACTGTAGCAGGTTGCTGATTTAAACCTAGGCTAATCTGACTCCAGAATCTCAGTTTTTAGTCATTAGCTAATTTGATGATTGCAGTTTAGGGAATTAAGTTGTTAGTCAAGCATTTCACTAAAAATTATTTGGAATCCGATGTCTCAGGTTTTTTTTCTTTTTTGGTCAGAAATCAATATTATCCATCAATGTCCTAATATTATCCATGAATAGCCCAAGGGTACCACTGCAGTCCTGCTTTTGTGACAGGGTATTGGAGACCACTGTCACTGTAGTGCTTCATATACTAAATGATAAAAGGCTTGGGTTTTTCTGCAGAATCCTGTATATGTTTTAAAGAGAAAAAGGGCCCATTTAAAAATATTGAATTCAACCACCTGCTAACTTTTGATAAATTTGAGTTGAACATTAGTATTTATAATTTCAAATAGGATCTCTAAAATCTGGTATCTAATATCTAATATAGATCTAATTTATCTAATAGATAAATCCTTACCTTTTTGTCTTGCCTAGGAGACATAGATATAGAATTGGGTTAGTTGAGGTGGAAAACATATGTATATAAATGAAAAAAAAGCAGGTATAGTTATAGGAAGAAAAATAGCAAGAGCTACCAAGTTATCATTGGTTTAGAACACATTTTTGAGGTCTTTCCTTATCTGCGAAGGTAGAATAAGGATAAGTATTCAGTTTTATAAAATGATAGATTTTTCAAAAGAAATAAAAATAGCTAAAACATGTTGCATGCTTATTGTGCCAATTTGTTCTAAATTGCTTTCACAATTTAACTAACTTAATTATTAAAACAACTGTGTGGGATAGGTCTTGTTATTATCCTTATTTTACAGATGACAGTAATAAAACACAGAGAGGTTATGTAACTTTCTCAAAGTCACATAGATGTAAGTGGCAGAGCCAGGATTTGAGCCCAGTCTGGATCCAGATTTGTGTTATTAGTCCTAGTGCTGTTGCCTCCCATTATGATCAGGTTTTTCAAGCACTTATGAATTAGCATATGAAAACATGATAAAATTGATTTTCCTTCATTCGGGAGAGGTTATGGCATGGCTGTTGCTGTTCTAGACTTAGAACCATAAGAGCTATGAATTCTCATCTCACATTTTCTATTAACTTGCTGATCTCCTCTGAAAATTAATTTCCCTATTTTAGTCTTTTTCATCTTTATTAATAAATTAGAATTTGAGTATCAGATGAAAAATTTAAAAATTTTATCACCATAGGAAATCTAGATAGGAAATATTTTAGAAATACTTTTTCTTGCCACCGTAATATTTGATTATTAATTGATTAGATTTAGCAAAGCCATTCTGTCAACCCATTTTTTTCTTAATTAAAATAGAAATTGGGAATTTTCCTAACTGTTGTCAATTACTCAGAACCTGCAGAAATCAATTAAAATAATTTGAAAACTTGATAAAGCATAATTCATTTAAAAATAAACTTACAAATTCACTTCCTTCCAACTGGCATTTCTGCTAAGATATATACAATTGGCATTTTATATTAGTAAACATTCAGCAATAATCTAACTTCGGGAGATTTATTCCAAAGTAATGATAAAAACACCAATACAAAAAAAACCACAACACAACACAAAACAACAACAGAACCCCCCCGCCCCCCCAAAAACACAAAACTCAATATATTCAGGACAGAATAATCACCTTATTACTTTAAAGATTTAGTTGGGTATAGAATATCATAGACATTCTACTTAAAATGATTTCCTTTTCTATTTTAAACATTTACATTTGCTTATACATTGCTTTACATTCCACAGTATCATCCTATGTTTTAATCATAGCAAATATCTTTCCTATCCTCTAGGAGTCTGGAGCACCAATTCTTACAGATGATGTTAGTTTACAAGTGTTTATGGATCACCTGAAGAAACTTGCTGTGTCAAGTGCTGCTTGAAAGGCTAAACATGTTAAGGCCACTTTAGGAAAATGGAATAATATGACAGTTTTTTTTTTTTTCTTTCCTTTTTTTCAATTCATCTGTGGAAACCATCAGAGATATCTAGACTCGTTTGTATTAGTATGGTTTGAGACGACAACATATGAAAAAATGTTCACGTTTGTAGATTAAGCTTGACCATAATAAGAGCAATAAGAACAAATTTGTTTTGCTTGCCACAGTATTATAACTGGTTTTAGAAGTTTGAAGTCTTTATAACTTAATTACTTTTAAGAGTAAAAATAGAGTCTGCTTGTACTACAGAGACATAACTCGTTTGTATATTGCAGACAAATCCAAAGTGGCACTGAATGTCCTTGCTGACTTTTTGAAAACTTCTTTCTTAATTTTAGCCAGAAAGTAAAATCAATAGTAATGATAAATGTGAACATTTTTGCTTATTCATTGAGTTTTTTTTCTAAGATTTTCAGCACTTATGTGTTTACTTTTCTGTACTTATTCTGTTAAGGCAGATTTATTTTTTATGATGATTTGTTTGGGAATTATTTGACTTTATGATGATTTTCATGAAGATAATTTAATGTTTTTGTTCATTTGGGAAAGTAGAACTAGTTTAGAGATGAAAAGTTTTTTGGGGAGCAGAAACCACACAACTGACAATAAATGTGAAATTTCCACAAAGTATACCCAACATATGAGATTAAACACTAATTTTTTTTTAAAAAGGAAGGTAGAAAATAAACCATTTTGTTGGAATGTATCTTAGAAAGGCATTTGCAGTATATGACTGTTATATACTAAACCAAATATGGTTTTCACTGCATGGTTTGTTTCCCTTTGTTTTTCTGAGGTAAATTTTATATTATGTCCTTCAGTATTTTAACACTATTTTGGGAGTTTACACATTACTTTTTGTTTCTGCTTCCTTCTTTTTGTGAAATTTTATTAAGTTGTGCTTCTTGTTGAAACAGTATTATATAATATTTTGTTTGATTATATCATGTGTGATGCTTAGCTCTATTTTGATTTATTCATTAATATCATTTACTTTTCCCTTTTAAAGTTTACTTGTAGCACATGTTTACATTGCTAAAGCCAGATATGTTTTGACAATGAAATTTACTTCAAGTACTGCAAATAAAAGGTGGTGCTATGTTGTATGTTTGGAAGGACAGTTTTGATGCTTATATTTGCATGAACACTATCATATGATTTTGAAACAGCAGAAACTTTGAAAACTTGCATATATATTATATTCTCTGTGATTAAAAATTGCTCTGTTTCATTTTTACTTCACTTGAACTATACTAGGACTAAAACCAATAAAATATCATCTTTTTTTTCTGCTTTTCTGCTTATTTTGAAATCTAGGAAAGCCTGAGAAGCCAAATGTAAATGTAAAATGTAAAATTAGAGCGTTTAAAATCTGCTATTAGTAGATTAGGCAAGTTATTGTTCTTTATAACAGTTTTAAATGAGATCTCATTCACATACCATATACTTAACCCATTTAACATGTACAATTTGGTGTTTTTAGTATATTCACAGAGTTGTGCAACCATCACCACAAGTAATTTTGGAAAATTTTCATCACCCCCAAAATAGTTATAATTTTGTTGTAAGGAAATTGTACTTTGGAGTTCATATGTTTTGCAATGAGGAAAGTCCCGATGATGATGTTACATATTTAATTGTCTAGCCCCTAAGTTATGTCCTTTAAGAATGCTATTGTCTCTTGTCTTGAGTGATAGTGTAGGCACTTACCCCTAAACTGTCATCTGCTTCTAAATCAGTTGCAGCTGAAAGTGCTAAGTGCCTCTATTTAAGGGATAAGGATGAAGAACTATATAATCATACCCTTTTAGCCTTATCATTTAAAATAAATCAACCGGGATCATTTTGGTCTATAATTTAGAGCCTACTATTTAAATAGACTGTTGAAAGAAACACTTACTCCTTTTAATGAATTTAGGATTGATAAAGAATACTTGTTAAATTATTAGCAGCAGCTGAGAGGTTTAGGTATGTCTAGAAATGTTGTTTTAGAATTCATTCCTGAAACTACCACCTCTAAAGGCCTCATCTCTAAAAATGACCTTAAGCCCCATCAATTATAGTACTATTTTGGGGTAATAGGATACGTTTGTTCTTTATTGGCTGATTCCAAAACAGAGCTGACATCTCTATATCCAGTTCCCCAGTGCATAAACTCTCCCCTCTAGTATTCCCTAGTTTAGGGACTACATCTAATGTATTTACTTCTCCAGGCAGAGCACCAAGGAATCATTTTCAATTTACTTTCCTCAACGTCCTTAGTATATGACTGTAATATCTCTTATTTAATACCTTTCACCATCTTACTGCTTATTCTACTTTTATGGGCTGAATTATGTTTCGCAAAAAAATGTCCACATTCTAACTCTCAGTTCTGTGAATGTGATCTTATTTGGAAATAAGGTCTGTGAGGATGTGAATAGTTAGGACAGGGCTGTTGTGGCTTGGAGTAATGTATCCCAGAAAAAATATATATGAGGTACTGGAGATTGAACCCAGGAGCTCGTACATGGGAAGCAGGCACTCACCAGTGAGCTATATCTGCTACCCAATGAGACTTTCTTTTTTCATTTGTTTTGTTTTAGGTACTGGGCATCGAACCTGGAACGTTGTACATGGGAATCAGGTGCTCAACTATTTGAGCTACATCTGCTCCCCAAAATACATTCTTAATCCATTCCTGTGGATGTAAATAGGACCTTTTGATGAGGTTACTTCAGTTCAGGTGTGGCCCAAATGAATCAGGATGGGTCTTTTTTTTTCTTTCACATTCAGATATATATTTCAGTGCTATTGTGTTCACAATGTTGTACTCCAGTCACCACCATCTATTACCATAACATTTCCCTCATTCCAAATAGGATCTCTGTACTTTTTTTTTTTAGTTAATTTTTTATTTTTAAAGAAGCTTTAGATTACATAAATGTTACATCAAAAATATAGGGGATTCCCATATACGCCACACTTCCCCTCCCACACTGTCCCCTCTTAACATCTTTCATTAGTGTGGTACATTTGTTACAATTGATGAACACGTATTGAAGAATTGCTATTAACCGTGGACTGTATTTTACATTATAGTTTACACTTTGCATTGCATAATTTTATAGGTTTTGACAAAATATATAATAGCCTGTATCCATCTTTGCAATGTTGTACAGTACAATTCCAGTGTCCCCAAAATACCTCATAGTCCACTTATTCTTCCCTCTCCCTCCCCTCAGAACCTCTGGTGACCACTATCTTTTTATCAGTGTTACAAGGTCTTCCATTGCAGGAATAATTGGAAGTTTACTTAAGTCCATAGGTGCATTCTCCACTTATGTTTGTTCATTCCTCGGTCTTCCGGATTTTGGGATGGTGATGCCCACTCTTTCAGATGGAGAGGGAGCTTAGATTCCATGGACCAGATAGATGGAACTGTCTTGTTTATAGTTGTAGACACTCTGTTTTTTGGATGGGTGTTGTCCATCATCATCAGGATGGGTCTTAATCCCATTACCAGAGGTCATATGGAGAGGGCCACAGAGAGAGAAGCCACAGAGTGTAGCCAGAAGCTGGAAGTCAGTGGAATCCAGAAGAGAAAGGAGAAGATGCCACCACATGCATTGCCATGTGTTTGAAAAGCCAAGGAACCTCAAAGATTGCCATCCAGCAGAATATATTGACCCCAGGAAGAAGCAAGTCTTCTAGCCTCTAAAACTGTGAGCTAATTCCTGTTGTTATGCCAACCTATTGTATGGTATTTCTTTTAGCAGTTGGAGACTAAAATGGGCCAAACAGGATTAGGGTCCATCCTAAATCAGTATTATTGATGTCCTTATAAGTGGAGGAAAATTTGGACACAGACAAGAGGGGATGGTGCCATGTGATGATGGAGGCAGATACAAGTGCTGTAGTTTCAAGCCAAGGAATGCCAAGAAATGCCAAAGATTGCCACCAAACCACCAGAAGCCAGGAAGAAGGTAGGAAGAATTCAGCCTCACAGTTTCAGAGGTAACAGTCTTGCCAACGCTTTGAATTTGGACTTTCAGCCTCCAAAACTGTGGGACAATAAATTTCTGTTGTAAGCCACCAAGCTCACTTAATAACAGCCTAGGAAATAAAACATCTGTCTTCATCATCACACATGGTTTGGTGAAACAGCCTCTTAATTGCTTTCCTCAGTCTCCTCTTCTCCATTCTTCCCTTTCTTAGATTCACTTTCCACACTGCATCAAAAGTGTTATTTCTGAAATGCAAAGCTGATGACGTCACTCCCCTTTGCTTTCACAATAAAACTCAAGTGCTTTGGCCTGGTGACATTTTATGCATACATCAAATTGGACCCCCTGCTCTACCCTAGAAAAAATAGTTCAAAGGACATAGTGAAAGATGTTATTGGAGTGAGATCTCCAGTAGTATTACCTAAACATTAATCTTAAGTAATACTATCTTAGTATTACTAAGGTAATACTAAGTACTTAGATAGTACTTAGGTAATACCTAATCTTAGGTGTGCTGGTTGGCATCTAAATAGTGATAAAAACAAATGTACTCATTGACTTAAAAATTAAACACTATAGTTTAAAATGCTTTGTTTTATTTTAAAGAAATTGGTATTTTCTTCAGTTACTTTTCAAACAATACTGACTTAATTTAGGATTACTTGCTTTCTAGCCTCTTTTTGCATTTTTATTTTTGTTTATCATGTCTCTTGAGTATACATATTTTATGTACTCATACTTTGTATTTGGTCTTCAGCATTTTATTAAATAATGCTACGGATTTTTCTGTTACTCTGGTTTGCTTTTTAATAGTTTACCTTATGCAATTAAAACATTTTCTTCTGCCCAATCTTCCTTTCTTTAGTCTGTAAAAACAACTACAGAATAAAAAAACAAGAACAAAAGAACTACAGCTGGTCTAGATTAAATATTTAATCTAGTGATTATCTAGCTGTGCAACAGTGAAGTTACATTACTAAATAAATGCAGACTTTTTTCTTCCCCTCCTATGGATTATAGTGGCATGAAGTCCAATTATTTGGGTTGAAGATGGGACTTATTGGGAAATTTGGGAGACTTTCTTTCCCTAAGGAAACAGAAAAACATAAATAGTAATGCTAAAGCATTTGAAAGATGGATTGAAATAATAACTTTAGGCTTTGTTAGATCAATATAAAACACAGTTTTTAAATGTTAATGATTATGAAAGACCAAAACCAGGATATATAACTTTTAGACCAAGATGTGTAACTTCTAAACCAATAGAAGAAAAAGGATGCAATAAATTGATCAATCAAATAGAAGGTAAGAAAGATGGAAAAAAGCAAAAAAACAAATTGAAACAATAAAAAACTGAAAAACAGGACAAGGGAAAAACTGTATTAATACATTTTAGTGCATGTTTTGATAATAGAAAAACATCTATTTATTGGTCTATTACCAATAAATAAGGAACAATTACATCTCATTTACCGTTTCTGAGCCTTCTGCAAATTTGGCTTCATAAAACAAACTTTTCACACACTCTTGTTCTTACAGTGTAATTAGGTATGTCAGTCTATCTGTTTATAGTAGGTTTAAGAAATACTTTATTAATTTCTAAAAGTTTCACTTGAAGCAACAGATACACAAATAGGAAAAATCTTAAACATAAAGAAAGTGGTAAAGATCCATAATACCATGTCTATGTCTTTGTTTCCTCAGGACTGATTATAACATCTTTCAAATCGATTCTTGGTAAAAAAATTTCCACCAAAATATATAAACCAGAAAATTCAAGATAAATTTCTATTACATTTAGTCAAAACCTTCAAAGTTTTTCTTCTCAAAAAATTAGAGAAAATCCTGAATAATGATGAACATTATTTGATCCATTTATTTAGAACAATGTCCAGTTTTTGGTGAAAGCAATCATGACGTTTTAACATTGCCCTTTTAGAAAGATATGTTTAAAAACAACAAAAAACAAAAACTATGTGCTTTTGATTTCTTTTTATTTCTTTTGTTCAGCATCTTTTGTTTTCCTGGCATTCTTTGAAATTTGATTCTTTTTTCCTACATAAATATCCATTTCCTTATATGTTATTTTTGCATTAATTAATGGCCTGCCTTCTCTGCAGTTTATCTGTGCTGTTTGATTTAACTGTTTGAAACTGTTTTGAAACTGTTTTGGTTCTCATTAACGTCAACTAAAACTTCACTCTAGGAAGAACTTCTAAATTGTACCATTGATGTAATGATTTATTTTCTCAGTTCTTTAGTTTCAAAATGATTATCACTTAGAAAAATAAATTTCAATTAATAATATTCAAATTCAATAGAGCTCATGTATGAACTAATATTTCCACTTACAAAAAAATTACACTTCAAAACTCATACTGTTTTGCTGTTTTTTAAAATATTAAAATCTGGGTTACTTGAGTCTTTTATATGCACAAAAAAAAAAAAAAACAACAGAAATAGAGCAAAAACCAGGGGGAGAGGAGCAGCTGGAAGTTGAAATTCAGCGGGAACCAGAAGAGAGAGGCGAGGATATCGCTACGTGATGGAAAAGTCAAGGGACCCAAGGACTGTTGGCCAGCAAAATGCTAACCCCCAGAGGAAACCAGCCTTCCAGCCTCTGAAACTGTTAGCCAATAAATTCCTGTTGTTTAAACCAACCCATTGTGTGGTATTTATCATACCAGCCTGGTAAACTAAAACCATTTTGTAGTGCCACAGATGTTGAAGGCATAAACTACTCCGCAAGGGAGTTAAAATAATTCCGAAAGTCTTGCTAAGATACCTTCAAAATGCAAGGGTGTAGCAGTGTTCGTGTCCAGGCTGGCTGAATACTGGTTGTTCTCTGAATTAAGTTCCATGTAGAACACAATGTTTATTAAAGGATAAATAATAACAATGTGCTACTTGGAAGATTAAAACTCAGAGATAACCATAGCAATTGTTTAGATCTTAGAACAATGAAAATATTTTTATGAGTTGGAATATTTTATCACTGACATTGTTTAGAATTGCTGGCCCAGGGTGGTGATAAAAAACTCAAACCTACTGCTCTGTTATTGTTACACCACTCTGTTTGGAAACTAAACAATTAGGTTTGATTTATTCATAAATTAAGAAACCTCAATAAAAGTACAAAATATTTGGAATTGAACAATGAAATCACTATATCTCACTGTAGAGTGAGTTACTACAACGATGTGTAGTGGGAATGCAGGTTCAGGGAACACAGAAACTTTCAGCAAATGATTCCTTTACTGTATAGAATAAAGAGTCCAGAAAAGGCACATCACCTTGTCACCTACTAGCACAAAGAATCCAAAAGAGCAGGGAAGATGTACCGTCATGGCTGGGCTCCTGAAGTGGCCAAAAACTGGGTCCTGGTCCATAGACGGCAACTCTGCATGACTGTCTTCACGCAGAAGAGAGACATGTCTATACTGTTTGCAGGTGGTTTTTATCCATGTTGCAGGGAAGAGTGTCACCAAGAATCCTGCTCTGATAAGAATCTGGGACTGCTTGCTAACTTTTCAGGTTTAAACTCCCGCGGGGCTTCCTCCCGCCCCCCTTCCCCCATCCTCCAGATGGCTCCCTTGTCTGTTTGCTTGTTTTTTTTTTTTTTTAAAGGATTACTATTTTTTTTTAAGATTTGTTTATTTATTTCTTTCCCTTCCCCCCCCCAGCCCCCTCCCCAGTTGTCTGTTCTCTGTGTCTGTTTGCTGTGTCCTGTTTCTTTGTCCACTTCTGTTGTGGTCAGCGGCACGGGAATCTGTGTCTCTCTTTGTTGAGTCATCTTGTTGTGTCAGCTCTCCTTGTGGGTGGCGCCATTCTTAGGCAGGCGGCACTTTCTTTTGCACTGGGCAGCTGTCCCTACGGGGTGCACTCCTTGCACATGAGGCTCCCCTACGCAGGGGACACCCATGCGTGGCAGGGCACTCCTTGCGCACATCAGCACTGCACATGGGCCAGCTCCACACGGGTCAAGGAGGCCCGGGGTTTGAACTACGGACCTCCCATGTGGTAGACGGACGCCTTAACCACTGGGCCAAGTCCGTTTCCCTGTTTGCTTGTTATGTTTTTGTTTTTTTAAATATATTTTTTATTTTTAAAAGTTATTTAGATTACATAAGATGTTACATAAAAAAATATAAGAGATTCTCATACGCTACACTCCCCAAACCTGCCACCCTTCCCCACATTAACAACTTCTTTCATTAGTGTGATACGTTCACTGCAGTTGATGCACACATTTTGGAACATTGCCCCCAATCATGGATTATAGTTTACACTCTCTTAAGCTCGATTCTATAGGTTATGGCCATATATATAATGACCTGTATCTGTCATTGCAATGTCACTCAAGACAATTCCAAGCACTGAAATTGCCCCCGTATTATACTTCTTTGTTCTCCGTGACTTCAGCACCTCTAGTGGCCACTGTCTCCACATCAATGATATAATTTCTTCCATTGCTAGAATCACAATAAGTCTATAGTAGAATATAGTAAGCCCACTCTAGTTCATATTTTATTCCCCAATCCTGAGAATTCTGGGATGGTGATGCGTACTCCACCTCTAATTGAGAGGGGGATTCAGTCTCATATGACTGATGGATGGGCCTCTCTTGCTTGCAGTTGTAGACTCTCTCGGTTCCTTGGTGTGGTGGTTATTCATCCTTACCTCCTTGTTAGTTGTCCTGGGTGAGTCCAATTACCTGGAGAGTAGGTGTTGCAACTCTACTGAGGCTCAGTGCCCAGCTGGCACATGGACATCCCAGAGATTCAAGTCTCTTGGATGTATACCTACCAACTCCAGCACCAACTATGGCTTTAAATAAAGTTCTGCTGGGGAAATACTGTGACTAGTAAGGGAAGAAATTGTAGTAGTGATGTGGAGAGGGTGGCCACGGTGGCTGCTGATGGTCGGGAGAGGGAAGAAGAGATACGGCGTGGGGGCATTTTCAGGATTTGGAGTTGTCCTAGGTGGTGCTGCAGGGATGGATACTGGATGTTGTGTGTCCTGTCGTGATTCACTGGGTGGGCTATGGGAGAGTGTGGACTACAATGTGGACCACTGTCCATGTGCTGCAGCAGTTCTCCAGAATGTATTTGCCGGGTGCAGTGGATGTGCCACAATGATGGAAGAGTTTGTTGATGTGGGAGAGGTGGCGTGGGTGGGGTGGGGGGTATATGGGGACCTCTTATTTTTTTAATGTAACATTTAAAAGAAAAGAAAGAAAAAAAAAATAAAGGGGACAGAAGAAGCAGGTGTAGAGAAGTCATATCTGAGTCAACTCTGTCTTACTAGGGAGTATAAACTCCAAAATAGGGCCACTGGTGAGGCACCAACCTCTGGAGCTATCTCTCATGACCATAGGACCTGAGTGTCTCCAGAGCCCTCAGAAGCCCCACTATTTGGGGTAGTATCAACTTTGGCTGTCTATGAGATCCTGCTGAGACATGCATAAGTGTTATTCCTAAGACGACCTCCCAACTAATTTTGAATTCTCTTAGCCATATAAACTCATTTCTCTTTACCTTTCCCTCCTTTTATTCAAGGTCTTTTTCCAGTTGCAATGCTAGTTGGTGTTTGGTAGTAATCCCTCAGTGCCAGGGAGTCTCTTACCCTGGAGTCATGTCCCATGCTGGGGGGAAGGTAGTGCATTTATATGGTGAATTTGGCTCAGAGACAGGCCACATTTGAGCAACAGGGAGACTCTCAGGAGGTACTCTTAGAGACCATACAACACTAGGCTACGTTGCAACTTCAGGAACAAGGCTCATAAGGATAGTCATAAATATCAAGGGCACATCAATGGACACTGGTCATTGCCCCTGTACTTGGTGATTATTGCTGTTCCATTAGAGAATGTGGCAGAACTCCCCAGGATGGGAATTCAGTATTCTTTCAGTTGTTGTGTGGATCTCTACCCACTGTGGCAATGCCCCATGAACACTTGAGCACATTTACATACCTTATAGGTAGGCCCAGGTGAACTTTCTCCTATGTATTCCCCATCAACTGACACCCCACACCAATGATCCTCCCCTGCCATAGTTGTAACCCTTCTGTGATCCAAAACATCTTCAAAAATGAAGCCCAGAATATTGCCAAATGCAATTATTAGGAAAATGAAATAATAATGATAGGTTTAAACATAAGAAATAAAATACATAATAATCTAGAAAAACTGAAAGTAAAATAAGTAAAAAAAATTGGGATATTAAAAAACGAAAAATTAAAAAAAATTTTTTTTATATTTTGCCTTTCATCACTGTAATATCTGTCATGCTGTATGTGCAGTGGGATTTTCTCCATTCTTCCCCCGTGTCTTACTTTTTTTTCCAT
Source organism: Dasypus novemcinctus (assembly GCF_030445035.2). Taxonomy (NCBI): domain Eukaryota; kingdom Metazoa; phylum Chordata; class Mammalia; order Cingulata; family Dasypodidae; genus Dasypus; species Dasypus novemcinctus. The sequence goes on from NC_080675.1 coordinate 75,600,668, forward strand.
TTTGTCTTCAAAGAAGTTTTAGGTCATAGTAAAATCACATACAGAATATAGGGGACTCCTATACACCCTACATCCTCTTTACCTTTCACCTCTCTTGTATCAATAACCTTTTTACGTGTGGATTGTACATTTGTCACAACTGGTGTACAAATATTGATACATAGCTACCAACCATTGTCAATGGTTCACATTATGGTTTACACTTCAAACCATACACTTCTTTAAACTTTTTGATGAAATTTAGCATGTCCTGTATCCAACATTACAAGATCATGCAGAACACTTCCATTGCCCTCTAAATACCCTTCTTCCATCTATTCTATTCCTCCCTCCCCCTTCCCCTCCCCTTGGGACCAACGGCAACTACCTGCTTGAAGCACAAGATTCATAGGTACTTGCAACAACACTGAGGGTTTGACACTCTAGTCTGTCCTTCCCTATTAAGAACTGCCCATGCTCTCAAGACAGCCTCCCCTCTATTGAGAAGTATAAGCTTCCCCAGGATGGGAGTCCAACTCCTTCCTGCTCATTTTCTTTTACTTGTTGTCTGCTCATTGTCTGCTGGTTGTCTGTCTGTTTTTTCTTTAGGACGCACTAGGAATTGAACCTAGTACCTCCCATTTGGGGTGGGTTCTCAACTGCTTGAGCTACATTCGCTCCTGGGGCCTTTTCATTAGCCTTAATATCTCCCCCAGATTGTGGGATGGCACACAAGAGATAAAAAGGCCAGAGGATGGCTGCTTAGCTTGTTTGTGATTTCCCCAGAGAAGGAGGTAGGAGTAGGTGAGGTCTGGGTGATGGCTGCTTAACAGATGTCTGTGACTTCCCTAATAGTCAATACTTGTGGTATGGGCTAAAGGGTAATTAGAGGAAAATATATATTCTTTTTAAATGCATGTGGGGAGAGAGCATGGAAGATTCAACTCCAAATGGACAACGAATAATTCTAAAGAAAGTAGGTGAAAGTAAATAACTATACAATCATAATTTTAATAAAATATAAAACAAATCAATGGATAAAACAGTAATCATTGGAAAGTCTTAATAAAATAAACTCACTTTTAAAGCTAAGAAAGAAATTGAGTATCAGCTCTTCTTCTGATTCTATTAAAATGATTTTTAAAGGATGTCTTAGATTAAATAAATAATATTCAAAATTAATTGTTCTGCCAATTAAGAATCATAATTGTTTAGTTATTTAATGACCAAGGAATCTAAAATTTTTTCCCTAATGAATATCAGGGAAGATCTAATATATTACAATCATAAATTTTCCATTCATGAATGTAGAACTAGTTACAAAGTTGAGAAATTATGGAATTTTGTAATTACAAAGGTTATTGAGATCATGAAGTCCTATCTCCTTACCCAGTTCAAGAATTTCCCCCAAAACATAACTTAATGTGGTCATCAATAGCTATTAGAATACTTTCAGTGACAAGTAAAGCATAGTGAATGCTGTGAATGACTTATGCCTTTAGAGAAATGATAATGTTAATGAATTTGGAAGGATTAATATGTGACATACAAAGTAAGCTTTGACCAGAATTTGATAGAGAAACATTTAAATTTGTTTTACACAAAAACACATTGAGCGACTATCACCATTAACCTACAAAATCCTCTGGCTCTCCGATATTGTCATCAAAAGAGGGTGAGGCAGCCCATAATGTAGGAGATGTTTGCCAACTAGAAAAATGCATCCAAGCATGACATTGTGCACCCAATTTCCAGTAAAGAACTGAACACATTCCCCAACTGCAATAGCCAGAATATTTAGGTAGAGAAAAGTACATTGTATAGCTTGGTGTTTGAATCTGTTTCCTATGGGACAGTGTCCTGCTCTGCAGGGAAAAATGCTGTGTCAATATCTCACTTGGTTGCTTTAACAGGGCAAAACATCCATGGAAAAATCCTATGTATACATTTAACCTCTTCAGGGGACTGCTTTGTTTGTTTTGGCAAAATAAGGAAATCCATAATATAAAAAATTTTCAGGGGAACAGATATAGCACAAGTGGTTGAGCACCTGCTTCCATGTACAAGGTCCTGGGTTCAATCTCTGGTACCTCCTAACAAACAAACAAACAAACAAACAAAACCCAACTCTTATTGGGGAATAGATGTAGCTCAGTGGTTGAGTGCCTGCTTCCCACACATGAAGTCTGTGTCTAATCTCTGGTATCTCCTACAAAAAAAAGTATTGAAATTAGAAAATTTTTACAGAATAACAAATCTGGAAATTACTTATGAGCAGCAGTAAAAATGTTATTTTGAATTGATAAGTATACTGATTAAAGAACTTCCAAAAGGAAGGATCACATTTTGCTTTATTTACAGCTTAGAGTAGATGGTTCATTTCTTCATGGTAATTTAAAAATAACAATCTTCAGAGCTTTAACAGTGAATGTAAATACAATTCTCATGAGATGCTGATAGATCAGGTATTTTGCATGTTTGCAAACCTTTGTGCAGAAGTAAAATTCAACAGAGATGAGACAACTGTAGTGCAGTGCTTCTCAAACTTAACATAGGAATCACTTGGGGATAATAACATGCAGATTTTGATTTAGTACCGCTGGGCCTGGGCCTGAGATGCTGCATTTCTAACAAGCCCCTAGGTGATACCAGTGCTGCTGCTATGGACAAAAATTTAAATAGCAAGGTCAGCTAAAAGCAGTATTTTCATGATGTTTTGAGACTTTCATTGTAAGAAGTCCAGCAGCCAGTTGGAAGTATGCTTTCTGGAATCAGGAGACTCAGATGTGGGAACCATAAGCCATAACCATAATTGATAGCTGAAGCTATAGGACTAGATGAGATTGCTCTGCTTTAATTATTTACTGAGTACTAATAAGGTTGGTAGGGAGCACAGGGTCAGACAGCTTTTCTCCATTGAGCATGGATTATGACGTTTTGTATAGTGTCCTGGAATGTTAAATCTAAAATTCTATTTTTAATAAGAACATTAAGCCAACTGATTTATCAAATAAAACTTTTTCATTTCAGCAAGAAAGTATTTCTATTAAAAGGGCTATCAAGTTACTGAAATATTAATGGGAGTGCAATATCATGTAACTGAAGAACATGTTTTCATTGAATTCTGGGTTTTGATAATATCAAGAATTAAGTTCTGTATTTTAATAGGGGTGTTGAGAAAGTGAGATCCTGAGTAATAAATCATGAAATGGCTTAATTTATAAATTGCTTTTAATTATTTTAAGTAAGCTATTTCCCATTTCTTTTAGGACCATAAATTATATTGCCAAGGCATCTTATGAAAAGTTCGTCATTAGGTATGTTTATTGACAGGTTAGATAACCATTATGGGCTAGACCTGGCTCTGCATGGAGTTAAAGAAGTAAATTTGACAGTCTCTGAGGAGATTTTGGACCAACAGACTCCAGTTTTGTGTGTATGCTGTGCAGTGGCTTATCTTATCTTATATATTTACAGTGGGCCTTTTCAATTACATACTGAATGCCATACACACTTCCAACATGACTTGTTGTAAATGCTCTGATGATTAGTTTCCATCTGGAGTCTAAAGTCCGGTAAGGTTTCAGGGAACTAATGTTTTATTATTGCAGGTTGTCCGGCAAGAACATTCACCGTGCCCACTGTGCTTACTCAGCCTATACAGTGGTAAGTGCATCTGCTTCTCCATATGCACATTTTGGTTTTAAGTTGATGTCATTAGCTGTCTGTTACATTTAAGAATCTGCCTGTATGTATCGAAGGAAACTAACTGAGTGAAAAGTCTCCACCTTTCTGCACAGTCTTCCACAAAAACTACTTCTGTGGAGTGATGTGAGGAGTTCTTATGATTGAATCAATTATTGAAGCTGTGATTGTCACATAGAGATATGTTTAAACATTCAGAGCTTATTTTTATTTGTTAAAAAGAATACAACTACGACATGGGTAAGTTGTAGTTAAGCTATTTGTTACTAATGACTCTGTATCTGTTATAGATAAAACCTACTTACAAATTAAATGTGAAGTTATCTCAATGTAGTAAAAAAGTCCTTAACATAATATATTGATAAAGTCAGTCATCATGTTTGCTGTACTCAGCATGTCCTTTTCACTTGCAGCCCTCTGCTGAGATAAGCAGCCAGCCCCAGGCTCTTCCTTAAGCAAATGGATGGAATCACATTTCCTAGAATCAGACTTGCCACTGATGGATGAAATGATGTGGCTAGAAAAAGTTTCCCCAGTAAGGATAATGGTAATTAACTAGACTTATTGTATTCTCCCCCTCTGGAAGTTGAATAGGAAAATACAGAGAGTACCAGTCATTCTGTGATGAGAGGAAAGATGATGAACAAAAGAAGTAAATAGTGAAAGAGCTGCATTGATGGTAGAACATTAGGGTGAACAGTCATAAACTGCTTCTGCCAGGGGATGGTTCCCAGATTGCCTTGAATCTGGAAGCATGGCTATTTCTGGGATTCTATGAAATTCCTTTCTCCTTTACTGCTGAATATATCCTTATAATAAATCTCCATTATTTGAGATAAGTTAAATTTACTCTCAAAACAAAGATCTAGTGAATTTGATATGTTTTGACCTGTTTGTATCACAAAGAACAAGGATTCAATATTCAGAAAATGCATCAGAGGCAGTTCAGAGTTCCAGGAGATGCACTGTTTTTTACTTTGTCTACCCACTCAGGACAGTTCACCTGGTCTAGATGTCTTTCTAACAAAATGCAGTAGGATTCCTAACTTACGGCTTTTCTGAAGACGACAAAAGGCCTTGATATCAATAAGTATTGTGCTTGTATATGGTCCACTCCATGCCTTAGAAATTGGCGCTTTGAATGTGCAGGAATCATGGGATGCAACTGTGAAAGCTACTGTATTTTTGCCTTCCACTATCCCATTACACTTGCTCAGACTATGCAGTCTCCTACCTGCCCCCTTCTCCCGCCCCCCCCCCCCACTTAATGAAGACACTAAAGCAGGCTGATGATTTTGGGGTTACTCCCTAAGTCCTAATTAATAGTGGCCAGGTGTTGTGCTAGGTAGGGAACATTCATCATCTAATTTCCATTTCCATATGATAGTCTATCTCACAGCTCACTTTGCAGTCTGCTAGCTGAGTTATCTTGACATCTTAGTCCAAGCCACTTGTTATATGTTTATTTATAAGAAGAGTATAAAAGACAAGGAGAATTCTGTTGTCAGAGGCTGGTTCTTCTCTAGGGGATACTTCTTAATCAATATGTCTTGGCAGTAGTTCTGTTTCCAGGACCTGGAGATTTTCTCTTGGGTCCCACCCACAGCACTCTTGCCCAACACTATCTGCTTAGGAACATACAGTTCTTACTACAGGTCCTTATCCCTAGTCACAGGATTTGTTTACAGAGTAAAAGCTGAAAGAACAAAGTAAAGAGTAAGGGACAAAACTTCATCAACTAATTCTAATGAAAGGCTATATACTAGCCTCCAAAGTGCTGGACAAAGCCATCTGTCTGCTTTTCTTGTTAATGAAAATGGTGACTCGATATTTTACCTCTCTGCTTCCCTAATTAGAATGTCATGAGTATTCTTCTCTGCCTGCCGAGTTTCCTCTTCAGGGTAGGGATTCTTTGGTGCTGTAAACATGGCAAAGATGTTTTGGTGAAGAGAATATCTCTCCGCTTGGAGTCTCAGCTAATGGACAGTCCTTGTACAACTCCATGACACCACGAGTATCATCAATAAGTTTTTCTTGGCAGTTGTAGCTGAAAAACAGCTCAGGAATTTTACCATTCATTCTATATGCATGAGTATGTAGGTTACATCAGTGCTGATAGACTAGAAATAAAAATGATTTATAGAGCAGTGCCTTGTGCTAAAAATACCATTGCCGATGATTCTAGAAAGTTCAGAATAGAACTAACCTAACAGACATCTGTAGGAGGGACGAACACAGTATTTAAGCACTTATTCTCCAAAAAATCCCCTAGTTAAAAAAATTATAATTTTATTTCAAATAATCAGTGGAGGATTTTCCATTTGTTTGGTAGCACATACGAGTATATTTGTCCTTTATTTTACAATTCTGTGATTTAACGAAATTAATATTACAATTTTACTTCTAGCCAAATCTTCTTTACTATTAAATTTTAGAAGGATTGTGAAACAAAACCTTCAAGACAAGCAAATTGCTCTGTGCTCTTTAATTCTCTTGGGAGAAGTGCCAGTACATGTCTCCATATTATTTTCACTGTCTGCTTATTGTAGAATTAGTTCCTGAATTGAGTGAGCTAGTTAATTCACTTTTTAAATTATTAAGTCTTCAGTGAATAAAGGAGAGAATGACAAGAGGAAGAAAATAATGATATAATAAAAATAAAGAGGAAAGCATGTCAGAATAGCATGTTAGAAAATGCTGAAGATTTAAATCTCAGACTAATGTATTAATAATTTGAAGGCACTATCACTTTGTCACCTCAGGGGGGCAGTAGTTACTGTTTAACAAGAAACTCAAGTCACACCTTTCTCCTCTGCTTTAAATTCTGAACTTTTCTAATTCTTCATGTGATTTTTTTCTATCAACACCCATACTATAGTCCTTGATTTTAGAAAGCTAATCCTTACTCCTGTCTGAAATAATTGGACCCCCAACAGTAAAAATAATTTGTTGAAAGTGTACAGCATTTTTAGCTCTACATCTTGCATGAAAACTTTCAAAAGCTGAGTTCCCGGAAGAAAGTTATGAATACATGAAATTTTTTATTTGCTCTGTAAGACAATTCTTCTTTTAAAAGCAGCAACTGTGAACTTTATATATCACAAGAATAGAGGCTGCAGTGGCATTTTGAAGTCACCTAGTTTATTCTAGCCTCTCCAGATATGTTACACTTTTGAACTATAATTCTTTTAGAATTTGTATATATTGGCTACACTTTCATTTTGGTATGGTGCTATTCTTTATTTAGCAAAACGCAAGAACCATACCCAGGGGAATTTGTAGGAAAATTACACTTTTGTGAAAGAGTCTAAAATGTTAAAAATTCTCTCAATCTTGTTCAGTTTCCATGCTTGAATTAATTATTTATCATATGAGTGGAGATCTTCTTTGGGAACAAACAGCTTTGGGAAATATTATAAGTAGTGGGTATTCTAGCTCTTTCCAAGCATCAAGATGTATTTCCTATTTCAAGTAGGGGAAATACACCACAGTTTAGATTCAGAGGACTTTTTTTCACTATAATAAAATATATTTTCACCTAGCAAGAAAGAAAAAATACATAGTCATATACATATTTTTAAGATTTATTTTGTTTATTTTATTTCTACCCCTTCCCCCCCCCCCCCCCTTGTTTGCGCTTGCTGTGTCTGTTTGTTGTGTGCTCTCTGCATCTGCTCATCTTTGTTTTTTCTGGAGGCACTGGGAACCAAACCCTGGACCTCCCAGGGAAGGAGGTGCCCAATTGCTTGTCTCTCATTGTGTTTCTTTATTGTTTATCCTCTTTGCATCATCTTATTACATCATCTTGTTGTGTCAACTCACCATGCCAACTTGTTACTTCAGCTAGCTGTCTTGCTCATCTTCTTTAGGAGGCACCAGGAACCGAACCAGGGACCTCCCTTTTGGTATATGGGCACCTAACTTCTTGAGCCACATCCACTTCTCCATATATCTTTTTTAGTAATTTTTAATTTATTTATGCATACTCCATATCCACTAAACAAACAAAATCTCATTACTTTCCTCTCCCCTCATTTCCCTGGTAGCCTTTAATCTATTTTCTCTCTCTGAAGATTTGCTATTTCCAGACATCTTTTATAACTGACATTACACAATATTTGTCCTTGTGCAACCTTCTTATTTCACTGAGCATAATGTTTTCTAGGTCCTTCCATGTTACAGCATATCTCAGAGTTTCATTCTTTCTTATGGCTGAATAATATTTGATTTTGTATATGTAACACATTTTGTTTATCAATTCATTTGTTGATGGACACTTGAGTTGTTTCATTTCCACATTTTGCCTATTGTGAAAAATGCTCCTGTAAACATAGATTTACAATGATCAATTTGAGACCTTATTTTTGCTTTCTTTGGATATATACCTAGAGGTGGATTTTCTGGTTCATTTGGTAATTTTATATTTAATTTTTTTGAGGAAGTGCCATATTGTTTTCCACAATGGCTGCACCATTTTACACTCCCACCAATAATGCACTGAAATTCCAATTTCTTCTCATCTCTTCAATACTTGTTATTTTCCTTTTTTTTTTTAAAAACAGTCATTCTTGTGGGCATGAAGTGGTGTCTTGTGGTTTTGATTTGCATTTCTCTTATGCTAATGGCAGTGAGCATCTTTTCATATGCTTATTGGCCATTTGTATATCTTCTTTGGAAAAATATTTATAATTCCAGTCCATATCTTTGAAGGAAAATAAATCCACTGATGTCAACTTTATCTAAATACAAACGGAACGAGTAAAGGAGTAGCAGAATGTGGCAGTTAGGTACGCAAACTCTGGGGGCACTGAAAGTGTTCAAGTCCCAGCTTTGACACTCTCAGCAGATTCACTTTGAGCATGATTCCTAACCTCCTTGGGGCTGCTTCCTTAGCGGGAAGTGGGGACAGTCACAATACCTGTCTAATAGGGTTGCCCAAAAGTGAAATGTTCAAGGACCTGTAATAAATTACAACACTACCTGACACTTAGTAAATGCCGTAAGTGTTGACATCATCATTACCATGGGAAGCTGCCCTCCTCTCTGATTCTTAATTGCTCTTTTAGACAGCCAATATTATTATCCATCCTTTACAGATGAGGAAAGTAAGACTTAAAGACCTCATAAAAGGTTATAAAGCTGGTAAGTAATAAAGCCCACAGATTATATTGTATAGAGTCTATGCAAATAGTCTTCATCATGAAGTGCAAACTAATCATGTATTTAATAGCAATTGACAACATGAATTGAGTACTTGTTCTGTGCCAGGTGTGAGTCTATGTGCGCTAAGTATAACCTTTGAGATAGGTAAACTGCTATTATCCCCTTTTTGTCAATGGGAAAACTAAGGCACAGAGCAGTTAAGTAATTTGTTCAAGATCACATAATTACTAAGTGACAGACTTGTGGCATAGGCCTGGGGATTTTATCCAGAATCCATGTCCCTTTACTGTTCTTTTCCCTGAGGTAATCAAGATTCTTTTGGAGTTTCCACAGGATCCTGAGATTAGGAAAGGGTCATTTGTACATCACTGGTTTCTGGTTGGGGTGGTTTATTCGATTTAGTCCTTGGCTATCAGAATCTCACTGTCAGTCTTTCCTGTAACTTGCAGGCTGTTTCTCAGGGTGATGCTGCAGGAAAGCCCAGCCATGACTCCCTGCTGGCCAGCCTCCCATTTCTGCTCACACTGACCCTGCAGATCCTCCAAAACTCAGTTGGTCCACCTCTGGTCACTAGCTGTGAGATGTCCATCACTGCCCTAAGCTCCGGTGACCTCTTGCTTGGTATGCTGACTCATAGTTTTCAGATACTTAATGTACACTTCCTGAAGAGTTTTGAAACTTCTTGTGGTTTCTCCAGGGATTCTAAGTGGGGGTGAGGAGCTGTTCTTTTAGGTCTTCTCTGCATAACTATGTACTTTACAGGGGCTGCTTGTTGGTGGATTAGAATTTCAGGCAGGAAGAAGGACCCAAGTTCTTTTCTTTCTTTTTTTAGATTTATTTTTTATTCCCCCCACCCCTGCATCCCCGTTGTTTGCACTTGCTGTCTGCTGTCTGTGTCCATTTGCTGTGTGCTTTCTGTGTCTGCTCATCTTCTCTTTATAAGGTACCAGGAACAGATCCTGGGACTTCCCGTGTGAGGAGAGAGACATTCAATTGCTTGAATCACCTCAGCTCTCAGCTTTGTTGTGCCTCTCATTGTCTTTTCTGATTGTGTCTTCTTGTTGTCTTAGCTTACCACGCCTGCCCATTGCGCCAGCTTGCTGTCTTGCTCATCTTCTCCAGAAGGCACCAGGAACCAAAACTGGGACCTCCCATGTGGTAGGTGGGAGCTCAAATGCTTGAGCCATATCCACTTCCCCCAAGTTCCTTTTGATTTAGGCTTTTCACACTTAATAGACATCTTTACCATTTATCTCCTTTTCAAGCATTTGATACTGGGTTGAGGCTTAAAGCCCCACACTCATGTCTCAAATATCCCTCTTTTACTATTCCCCATGCCCTACTTACTTTTTCCTCTCTTTCCAGCATCCTGATTTCTTTATTTTTAATGGAGATATAGTCTATTTTTGGCACCATCATAACCATCATCACCATCACTGAAAGTTTACAGCATATTCCCAGGCCCTGCACAGTATCAGGCACTGTGTTGCACCGAAAATGCAGGAAACTGCAAGAAAATCTAACAAGTATTTTCTTGCAAGAATCTAGGAGATCATCTCAACTGAGTGATTTCCAATTCTCACAGTTAATATACTAGGAAAATGCAATAAATGAAACTGGAGAGCTAAGTATGGGCCAGACTCTGAAAGGGCTATGTAAGCCATGTTAAGAAGTTTAGACTTTAGGGTGAAGGGAGTGAGGATCCCATGGCAGATTTTCTGCAGGGAAATACATGATCTGACTGGAAAAGTCTGAAGGGTGGTGCAATAGTTTGAAGCTATACGGACCCTAGAAAAATCATGTTTTAAAGCATATCCATTTCTATGGGTATAAATCTTTTGTAAATAGGACCTTTTGATTAGGTTACTTCAGTTAAGGGTCTTTTGACTGGGTTACTATAGTAAGGTGTGGCCCGGGATGGGTCTTAATCCTCTTACTGGAAGTCTTTAGAGATGGAATGGATATATAGAGAAAGACACAGAAGCAGAATGAAAAGCCTTGGAAGCCAGAAGCTCAAAGCCATGAAACTTGCAAGAGAATGGAGAGACCAGCAGACTCTGCCATGTGCTTTGCAATATGTAGCATTTTGATATTATTAATGAATTCCAGACAGAGATATTGATTATGTTTGTAAACTGGTCTGTTCCTCTGGGCATAATGCCTTTTGATTGATTTAAAGTAAAAGGTTTTGTGTCTAACTGATTAAATGAAGATTAGGGCTTTGATTCGACCACATCAATAGAGTGTGCAAGATTAAGTCCCTGCACCCTTTGTACGTTATAGAAATGGACACTCAATCAAGAACACAGAAGTAGATACACAGAGAAGATACACAGAAGAACAATTCCATAGATATGGCAGAGGCCCCGGGAAGAGAGATGAGCCATTCACCTGATAGTTTACAGCTGACCTTGTGAAGAGAACTGAGCTGTGGGAAGAGAGATGAGCCCTATGCCAGCCTACTGCTGAGATCAGAAGAAACTGGACCCATAGAACCTTAAGAGGGAAGAAGAAGGCTGAATCCTCACAGACGTCACCTGCCATCTTGCTTCAAAATGTGGTAACAGTGTTTGGGAAGGAAGTAACCTTGAGTTGGACTCTTTAGGGCCTTGTAAATTGTAAGCTTTTACCCCAAATAAATACCCTTTTATAAAAGCCAACAGATTTCTGATACTTTGTATCAGCACCCCTTTGGCTGACTAATACACTGTATGACAGAGGAGTCCAGAACTGCTGGCAGCCAGTCTATGGGGAAAAAGCATTGCCTAATAATGCCTTGATCTGGCCTTAGAACTGTAAGCTTGTAAGCCAATAAATCCCCATTGCAAAAGCCATCCTCTTTCTGGTATGTTGCATTTCATCTACCTGGAAGACTAAAATAGGTGGTAAGGCTGAATGTAATCAAGGAGAGCAATTGGGAAACAACTGTGGTCATCTATGCAGGGGGGATGTTGGCTTGGTAGAACCAGTGGAAGTGATAGGACCTGGAAATTAGTTGTGAAAGGGTGACGAGAGTTGAGTCTCTGCTTAGAATCATCTAATTTTATCCAGAAAACTCAAACTCATCCTTAAAAATACCTTCCTATTGAAGCCTTCCCAGACTTTCCATTGGCTTATACCCTTAACTACCTGAATCACTCAATGTTATATATATATATAATATATATATTAACTGTTTCTATCTTTTCTACTAGAATATGTGGTTCCTTTTGAGGGCAGTGATTTTTGCCCAAAGTTTTGTATTCCCAGGGCTTATTACATTGCTTGGCACATAAAAACTGTCAAATACTTATTGAATTAATGAATGGATTAGTAAACAAATGAATAGACTATCAGAATAGTGGGCATTATCCTGTGAAAGATATTTAAGCCTTCACATTGACATCTCCTAAATGGATATAAATGGAAAATTCCTAGATCATGTAGTGCAGAAAAGGGGCTTTGCTCTGGAGCTGGCACAACAAGAATGTTAAGTACTGGAATCTGAACATCAAGCACAGGCAACTTGGTTTCTTGAGGAGCAAAATTTGTCTCTGGGAGTATAAACAATCAGGGAGCCCTCCGTTCTTCTCTGACCTGGTTGGTTGAAATTCCAGTGTGTCACCATGAAGTACAAGGGAAGCACTAGGGAGCCATGGTCACTCTCCTGCACTACCTATTTGCTGCTTTGGGAGTAGACCAAAGTAAAAGCAACTCGGAACTAATTGGAATCATCAGTCTTGCCTGTCCTCAAATCAAACCAGTTCTCTGTGCTCTAGCCTAGTGAATCCACCACATATGTGCAGCACTTGATACTGTTTTAATAATTTCTTGCTAGACTAAATTAGACTGTATTTCATTGTTTGATTCAGATTTTCAGAAGTTTTAATCTTTTATTTAAAAAAGTGTTCTCATATCTGGCTTCCTGGTCCTCTATGAGCGCTTTCTGTTTTAATTCCTGGTCAGATTCAACAGAAATTAGTCTATTTTATTGGTTCTTTTGAAGAACCATCTTTTGGGGTTATTTATGAATTCTAATTTTATTCTATTTTCTTATTCATTGCTTTCTTCTTTGATTAATTCTTTCCTTGTGCTTACCCTTGACTTGCTTCAATGCTTTCTTATAAGTGCTCAGTTCATTTATCTTCACACTTTCTTGTTTAATATTTAAAATATTTATGACTGTTTTTCTCTGAATGTCTTATTGGAGATATATTCTTTTTATATAGAGTTCTCACTTTGGTTATTTCTAACTTCATTTTAATGGTAGTTTGGATTTTTCCTTTACTTGGGTTTTTAGGATTTTGGTTTGTATGATTTGATATAAATGATTAAATATATCTTATTATGCATTTCTTAAAAGTTGTCTTTGTTTATTTTTTCCCCTTTCGATTTATCAAGAGAGAGAATGTCAAAGGCTCCTACCATTGTTGAGGTCCTGAAAATGTATCCTTTTTAATTCTGGGAAAATATTTCCTTTATGTCGTTTAGTACAATTATAGTCAGCATATAAAGAGTTGATCATTATTGTGGTACTAAGAACTAATATCACTTATTAATATAAAATTATCTGATTTGCTCTATGTAAGTTTTTGGTAACTTAATTTGATATTAGTATTTTAATCTCTGCATCTATTGTTTGCCTTTGTTCTTCGTGTATTTCCTTTCCTTTTACTTTTATTCTGTTTATATCATTTTATTTTAGAAGGTTCTCTTAAAAAACAGCAGTTTTGGATTCAGTCTGCAACTCTTCACCTTTAATAAATTTTGTCTTGTCATCTATTTTCATGTTTTGTTTTCATATTTCTTTATATTTCCATTATTTTGAAATATGGATCTCATTTTCTTTGCTTTTATCTTTTGATATAAACACACACATACATACATTTAAATTCTGCTAGTGGTATTGAGTTTCAAAGTTTTTCAAATGCATTCTTTTTTTTGTCTTTGTTTTTTTAATGTTACATTCAAAAATTCAAATGCATTCTTTTTTTTTTTTTTAAAGATTTATTTATTTTTATTTATTTTTCTCCCCTCCCTCCCACCCTGGTTGTCTGTTCTCTGTGTCTATTTGCTGCGTCTTTGTCTGCTTCTGTTGTTGTCAGTGGCACAGGAATCTGTGTTTCTTTTTGTTGTGTCATCTTGTGTGTCAGCTCTCTGTGTGTGCGGCACCATTCCTGGGCAGGCTGCACTTTCTTTCACACTGGCCGGCTCTCCTTACGGGACACACTCCTTGCATGTGGGGCTCCCCTACGCAGGGGACACCCCTGCGTGGCAGGGCTCTCCTTGCGTGCATCAGCACTGTGCATGGGCCAGCTCCACACGGGTCAAGGAGGCCCGGGGTTTGAACCGCGGACCTCCCATGTGGTAGATGGACGCCCTAACCACTGGGCCAAGTCCACCGCCTTCAAATGCATTCTTTAGCTTACATTTCTCTAATCTTTAAAGAATAACACAGGCACTCACAGAAGTTGAGTGCCTCCTTCCCACATGAGAGGTCCTGGGTTCCGTTCCCAGTGCCTCCTGAAGAAAAAACAGACAATTAGCAAAAACCAGTGAGTAGACATCCAGCAAACAACAAGCAAAACAATGAGTAAACAGATGAGGGAACCAACTCTGGGGAGGGAAAAAAAAGATAACACAATATCTTTCATTACCACATTAAAAAAAATATGTATTATTTATTAATTTCTTCCAACCCACTCATTGTTTGCACTTGCTATGTCCTTTTGTCTTGTTAATCGCTTGATCCACTTCTGCTCCCTGCTTTGTTGTGTCTCTCATTGAGTTTTCCTTCTGTCTCTTGTTGTATCAGCTTGCTGTGCCTGCCCATCGTGCCAGCTTGCTGTCTTCTTTAGGAGGCACCGGAAACTGAACCAGGGACTCCCACATGGTAGATGGGAGACCAATCACTTGAGCCACGTCTGTTTCCCTGATTACCATATTTGAGCCAGCAATGTAGCCTACATTTTACCTTCTCATTGCTCATTGTCCTTCTCCCACTCAATTTTTATTAATGTAATATACAAATGTAAAATGTCTTCAAACTTTTTTATTTATGATTGGTACATGTGGGGGCATATCTTCTGAAATATCTGTTTTTTCATAGTTTTCACAAATATGAGACAAATTGCCTATAAAATTCTTGCACCAAAATGTTTTTCTCTTTAAATATTTAGTTTTTTTTCATGGTCCTTTGGCTTTAAATGTTGTTGTACATTATATTATAAGCCAGATCATGAAAAAGTAAGGGGCAGTGTATGTAGTGGTGCTGAAGACTGACTTTTGAACCACACAGACAGGGGTACAAGCCTTCCATCTACCACTTACCAGCCTACTATTTACCAGCCGTTAGACCTTGTAAAAGTTAGGCCACTGTTTCCCCACTAGTATAATGGACCTAATGATGCCACTTGACCTGAGAGGGTTATTGTAAGGATTCAGTGAATTAATTTATATAAAGTACCTAGCCCTGTACCTGTTATCCAATAATTATTTACTCAATTTTCCCTTCTGCTTCATTTTGGGCTGTTTTCTGAGATTACTTGTTGTCTAAATTTTATCCATCTTTTTTCCTCATGACCATCTTCATCTTCACTCTATGTTTTTATGTAGTCTTTTCCTCTGTATTTTGGAAGGGTATCCAAGTTTATCCTCATTTTTTCCTTTTTATCAAATCTGCCCTTTCCTTCAACCTAGATGTTAATTGTGCTATATTTATACAACTTTTTAAAAATTGTGAAATGTAAGGTACATACAGAAAAGTGTTTATTTCCTAAATGTACAGTGTGAGAAATTAGAAGAGGGTAATCCAGATTAAGAAAGTGGACACTGCAGCATCCCAGTGTACCCCCACATGCCTCGTCCCAATTACCAACCATTTGCCCTCTCACTCTGACTTTGACAGTAATCACTACCTTACTTTTTTCTTTTTTGAATAGTTGAACCCTAAATACTGTAGGTTAATTTGAAATTTTCTATGTAGGAAATCAACTAATACAACTCTTTTGTCTGGCTTCTTTTACAAATCATTGTTTGTGACATTCATTTACACTGTTGTCAGTAATTGTAGTTTGTTCATTTCATTTCTGTATAGTGTTCCATTGTTTGTGTATACCACCATCTTATTCCACCTACAGACGGACATTACATTTTTATAGTTTTTTGCTACTACAAACAATCTACTATGAACATTCTTGAAATTTGATTCCCCATGCACTTATGAAATTTCTTAGGATAAGTGTTGTTGCACCTATGGGAAGATTTGTTGGGTAATACAGCATAACTATAGTTTGCTTTAGTAGATATTGACAAACCATTCACTAAGGCCGTGATGTGTGCTATACAATGTTTTAAATTTCCTTAAAACCATTAATTATTTTACCAACTCATTTTAGTCTGCTTCTTCCTTGCCCTGATTCTCCTTGTTAAGAGTTGTATCTTTTTATACTGTACTTAAAAGGCTAATAAGTGTCCCCCAGTTTTCTTCTGGAATATAAAAATAGTTTTTTTTCATAAGTTACTTTTCTTGGTCTCTTAAATATTTTTCTCTTTTATTTATCCCGTAATTTTTTTCATAGACTGATTGTTTTTTTCTCCTTTCTTTCCCTTGAACAGGGTGCAATCTATCCAGACTCTGGGTTTGTCATCAGACAGGATGAGTAGACTTTTTCTTATACCTCCCTCATCCATGTCTTTCACAAACATGTGTTGATTTATTGATATGACCTAAAGATATATTGACATGGTCTCTTTTTCAGAGGAGAGATGAAGGTCAGGTTGAGGCATTGAGCTTTCAATCCAATTTCCAATTTCTAAGAAGGCATTTGTTCAACTGACATGGCACTTTCCAACTGTAATGCTTTGTTCTGTGATATGCCAACCACACTAATCCTTCTTTTTCTTGATGCAAACCAGGGTATGCCATGTGTTGAACAACAAATAGGTTTTTCTCAGTGAATCTCCAAATGCCTTGGGTTTTGTATTGAGTCCACTGAGTTCTGGTATTAGGTTATTAATCACTTAGTTATATATGTGGTGGGTTTCATCTTTTTCTATGTTTGCATGGATACTTTAGTAAAAACATAGAAGCAGCTTTATGGGAGGATGTCAGCCAGATTCCACTTTGACCTGGAAGTCTTAACACATTACATTTAACTAACAAAGTAGAGAAACATGAAAGCAAAGTATATATTATTAAATCTATGGAATTATATCACCTGGGAACATTACAGTAACAATGCTTAAGTATCCATCCAAAGAACTATTATAAATCTAAATCTACATTGTCATTTTATGGGGTAATGGTAACCAGGATTAGGGTGACTATAGTGATTAAACTCTGCTTTTGAGACATTAAACTGGTTTTATACAAGTTAGCTTTACAGAAGTTAGTTGGTGATATCTACTGAATTGAATATGTCAAGATATACAATCCATATAATTAAAAATGTATCATCTTTTCCATAAGATCAGTGACATATATTCTAAGGAGTCAAAAACTAAACATTTCCTGAATTATTTATATTCTTAAATGGACTAGAACAATGGTTTCCACACCTGGCTGTGCATCAGAATCACTTGGGGAGCTTGTTAAAATAATTCCTTATTCCCTGTCACACCTTAGATTTGTTGAATCAACGTATCCATGGGTAATGCCAAGAACGTGCATTTTAAAGAAGTGCCATCAGACTAGAGGCATATCTTTCCCTTTTGCTTTTCTAAGCAGTGGAATACTACAGGCACAAGTATATATGGACAAAAGGGATCATTGACTCTGATCTCTGGTCTGGTTCCCTAGTCCCAAGATCTTCTTGCTTCCAGATTGTCTTGTAGGGAAAAGCACCTGTCATTCAAGGAGGAATAGTTGGAATTTTGTAAACATTCCAGGAGTTGTGATGGATTTTATGGAAGAGGTGGCAAAATCAGCTTAATAGTATCATGAGTAGGGGACTGAAACCTGGGTATATGGCATCATGGCAGATGCTTAAAATCCCCTGGAGGGCGGCGGAGTTGGCCCAGTGGTTAGGGTGTCTGTCTATCACATGGGACGTCCGCGGTTCAAACCCCGGGCTTCCTTGACCCATGTGAAGCTGGCCCATGTGCAGTGCTGATGCGTGCAAGGAGTGCCCTGCCAAGCAGGGGTGACCCCGCGTAGGGGAGCCCCACGCACAAGGAGTGTGCCCCTTGCGAAAGAAAGCATAGCCTGCCTAAGAATGGCGCCACCCACATGGAGAGCTGACCCAACAACAACAAGATGACGCAACAAAAAGAGACACAGATTCCCATGCCACTGACAACAACAGAAGCGGACAAAGAAACAAGATGCAGCAAAATAGACACAGAGAACAGACAACCGGGTTTGGGCGGGAGGGAAGAGAAATAGATAAATAAATCTTTAAAAAAAATCCCATGGAAAACTAATGTTTTTCATAAGCTAGGACTTTTGGTTATATCTTACTGGCTATGAGGGACTGTGAGGGTAGTGTGATAGAACAGAAACAGCATGGTCATTATAAATAAAAAATTTGAATCCAAATTTTTATATTCCATAACTGTTTGACCTTGATCAAGTTAATTTACTTGTTAGGGCTTCAGTTTTCTTAGCAATAAAAAAATGTAGGAAAACAATATCTACCCACTGGGTTGTTGTTGAGAAAATGAAGTGTGAATGTGAAAATGCCTGGCATAGTGTCTAGAATATAGCAGTTTCTCTATAAATGTTAT
Source organism: Dasypus novemcinctus (assembly GCF_030445035.2). NCBI lineage: Eukaryota > Metazoa > Chordata > Mammalia > Cingulata > Dasypodidae > Dasypus > Dasypus novemcinctus. The sequence continues at coordinate 75,619,220 of NC_080675.1, forward strand.
TTTTTTTCACATATTATCCTTTTGTCAATCCACTCTATGAATGTTTACTGTCATATTTAGTGCTATTTTGTAGTTTTGTAGCCAAAGGCAATAAAAATCAAGAGCTCCATTAGTTCATTCAACAACTTTTTCCATGTATTTGTTTCCGTTGCCCAGTGTTGCATAACTAACCTTAAAACTTAAAACCATGAAACTTTATTTTCTTAGGATTCTGCAATATGGGTTTAACTTGATGGTTCTTCTGAAGATCTTACTGATAGTCACTTCTGTGGCTCCTTTCAGCTTATGGGTCAGCTGGGAACTAGACTAAGTTGGGACACTAAGATGGCCTGGCCTCTCTCTCTCTGACCTCTCTCTCTCCGGCTCAACTTCCTATATAGCAATTTAGAACTCCCAAAGGTGCAAAAGCAGAAGCTACCAGGCCTTCTCAAGGGTTAGTCCAAGAAGTAGCATAGCATTACTTTCATTGCATTCTATGATTAAATCTAGTCACCTGGAGCACCCCAATTAAATGGGAGGGAAGCATACAAGTGCATGAATCCTGGGAGTTGTGGTGCATTAGGGGTCACTGATGTAATGGATGATCACAATGCTTACTGCTGTGATTGACAATAGGGAGGGGGTAAAAGGAAGTGAAAGAGATTTCCAAATGTTATCTACACTTAGTTGGGGATATGGTGAATATACATATCCCCACTGAGTTATGGCTATAAGGCCTCATACTAATGTCACATTTATATTAAGAGAAGAGCTCTATATGGGGATGGAGCACTGAGGAAAGTTGACAGATGCCTGTTGAATGAGGCTGAGCCTAGGGAGATAGGAATTTTTCTAGGAGGAGAGCAATGGGCTGAGTGTCCCAAGGTTCTTTAAGCCCTGTAATAGTTCATGTCCCAACCTGGGCTGGTTACTATTCCTTCTGAACAGCTGCTTTGTTTGAGCATCTTGCTAGGCCACCGCCAGTCCTCAGATGCCTTTTGATTAGTTGGGCAGAGGTTAGCTCAGGAAGGAAAAAAATGTGGAAAGAGAATAAAGTTTGGCAAAGTGGGGTCAGGGACGAGACCAACTGTTATGTTGGGTGGTTCACCTTTAGGGAAAGCAGACCATAGTACAATGTGTTTGTATCTTCTGTAGGAATGTCATCTGCACATCTGCTTGGGTGTTCCAAATAGAGATACCTTCTGTCCTTGAAATTGTTTGCCTCAAAAGTTAAGATTTTCAATTTAAATTTCTGCTACTATAAAGAGACTAACAGTCTCACTATTCTATATCTGTCTCCATGTTTGGATTTTAAAATTTCAGGCATACTATTGATATTTGATGTTCACAAAGGGCCTGATTTTACACACCAAGTCTCTATCTTTGAGCAAGTATCATAGGGAACAAAAGCTTTAGAACAGGGGCTCTTAACAAGGGATATGTGAGCTTGAATTGAAATAAAAAAAACTACTATCCTTGTGGGGACATGTTGGTACAGGTGTGACGTATTTATTAAATAATACACAGTATAGTGTGGACTTAGAAAGGGATCTGTGGTTTTGACCTGACTGGCAAAGGGGTCCATGAAACAAAAAAACTTAAGAACCCCTGCTTTAGAGCCATGGTACCTAGGTTCAAGTTCTTATTCTTCAAGTCCCTTAAATTCTCTGACTTTCTCTTTACTTATAGCAAAATATGTTTACTTAATAATATAGCGTTTCCCAACTAACTCACCAATTTGGTAGGAGAATTAAATGGCATAATGACACATATATGACACAATTTGAATGGCACATAAATGACACAGAACAAATGAAAATTTTAGAATGCCACTGTATCAGTCAGGCTTTCCCAGATAAACAGAAGCAATAGGATATATGTATATAATATATATGTGCATGTATACATGTATATAAATATATATATATTTATATATATATATATAATTTATAGGACAGACTGGCAGGCTGGAAACTCAGAACAGGAATTGCTGTTATAGTCTTGAAGCAGAATTTCTTGGATGAGGCCTACTCACAGGATCAAGGTTAATACCCATTACTTAAAGTCAACTAATTACATATGCTAAGAACATCTACAAAATACCTTCACAACATCTAGACTAGTGTTTGACCAAAAAGCTGGGTAGCAGATCCTAACCAAATTGATATATAAAAATTACCTATCACAACTATATACAGTACATGTTAGCCACATCAGGTTCTTTGTGGAATAAATAAAATACTCATTGCTATTGTTTTCCAATGTCTGAAACACAGCAGCCATTTAGTAAATGTTGTTTGAATCAATACCTGAATTTATAAAAGCCCCATCTGCATTAACTGGCTATTTTGATCAATTTGGGACTGAATAAATGAAATATAATTGTTAGCTAAATTAATCTTGTGTTCACTGGTAACCTAATATCCAATATGACTTTTACATCTGCAGTTTTTTTTCTGGTGTCATGTGTCTACTGCTTCAATTCTAAAGAATTCCAATGAATGTGGTTAAATGGTCTATGTAGACTCAGACAAAGAACAGATTTGAGGACTTCAGTACACTTTACAATGAACATTAAAATCTCAACTGGTTATCACCTCCCAAAAAGTTAAAATAAATGTAAAAGAAACTTGCCAAACTTAGTTATTGCTTCCATCTTATTCCAGCAAATTCATAAGAAGGTCCTTCTAAAAGACCTTGAATAAAAGCAAAAAATGGTAAAGACAAATGAGTTTATATGGCTAAGAGACTTCAAAATGAGTCAGGAGGTCATCAGAGGGGTCATTCTTATGCACATCTTAGCAGGATCTGAGCGACAGCCAAAATAGATACAACCCCAGGTAGTGGTGCTCAAGGGCTACAGAGACACCCAGTTCTTATGGTCATGACAGATAGCTCTGGAGTTCAGTGCCTTGCAGTGGGCCCTACTCTGGAATTTGTGCTCCTGAGTGTGATAGAGTGGAACTCAGATGTGACCTCTCTATGCATGCCTTTTCTGTCACTTTTACTGAGCCTGTGGTTGGTGCTGGGGTTGGTGTATGCTTAGGAGACTTGAATCTCTGGACCGTCTATGTGCCAGCTGGTTCCTGAGCCTCAGCAGAGTTGCAACACTTATTCTCTGGTTCGTTGGACTTACCCAAGTCAGCCAACAGGGGGTCAACCACCACACAGGGAACCAAGAGAGTCTACAGCTGCAAGCAGGAGAATCCCATCCATCAGCCATGTGGGATCTAAACTCCCTGTCAATTTAGAGGTGGAGTGGACATTGCCATCCCACGGTCCACAGGATAGAGGAATAAAATATGGATTAGAGTGGATTTAGTGGTATTCTACTATAAAATTATTGTGAATCTAGCAATGGAAGAAATTATATCATTGATGTGGAGACCGTGGCCATGGGAGTTGCTGAAGGCAGGGAGAGGGAAAAAGACGTGTGATAATGGGGCATTTTTGGGACCTGGAGTTGTCCTCAATGATATTGCAGGGACAGATGCAGGACATTGTGTATACTGCCATAACCCACTGAATGGACTGCGAGAGAGTGTAAACTACAACATAAACTATAATCCACACTGTGTAGCAATGCTCCAAAATCTACTCATCAAATACAATGAGTATACCACACTAATGAGGGAAGTTGTCGATGTGGGAGGAATGGGGCGTGTGGGGAGTGGGGTATATGGAAACCTCTTACTTTTTTTTTTTTTTTAAATTTTTATTTAATTCCCCCACTCCCCCGGTTGTCTGTTCTCTGTGTCTATTTGCTGCGTCTTGTTTCTTTGTCCGCTTCTGTTGTCGTCAGCGGCATGGGAAGTGTGGGCGGCGCCATTCCTGGGCAGGCTGCACTTTTCTTTCGCGCTGGGTGGCTCTCTTTACGGGTGCACTCCTTGCGCGTGGGGCTCCCCTACGCGGGGGACACCCCTGCGTGGCACGGCACTCCTTGCGCCCATCAGCACTGCGCATGGCCAGCTCCACACGGGTCAAGGAGGACCGGGGTTTGAACCGTGGACCTCCCATGTGGTAGACGGACGCCCTAACCACTGGGCCAAGTCTGTTTCCCCCTCTTACATTTTTTTTCATGTAACATTTTGTGTGATCCATGTATCTTCAAAAAAAAAAAAAGATAATAGAAAAAAGAAGTTCCTTCTAGAAAATAACTACTTTTCTAGGTTCGGGGTCAACAACTATAGCCTGTAGGCCAGATGTGGCCTGTTTTTGTACAGCTTGTGAACTAAAAATGTTTTTACTGTTTTTAGTGGTTGAAAATAAGAATAATATTTTATGACACATGAAAAATATATGAAATTCAAAATTCAGTATCCATAAACAAAGTTTTACTGGAACTCAGCCATGCTCATTCATGTATTTATTGTCTATGGCTGTTTTTGTGCTACAAAAGTAGAGTCGAATAGCTGCAGCAGAGACTTTTGGGCCCCAAAAGCCTAAAATTTCTACGCTTAGGCCCCTTACAGGAAAAGTTTGCTGATTCTTGCTCTGGGCTCTTCAGAGAGGAAGCAGGGCACCTGAATTTTCCCCACAGTGTAAGAAGTAACTGACAGTTTTCAATTTCCAGATAGGGAATCAGGAATAGCTGGGGCCTGTTACCCTTGAAAACATTGTCTTTGGCCCCAATCGATGGGAATTTACTCAGCTGTTTTTGTGGAAGTTTCCAGCCCTGTAGAGAATTTCACATTCACTCTGGGCTTCTCGTTCTTCTGGCAAAAGTAATTTACCTATTAAATATATATATATAAAATATTCACTAAAGACATGTTTCATATTGGATCAGATACTGAAAGGTATTGATAGTCTCTAACCTCTAGGAGTTTATTGTCTAGGCAGGTAAAACAAGATGTACATCCCTAAATTTCTGGGACTAATGGCACTAAGTGAAGAGGATGACTTTTGGGGTTTTTTTTTTGGTCTGGCTAACACTGCTCCTTCTGGTGTTTGAATCCCTCTCTTCTTTTTGAATTTAAAATCTATTTTGTTTGATATTATTAGTGTTGCTACTCCAGATCTTATTTGGTTACTATTTGCATGGCATATCTTTTCCCAAACATTCACTTTCAACCTGGTTGTTTCCTTACATCTGAGGTAAATCTCTTGTAGACAGCATGTAGACAGCTCATATTTTAAAAATTCTGTTCTGTCAGTCTATGCCTTTTGATTGGGGTGTTCAGGCCATTAACATTCAATGTTATTACTGTAAAAGCATTACTTATGTTGTCCATTTTATCCTTTGACTTTCCATTATCGTATCTTACTACTGTTTGTTTTTACCCTTCAATTTTCCCTTCCTAATACTCTTCATTTTTACATTCTCCTGCAAGTCTCTCACCCTTGTTTTTTCCTTCCAGGCTGCACCACTCCCTTTAGTATTTCTTGTAATTCTGGTCTTTTGGTAAGATAGTCTACCAGTTTTTGTTTATCTGTGGAGGCTTTAAACTCACCCTCATTTTTGAAGTACAGTTTTACCAGATACAGAATTCTTAGCTGGCGTTATTTTCTTTCAGTACCTTAAATACAACATACTATTTTCTTCTCACTTCCATGGTTTCTGATAAGAGGTTGTCACTTAATCTTACTGAGGTTCCCTTGTATGTGATGCTTTGCTTTTCTCTTGCTGCTTTCAGAATTCTCTTTCTCACTGATATTCTTCATTCTGAACTTGTCTAGAAGTAGGTCTATTTGGATTTATTCTGTTTGTGGTATGTTGTACTTCTTGGATATTGATATTTATGTCTTTTATTAGGGTTGGGAACTTTTTGGTCATTATTTCCTCAAATATTCATTCTTCCCCTTTTCCATTCTCCTCCCCTTCTGGGACATCAATAAAGTGTATGTTTGTGAGTTTCACATTGTCATTCAATTCCCTGAGACCTGTTCCATTTTTCCCATTCTTTTCTTTTTCTGTTCTCCTGTCTTTTCAAGTTCAGATATTCTGTCCTTGAAATCACTAATTCTGTTCAAACAATTCAAATTTGCTTGTATATGCCTCAAATATATATTTTTTGAAGGTTTATTTTATTTATTTATTCCCCCCCCCAAATGTTTGCTTTCTCTGTCTGCTCTCTGTGTCTGTTTTGTGCTTTCTGTGCCTGCTTACCTTCTTTTTAGGAGTCACTGGGAACTGAACCTGGGACCTCCTGTGTGGGAGGGAGGCACTGAGCCATCCCCACTCCCTGCTTGTTGTGCTCTCATTTTGTTTCCTTGTTGTGTCTCCTCATTGCATCATCTTGTTGCATCATCATGTTGCATCATCTCACTGCACAAGCCTGTCACATTGGCTCATTGTCTTGCTCATTTTCTTTAGGATGCACTGGGAATAGAACCTGGGACCTCCTTTGTGGTAGGTGGGCACCCAACTGCTTGAGCTACATCTGCCTCCCTCTAATATATATATATATATAAAAATATATACATATATTTTTAAGATTTCTTTCTTTCTCTCCCCTTTCCCCCCACCCCAGTTGTCTGTTCTCTGTGTCTATTTGCTGTGCATTCTTCTTTCTCCGCTTCTGTTGTTGTCAGTGGCACAGGAATCTGTTTCTTTTTGTTGTGTCATCTTGTTATGTTAACTCTCTGTGTGTGTGGTGCCATTCCTGGGCAGGCTGCACTTTCCTTCGCTCTGGGCGGCTCTCCTTATGGGGTGCACTCCTTGAGTGTGGGGCTCCCCTACGTGGGGGACACGCCAGCATGGCACGGCACTCCTTGTGTGCATCAGCACTGCGCGTGGGCCAGCTCCACATGGGTCAAGGAGGCCCAGGGTTTGAACCACGGACCTCCCAAGTGGTAGATGGATGCCCTAACCACTGGGCTAAGTCTGCTTCCCTAATATATATATTTTTAATATTTTTGAAAATCTCTCTTTTTTTAAAGATTTATTCATTTATTTTTCCTCCCCGCCACCCCCTGTTGTTTGTTTTCTGTGTCCATTCACTGTGTGTTCTTCTGTGTCTGCTTGTATTCTTATTAAGTGGCTCTGAGAACTGATCCTGGGACCTTCTGGAGTGGGAAAGAGGCAATCATTCTCTTGTGCCACCTCAGCTCCCTCCACCTCAGCTCCCTGTTCTGCTATGTGTCTTATGGGTTCTCCTCTGTGTCTCTTTTTGTTGTGTCATCTTGCTGCACCAGCTCTCCGCATCAGCTGACACTCTTGCATGGGCCAGCAATCTGCATGGACCAGCTTACTGCGTGAACCAGCTTGCCTTCACCAGCAGGCCCTGGGCATCAAGCCCTGGACCTCCTATATGGTAGATGGGAGCCCAACTACATGAGACACATCTGCTTGGTGTAATATATATATATATATATATATATTACCCCCATACATTAAAAAAAAATATTTCCTGCCCCCTTGTGGCATTTTGCATGTTGTCTGCTCTGTGTCCATTCACTGTGTGTTCTTCTGTGTCTGTATTTATTTATTTTATTTCCCCTCCCCCCTTGCAGCTTGCTTGTTGTCTTCTCTCTATGTCCATTTGCTGTGCGCTCTTCCTTTCTTTTTTCTTTTTTGTTTGTCTCCCTTTTTTGTTGTTGTTGCATCACCTTGCTGAGTCAGTTCTCCATGGCACTTGTGGGCCAGGCAGTGCTCCGGGCCAGGTGGTCCTCTGCAGCATGTGGGCAAGCTTGCCTTCATAAGGAGGCCCCAGGACACAAACCTAGGGCCTCCCATATGGTAGATGGGAGCCCAACTGATTGAGCCACAGCAGCTTCCCCCCCATATATATATATATATATATATATATATATATAAAGATAAAAAATAAAATATTTTATATATATTTTATTTTTTATCTTTATTTTTTTAATGTTACAATAAAAAAATGAGGTCCCAATACACCCCCCTACACCCCTCACCCCACTCCTCCCACAACAACAAACCCCTCCATCATCATGGGACATCCATTGCACTTGGTGAACACATCTCTAAGCACTGCTGCACCACATGGTCAATGGTCCACATTATAGTTTACACTCTCCCCCAGTTCACCCAGTGGGCCTTGGGAGGACATACAATGCCCAGGAACTGTCTCTGCAGTACCATCCAGGACAACTCCAAGTCCTGAAAATGCTGCCACTTCACATCTCTTCTTCCCACTCCCTACCCTCAGCAGCTTCTGTGGCCACTTTCTCCACATCAATGCTTCATTTACTTCCATTACTAATCACAATAGTTCCAGAATAGAATATCAGTAAGTCCACTCTAATCCATACTCTATTCCTCCATTCTGTGGGCCCTGGGATGGTTATGTCACTCCACCTCTATATTGAAAGGGTGCTTAGATTCCACTTGGATGATGGATACCATTCTCCTGCTTGCAGTTGTAGGCACTTTTGGCTCACTGGTGTGGTAGTTAACCTTCTTCACCTCCCTGTTAGCTGGCTGGAGTAAGTCCAATAAACCAGAGGGTAGGAGTTGCAAGTCTTTTGAGGCTCAGGACCTGGCTATCACATGGACCGCTGGTACAGTGGTATCATGCAAGATTCTCCCCTAATATATTTTTAATCTCATCTATTGTGTCTTTCATTCCCATAAGCTTTGTTACTTTTCTTTGCAGGCTTTCAAATTCTTTATGCTCATTGCATGTATTCTTAATATCCTTTATCTCTTTAGTCATTTTTTTTTCAACTCTTTGAACTGACTTAGAAGATTTGTGAGATTATCATTGATTAGTTTTCTTAAATCTTGTATGACTTTAGGATATTTGGTTTGTTCCTTTGACTGGGCTATCTCTTTCTGTTTCCTAGTATGGCATTTAACTTTTCACTGATGTGTAGGCATCTGACTATGTTGGTGAATTTACTCTGATGGTCAAGTTCTCTCTCTTACTTAGTGTTTTTTTTTTGTTTTCTTCTTCATGCTTCTTCTTTGATTTTTGGTTCAACTCATTCTGAGTCTTTAAAATTGCCCAGTATAAGTTATCAAAATTGGGTCAGGGATTCACTAATGTGGGCATAGATTTTTTTCCCAGGATTTTAGGTTAAGAGAGACCTAAAAGTCTTTTTTCTCTTGCAATTTGTTGGCCAGCCAGCAGATGGTGCTCATCAGTGAAACTTTCTACAGAGGTGTTTATTTCTTCCTCTGCTTACTCATGTTTCTGCATAGAGCCAAGATTCACTGGCCAAATTCACTGAAGAGAAACCACTTTCCTCCCTCTGCCATATCCTCCCTCTTCCCAGAGAGGAAGATATCTGTTCCACTCTCAGTCAACTACAGTGGGCCACAGGTTTTCTCCAGGCTGCCCACCTTGAGGATGGGGGATGGGTGCCCTTCCCAGATGCAACAAGGGTTTAGTAACTCATATTTTTTGTTTCAGATTCTTTGTCTCTCTGTCCCTTGCCATCTTGGGTGTTACATAGCACTGTCTCAATCTATTGGGTCCCAAAGCAGGCCCCTTGGACAACTTTTGACCCTTTCAATGTTGTTTTTGTGAGAGAGCTGAGCCCTGCCTGCCTACTCTGATGACATCTTCCCAGAACTCCCCTCTTTAATTTTTGACATCTACCATTTCCCCTTTTCAGTGCATGGGTCTTGGGTAGAACTGACTTCAACCCCTATTCCAACCCCTGAACATGAAATTCAGGGCTGGTCCTCTTACCATTAGACCTGGAACTTCTGCTAAAACTTTGGGAAAGATGGTCCTCTTTTCCCTGGGATTTCCAACCGCTGGGATTATATAAACCACCCTGTGGGGAGAACTTGGTTGAGAAAGAAACTGCACAGAAGGAAAGCAGAGCCAAGAGATGGAGAAAATGAGAAAAATTCCCAATGACATTGACCAAAACTCTGAACACTCCTGTGCCTTAATTCCTTTTACTTCCTGTCATGTGAACCAACACAGTCCACTTATTTACAAATGATTGATTAAAGAAAAGGCAAGGGCTTGAGTGCAAAGATGAGTGGCATAAAGAGGAGATGCAAAAAGTTAGAGAAGAGTGAGATCAGAGCTTGCTGATGCAAGTGAGGGGGCAACTGTTGCCTTAGTGGGTGCTGAAGGATAGAATGTAGAGGGGTAGGGTAGGCAAGAAAGGCAGAGAGAAAATGTGTGAGAAGAAAAATCTCTTCCATTCTTGCAATGCAAACCTAATAAAATGTGAAAAAAGAGTAGACTGAAGCAATGTCAAAGCAAAGTCAGTCTTGCAAAAGTGGAACTAGACTTCCTCATAGTTCTAATCATCGTACGTTCAAACAGTTCTCAAAGAAAAATGAGATGTAAAGGGAGAAACATAGTAGTTATTAACTACTTAGCATCCATCTGAGTTGAACAGGGCAACTCTTCTGGTTTCAGTCCAGTCAGTTGTTACAGACACAGTAATATCAGTTCTACCTCTGAGCATTGGCAAGGGGAATTTGACCTTTAAGTTTTAAAGGAAATGAGAAACAAAGGGCTTATATAATTAAAACCTGTTTCTGTCTCAAAATCAATTTGATTTAAATCAGGAGCCAACAGTCTCCCTTTCCCTCTAATTGTTTTACCTTGGCTCCTGGTACCCTATTCTTGTTCTTTTGTGAATAGCTCATTAGTGGTGGGCAGATGTTCTCATTGGCTGTACCTTGTTAATGAGAAAACAATATATGCTGCATTGTGGTCCAAGAGAAGTTAATATTGAATCCAAAATAGAATAATGAACAAGAACATATACTTCTTACATGTGTGTTAGCGGCCATCTCTGAATTGTAGTTTATTTCCTATTTGATTTTCTTGGTAAACATCCCATTAAGAAGAATGGGGTGAAACTATTCAGTCATGTTCAGCTTCAAGGATGCTAAGACTGTCCCCTTCTATCCAGTTTGTTTTGCTTTTATCATTTGAAAAGGGACTAGACAGAAATATTTTAAATATCTTGCATATGAATATTTGCTATAACCAATACTAAATCAAGACTAAATCAATCAGGTACAATTCTAGGGAAACATAATAAAAAAGATGTCAGTGAGAAGTATAAAAGTCTAATTAAAAAAAGTTGTTTTTCAGAGTGGGCATCACCATTCCCAAATCCTTAACCTAAGGGGGGGAATGCAACTATGGACCAAAGTAGACTTATTATTCTAGTAATGGGAGAACTTGTAACATAGAAAGATAGTAGTCACCAGAGAGAAGAATATATGTAACATGGGGCATTTTTTGGACATTGGAATTATCCTCCATGACATTGCAAGGACAGATACAGGCCATTATATATTTTGTCAAAACTTACAAAATTGTGCAGTGCATAGTATAAACTATAATGTAAATTATAGTCCATAGTTAGTAGAAATGCTTCAATGTGTGTTCATCTGTTGCAACAAATGTACTACACTAATGAAAGATGTTATTTAATGGCGCAAAGTGTGAGAGGGGGAGAGAGGGGGGTTATATGGAAATCTATATTTTTGATGTAACATTTATGTAATCTAAGGCTTCTTTTTAAAAAAAAGTTGTTTTGGACTAGGTAATACAGTGACAAGTTTCAGATGTCATCAAAATATATAAAGAGATTTACCTCTGTCCCCTGTCAATCTCAGTTTTATTACCTACAGGTAACCACTGCATAAATTTCTTATTTATACTTCCAGATAATTTTTATGTACATATAAGCCAGCCAGATAGATCTTGTTTATTTTCCTTTCTTTTGTAAACAATTGGTTGCATACTTGTGGTGGCTTGAAGCTTTATGTACTCCAGAAAAACATGTTCACACATTTAAGCCATTCCTGTGGGTGTGGACTCATTGTAAATAGGACAGCTTGATGAGGTTACTGTCAGTTCAGGTGTGACCCACCTCAGTTAGGATGGGTTTTAATCCTATTACTGGGATCCTTTATAAACAGAGGAAAAGTCAGACACAGAGAGAAAGCCACAGGAAGTAAGAAGCTGAAATCAATCAATGGAATCAGGAGGAGAATGGAGAGACAAAGAGAGGCTGCCATGTGACAAGCTAAAAACCAGGTATCACCAGCAGCCAGCCCTAGAAAGCCACTGCCCCTGGGGAGAAAGCATCACCTTGATTATGCCTTGATTTGGACTTTCTCTTAGCCTCAAAACCATAAGCAAATAAATTTCCATTGTTTAACCCGACCTATTTCATGGTATTTGCTCGAGCAGCCTAGGAAACTGAAACAATATTCTACACATTTTCTGCATCTTTATCTTGCTATTAAACTTAATAATACATGATGGAGATGCAAAGACTGATGATTTTAAAAGAGCACTAGATGCAAATTTCAAAGATTTGTGCATAAATATTATCACTGTATCTATGGCATAATATTGCCGGCTTTTAAAAAGCAATGTGGAATAGAAATGTTGAGTATTTACTTGCATGATAATCTTCAGACACAGCTAGTCAGTTTTCTTTCTGGCAGTGTTCTTTCACTTTTGACACAAGTAATCCATATTCCTTGTAGAAAAAATGGAAAGTAAATAAACAAAGAGAAAGAAATCACCCCAAATTTTTGCCTCTTAAAGATTCTCATTTACATCTTGGTGTTTAAGGAGAGACTTTCCTTTCCTCTCTCTTTTTTGTTTCTCCCTCTCTCTTTGTGTAAATGTACATACACAGTCACATACACATATAGTTTAAATATGAGATCACATTATATATGTAGTTCTGCAACTTGCTTTTCTCACTTAACAACTTTCTGTGTCAATAAAATTAAGTCTACACCATCTTTTTAAATCATAGCAAACTATTTCATTATATGGATATTACATAATTTTTTAAAAAAAGATTTATTTATTTAATTCCATGTGTGTCCCCCTCCCCCCCACCCCCACCCCCACCCCATTGTCTGTTCTCTGTGTCTATATGCTGTGTCTTGTTTCTTTGTCCGCTTCTGCTGTCAGCGGCAGGGGAAGTGTGGGCGGTGCCATTCCTGGGCAGGCTGCTCTTTCTTTTGCGCTGGGCGGCTCTCCTTATAGGTGCACTCCTTGCGCGTGGGGCTCCCCTACGCCGGGACACCCCTGTGTGGCAGGGTACTCCTTGCACACATCAGCACTGCACATGGGCCAGCTCCACACGGGTCAAGGAGGCCCGGGGCTTGAACCGCAGACCTCCCATGTGGTAGACGGACGCCCTAACCACTGGGCCAAGTCCGTTTCCCTACATAATTTATTTAACAAATCCCCTGTGGTTAAACACTTGGACAGCTTCTAATATTTGCTATAATAAGCAATTCACACTTTGCAACATTCTTAAGAGCTTAATGTCTTATTGACACCAGATTTTCATATGCCCCGTCCGAAGATATTTTCCCCCTTTGATCGTTCCCCTTTTAGAAACACTTGCAATAGTAAGATATTTTATTCTGTGTGATAACAAGACTGAATCAAGGTGGACAGTTGCCAAAGAGGCAGCTTTATCAGTTGGTTGTAAAGAAGAATAGAGGTTTCTGCCCACCTGTAAACTCACCATGGTTACTGAGAGGTGGACAGTCTTGCCCGTATACATACCTTACAGTGATATCATCCTTCTCCTTGTCTCTTTCAAGTCTGGTCTTGATATATATTTTAATCAGAGCTCACTGGTATAAAATGTAGCCATATGGACTATATATTTAGTCCCCTGAGAAAATAATTTAGAAAGTCAAGACTTATTTGGATGCAGAAGTTCTGGGATGTTTGTTCAAAACAAATCTCACTGTCTTATGATAATAGTAAGCATTTCAGTAGGGTAGAGTCTTCAGGGTGCCAGAGGTAAGAGGTAGAGTATCGTGTTGAGAATTATTAAAAATAAGGGCCATTTACCTGAGCCTGTTGGAGAAGAAAAATACATCTAAATAGGGCAAGAGCAGTCATAATTATGTTTTAATTTGCATCTCATCTTCCCGCAGGTCATGCAGGATAGCAAAAACAATTAGCATTTCATAATGCAGTAATCCTGTATTCTAGAAAAACAATCATATGTGAAAACCAAATTAATTCCCAGAATGATGGAATGGAACTTACAGGCACCATGTTTGGTTCAGCTAGTACATGTTTTATACATTCTGATACAGCAAAAGCAGATGAAATTTTGGAGATGGGGCTTCCTTCCTTTGAGGAACATAGACGTTTTTATAGTAGTTTTCCTTCTACTTTCTCAGTGTGGTCTTGTGTGTATGTGTGTGTATTTGTATCTGAGCTTTTGGGTTCACTTCTCCAGAGTTTCTCAATTAGGTCACAGTTTTTGCGAGCACAGTGTCATAGAAGCACGGACGATGAGAGACCAGGGTGGCTTCAGTCGCATTGTGGTAACTGACTCAACATCATCCCTCAAGTCACCAGGCTTAAGGTTTAAGATTTGGAATGTTATTTTCAAACCACAGGTTGTTAAAGTAAATTTAAAAAAATATATTTTTCCCCCACTTCGAATGCAATTCATAGATGTCTTTCTTGTTAAGTAGTTCAAATTCCTCCAAATTTCTTTAAAAAAAAAGTACCACGTGCATGGGTAGGTATCAGTGATACTCAGGACCTGTCTTTCTAATCATTTTAATGTGGCATAACATATTCTATGCTGCTCATGAGTAAAAGAACTGTCTGGGGTTTTGTTTTAAAGAGTTTTGGGGCCCATATCTTGTGTTTGTCCCTCAGGTTCTACTTTCGACTCTTCTCCATCCTCCTTCAGTCCTAGGAGGAGAGCTCTATGAAAAATCCTATGGACCTCCTTGCCTTGTGGTGTCTTGGTGGATTCAGCCCCCACTGGAGGTTGGAGGAATGGAGATTGGGGTATTTATTATTCCCAAGCTCCCTTCCTACAAGTCCACAGAGGGAAATTGCTGCAGCTTATCTTGGGTAAGCACTGTCCCTTTGCTTTCCCGTACTATACATTTGTACATCGCCTCTTTATTAATCTCTCCTCAGATTAACCAATTTGAATGCGCCATCTGTTTCTATGGAATTCTAATTCCTCTCTTTATGGGATTCAGATTCTGAAGGTTTGGGAATCTATATGTTAATTAGTACCTCATCTGGATTCTAGGGCTATCAGTTTTTAGCTGAGTAAGCTTGGTTATGTTACTTAACCTTGCTGAACTTCAGTTTTTTCATCTGTAAAATGCTTAGTTTGCTAACCTAATTTTGAGTCCTTGGCCCTTTGCTCATTCTGAACTGGCCACCCACTGGCCACCTCATAAACTCCACGAAGGCAGAGGCCCTGTGTATTTTGCTCAGCACCGTAGTCAGAGTCAAGGGGGTGATTTGGGAGGGGGACTTATGTCCCCAAACCAGTTCAAAGAAACTTTTCAGTCTAAATAAAAACAGTGCCCTTATTATGCAAATATAGCTTCAAGACAAATCCCCTTGTTTCATAATAGCATTCCAGAGCCTCGGTTATACAAACAGTACCAAGCACAATGACTGGCCCAGAGCAGATACAATATTTGAATACACATAGACCCCTTTGTTCATATTTGTAGACTTATCCCTTCCCTGAGCTCTAGCTCTGAATTTGCAATTGCTTCTTTGTTTCCCCCATGAGATGGCTCCCTTATCTCATTGCTTGTTGTTTTTGTTCACTGTTTTTGCTGTTGTTTGTGCTCACTGTCTGCTCATTGTCCCTGCTTGCTGTTTTTGCTTGGTGTCTGCTCCTTGCTCTTTGCTTGCTGCCTGCTTGTTGTCAGCCTGATTTTTCTTTAGGAGACATTGGAAACTGAATCTGGGGCCTCCCATGTGGGAAGTGGACACCTAACTGCTTGAGCCACATCTGTTTCCACTGCGTTTGTTTTTGCTTGTTGTCTGCTCATTGTCCCCACTTGATGTCTACCTGTCTTCTCTAGGAGGCACTGGGAACTGAACCTGGGGCCTCTCATGTGGGAGGTGGGCACACAACCACTTGAGCTTTATCTGTTCCTCTCCAATTTCTTCTTAATTAATTCATTGCAATCTGGCAATGACTATTTCCTTGATTATTTTAGTGGATTTTTATATTTCTGCCATTTAAAAAGTACCATGTGTTGTTTTGAATTAATGAAGTTAATTCAATCTTTTTAAAAAACGAGGCAGAGTATAAATTCCAAAAACTAACAAACTACTGACTGAATATTTTCATTAAGATCTTCTGTGTCACCTCAAACTCAACATGCTTGAAACCACTTTCACTTTCTCCCCTCCAAAGTGTCTCTCCTAATTTCCTTGCCATGCCATTTTTGTCAATGGTATTACTGTTCTTTTTTAAAAATATTTAAATTGAAGTTTATTATTCATACATGAACATCCAAAAACAATAAGTATATTGTATAAGTTGTGAACTTACAAAACAAACATGCATAGCATCATACAGGGCTCCCATACATCACCCCACTACTAATACCTTGCATTGTTATGAAACAATTGTTACAGACTATGAAAGAGCATCATCAAAACGTTACTACTAACTATAGCCAATATCTTACATTTGGTGTATTTTCCTTTCAACCCACCTGGTCATGACATCCTGTATTAGTATTATACACTTGTTATAGTTCTTGAGAGTAAGTTCTCATATTCTGTTAACCACAGTCCATCTTCCTCCACAGGATTCATTGTTGTACAGTCCAATGGTTTTTGAAATCCATTTGAAGTGTATACTCATTTGCTGTCATTTTCATCACAGTGTTGTGCTGTCAACACTTTTCAATTTTAGAACGTTTTCATTACTCCAAAAGGAAAAATCCCATCCCCCTTATGCCCTATTGTTGTCTCTTAGTATTGATATATCTTCTTTGCCATTGCTGCAAAAAATATTACAATATTACTGTTAATTATAATGCATGAATCACATCAGTTGTAATTTTCCCATGTGTTACCATATGCTTAACGCTTTGTAAAGGGAGGACATTCTTATACTATTAACCAGAATTTTCATCCACCACCGAAATTACTATGTTATACAGTCCCTACATTATTCACTTGCTCCCTTTCAACTGAAATATTACATCTACAGACTACCCCTTTCAACCATAATCACATTTATAAATCACCAGTGTTAGTTATACTCACTTAAATATATTACCATCAACTCTCTTCGTTTCCACACATTTACAGTAAGCCTTATTAAAAGTTCTACACACATTAAGTATCAGCTCCTATTCTCAACCCACATTTAATTTCCTAGTAACCCATACTCTAGAGTTTACCTCTGTGAGTTTACTCATTGTTTTAATTCATGTTAGTGAGACCATACAATATTTGTCCTTTTGTATCTGACTTATTTAACTTAACATAATGTCCTCAAGTTTCATTCATGTTGTCATATGTATCTGATTACATTTCTTCCTACAGCTGAATAGTATTCCCTTGTATGAATATACCACATTTTTTATCTATTCATAGATTGATGGGTGTTTCCATATATTTAACAATTGTGAGTAATGCTACTATGAACATTGGTGTGCAAATGTCAGTTTGTGTCCTTGCTTTCAATTCTTCTGAATATATTCCTATTAGCAGGATTTCTGGATCATATGGCAGTTCTATATTTAGTTTCTTGAGGAACCCCCAAACTGTGTTCCATGAAGCCTGCACCATTCTACATTCGCACCAACAGTGAAGGAGTGTTACTCTTTCTCCATATCTTGTCCAGCACTTACAGTTTTCTGTTTTTTTAAAATTAATGGCCATTCTATAAGGTATGAAATGGTATCTCAGTGTAATTTTGATCTGCATTTCCCTAATAGCTAATGATGTCGAACATTTTTTCTTGTGCTTTTTAGCCACTTGTATTTCTTCTTTGGAGAAAGGTCTATTCAAGTCCTTGGCTCAGCTTTAAATTAATTTGCTTCTTTTTATAGTTGGGTTGTATGATCTCTTTATACAACATGGATATCACACACTTATCAGATATATGGTTTCCAAATATATTCTCCCATTTCATAGGCTGCCCTTTCACTTTCTTGACAAAGTCCTTTGAAGCACAAAAGTGTGTAAGTTTGAGGAGGTCCCATTTATCTATTTTTGTTTTCATTGCTTAAAATTTAGGTGTAAAGTTTAAGAAACCACTGCCTACCATAAGATCTTGAAGATGTTTCCTTGCATTTCTTCTAGAAGTTTTATGGTTCTAGGTTTTATATTTAGGTCTTTGATCCAATTTGAGTTAAATTTTGTATAAGGTGTGAGATAGGGGTCCTCCTTCTTTCCTTTGGATGTGGATATCCGGTTCTTCCAGCACCATTTGTTGAATAGACTGTTCTGGCCCAGCTGGGTGGGCTTACAGCCTTGTCAAATATCACTTTGCCATACATTTGAAAATGTATGCCTGAACACTCAATTCTATTCCACTGGTCAATCTGTCTTTATGCAAGTACCAAGCTGTTTTTACCACTGTAGGCAAGTAATATGCTTTAAAGTCAGTAAGTGAGAGTCCTTCAACTTTATTCTTCCTTTTAAAGACATTTTTAGCTATTCAGGACCTATTACCTTCCAAATAAATTTGATATTTGACCTTTCCAATTCTGTAAAATAGGCTGTTGGAAGTTTTATTGGGATTGCTTTGAATGTGCAGATAAGTTTGAGTAGAATTGATGTCTTAATAATATTTAGTCTTCCAATTCATGAACATAGAATGTCTTTCCATTTATTTAGGTCTTCTTTGATTTCTTTTAGCAATGCTTTGTAATTTTCCAAACACAAGTCCTTTATGTCCTTGGTTAAGTTTATTCCTAAGTATTTGATTCTCTCAGTCACTATTTTAAATGGGATTTTTCCCCTGTCTTCCTCTCAGATTGCTCATTAGTAGTAATAAGAAACACTACTGATTTTTGCATGTTTATCTTGTGTCCCACCACTTTGCTGAGCTAGTTCCAGTAGCTTTGTTGTGGATTTTCTAGATATAGGATCTTGTCGTCAGCAAATAGTGAAAGTTTTACTTTTTCCTGTCCTATTTGCATTCTTTTTATTTCTCTTTCTTGTCTAATTTCTTTAGCTAGAATTTCTAGCACAATTTTGAATAACAGTGGTGATAGTGGACATTCTTGTCTTGTCTTGTTCCCAATCTCAGTGGGAAAGCTAACAGTCTTTCTTAATTAAGTACAATGTTAGCTGTGGGTTTCTCATATATATACTTTATCATGTTGAGAAAATGTCCTTCTATTCGTATCTTCTGGAGAATTTTCATTAAGAAAGGATGTTGCTCTGTGTCAATCAAGATGATCATGTGATTTTTCTTCCTCAACTTAGTAATGTGACATATGACATTAATTTTCTTGTATTCAACCATCCTTGTGTACCTGGGATAAAATCCACTTGATCATGATGTGTAATTCTTTTAACATACTGTTGGATTCGATTTGCACATATTTTGTTTAGGATTTTTGCATCTATATTCATTAGAGAAATTGATCTATAATTTTCTCTTTTCATGTATCTGGCTTTTTGTATCTGGCTTGGCATTAGGGTGATGTTGGCTTCATAGGATTTGTTTGGTAACATTCCCTCCTGTTCTATTTTTTGGAAGAGTTTGAGCAAGATTGGTATTAATTCTTCCTTGAACAATTGGTAGAATTCACCTGTGAAGCCATCTGGTCCTGGGGTTTTCATCTTTGGGAGTTTTTAAAAAAGATTTTACATATTTATTTATTTACTTCTCCCCACCCCCTTGTCATCTTTCACTTGCTGTGTTTCTTTGTCTTCCACATTTCCTCAGGAGGCACCAGGAGCTGAACCCGGGAATTCTGATGTGGGAAGGAGGTGCCTGATTACTTGAGCCACCTCTGCTCCCTGCTTTGTTGAATCTCTCATTATGGTTTTTCCTCCCTGTTTCTCTTGTTGTGTCATCTTCTTGTGTCAGCTCATTGCACCTGCTTGCTGTCTTCTTAAGGAGGCTTGGGAACCACTGCTTCCTGTTTTGTTGTGTCTCTCATTATGTTTTTTTTCTTCTTCTTGTGTCTCTTGTTGTGTCTGCCCACTGCACCAGCTTGCTGCCTTCTTAGGAGACAGTGGGATCCTAACCAGCAGCTTCCCATGTGTAGGTGGGAGCCCAATTGCCTGAGCCACACCTGCTTCTCTTTAGGAGGTTTTTGATGACTATTTCATTCTCTTTACTTTGATTGGTTTGTTGAGGTCTTCTAATTCTTCTAGGGTTATTGTAGGTTATACACGTGTTTCTAGGAATTTGTCCATTTTGTCTTTTAGGCATACAGTTGCTCAGTGTCCTCTTATGATCTCTTTTATTTCTGTGCGGTCAGCAAAAATGTACACCCTCTCATTTCTGATTTTATTTATTTGTATCTTCTCTCTTTCTTTCTTTGTCAGTCTAGCTAAGTGTTTGTCAATTTTGTTGGCCTTTTCAAAGAACAAGCTATTTGATTTGTTGATTCTCTCTATTGTTTTGTCGTTGTTTTTCTCAATTTCATTTATTTCTGCTCTAATCATTGTTATTTCTTTCCTTTTATTTACTTTGGGATTAGTTTGCTGTTCTTTTTCTAGTTCCTCTGGATGTACAGTTAGGTCTTTAATTTTAGTTCTTTCTTCCTTTTTTAATGTAAGTGTTGATGGCTAGTGATTTTCTTCTCAGCACTGCCTTAGCTGTATCCCACAGGTTTTGATATGTTGTGTGATCATTTTCATTGATTTTGAGATATTTTCTGATTTTTCTTGTGATTTATTCTTTGATCCACTGACTTTTTAAGTGTTGTTTATCCTCCATATAGTTGTGAGTTTCCCTTTCTCTACCTGTTGTTAATTCCTCACTTCATTCCATTTTGATCAGAGATAGTGCTTTGTATAATTCAATCTTTTAAAATTTATTGAGACTTGTTTTGTGATAGACAATATATGTTCTATCTTGGAGAAAGATCCATAAGCAGAAAAATGTATATCCTGCTGCTTTGATGTGCAATGTTATAAATATGTCTGTGAGGTCTAGTTCATTTAACATATTATTCAAATTCTCTGTTTCCTTATTGATCCTTTGTCCAGTTGTTCTATCCAAAGATAAGAATGTTGTATTGAACTCTCCAACTATTATTTCAGAGACATCTATTTCACTTTTCAGTTTTGCAAGTGTGTGTCTCATGTATTTTGATTAGGTACATACCTATTAATTATTGTTCTTTCTTCTTAAATTGCTCCTTTTATTAATATTTTTTTTTTTTACATTTTTTTAAATTGATTTCGTAATAATAATATTACATTAAAAATATATATGTGAGGTCCCATTCAACCCCACCCCCCCCACCCCACCTCTCCCCCCCCCCCAGCAACACTCGTTCCCATCATCATGACACATCCATTGGATTTGGTAAGTACATCTTTGGTCACCTCTGCACCTCATAGTCAATGGTCCACATCATGGCCCATACTCTCCTCCATTCCATCCAGTGGGCCCTGTGAGGATTTACAATGTCCGGTGATTGCCTCTGAAGCACCATCCAGGGCAGCTCCATGTCCCAAAGACGCCTCCACCTCTCATCTCTTCCTGCCTTTCCCCATACCCATCAGCCACCATGTCCACTTTTCCCAATCCAATGCCACCTCTTCTATGTGGACATTGGATTGGTTGTGTCCATTGCACCTCTATGTCAAGAGGAGGCTCAGATTCCACATGGATGTTGGATGCAATCCTCCCACTTTCAGTTGTAATCACTCTAGGCTCCATGGTGTGGTGGTTGTCCTTCTTCAACTCCATCTTAGCTGAGTGTGATAAGTCCAATAAATCATATTGTAGGTGCTGGAGTCTGTTGAGGCTCAGGACCTGGCTATCACATTGTCAGTCCAGAGATTCAAATCCGCTAAATATATCTTAAACCCCAACATTAACTGCACCTCCATCACCTTAGCATGAAAGTCTTATGAAGGAAGATCCCATCTGAGTCCAGATTCATCACACATAAACACCAGTTCCAAAAAGGGGCCATCTGACCTGGTATTTAACCCCATCGGCCATGACCATAACTCCCATGGGTCTCTTTAGCCCTCGAAGGAACCGATATCTGGGGGTTGTATCTGCTTTATCTGTCTCTCTGACTCTGCTCAGTTGTGCATGAGGGCAATCCTTCTGCCAGCCTCCAGACTCTTTTTTAGAAACTCGTAGCCATATAAACTCATTTCTCTTTTCCATTTCCCCCTTACTTTAGGTCAAACAGCATTTTAAAGTCATGTTATTTTATGTAGACAGGGATATTCTGCTGATCCGCACTGAACCTTCCGTATAAGGTCATTTTCCAGTTGCATCATCAGTTGGTAGTTGATAGTGGTCCCTCGGTGCCAGGGAGGCTCATCCCCGGGTGTCATGTCCCACGCTGGGGGGAAGGCATTGCATTTACATGCTGAGTTTGGCTTCGAGACTGGCCACATTTGAGTAACATGAAGGCTGACAGGAGGAAATTCCCAGGCACAATGTTGCTCTAGGCCTTGTTCTTATTTTAGGCTTATCGGCTCACAAGCATAGTCATTAGCATCAGGGGCTCACTGTTGAACCCTCACTCCCTCCCGGTCCCCGCCGCTGTACCTGGGAGACTATCGCTGCTCCCCTAGGGACCATGACAGAACACCTTTGGCCAGGAATCCAGTACCCCCCCTGCTGTGGTTTTTAATTGTTGCCACTATGAGTATATCCAAACATTACCATGCACCCTGGACACATGTTCTGTACAGCTCCCTGTCAGCCATATATTACCTGTCATTGGTATCCCATACCAGTATCCCTCCATTGCCATTGTTGAAACACTCTGTGATCCAGAACTCCCCGAAATTTGAAGCCCGATATAATGTCATGGTCCCTTACCAGGGAATGGCATATAGCGATGGATTTAAAGGTTAGATAAAGAACTTGGATAAAGTTAGATAAAGAACTTAGATAAAGAATGTTGACTTGAAAAAATTCTACATCATATCTTTTTTTTTCCCCCCCCCCCCCCCCTAATTATTCAGCTTCTCTTCACAGGAGTCCTAGACCACAGCAATGCATATATATAATATACAGCACTCCCATACATCCACCACAAACCCTTTTTCCTTCCATAGCGATACTCTTACACCTTATTCATATCATATTTACTTAACGTGATGTACAGAGTCTGAGACATTAGCTTTCTAACAAGGTGACATCTGTGCTTACATTATGGTGCATACTTTAGGATATACAGTTCTTTACATTCTTAGTTATCCTATGTTTTACATTATGGTTTACATTATCAGTCTGACATCTCCTATATGTTATGGTGTAATATTACATGTTTTATATCCATCCTTGTGTACTCTCAAGGAACTCCTCTCTTATCCCCCATTTACCTTGGTTCCACACATTTAACGTCCATTTTCCCTTCCACCTTGGTGCCCACAGTGACAGCCAACCTCCGTTTCCTGAGGAGCCACTTCCAGAGATAGATGGAATAGTGTTCAGGACCTAACTTGCTCAACTGCCCCAATGCCCTGGGAGCCACCCTTTCTCTCGAGGGATACAGTTCCCTCTATTTGGTGGCATTAGTCCTCCCCAGGATGTGGGTCCACCCCCACTCTCACTACTTGGGTTTCTACCCCATGGTGACACCCACTCTGGCAGAATGAGCATTTAGACATTCCCCAGGAGCCCGTCCTGCATCAGACCCCCCCTCCGAGCACTCTAAACAGGTAACCCTCTTTATTATATTTTGATATGATTTTCTCGGCATTTTACTCTCCACCAACACCTGACCCTCTCCTGTGTTCGTATGCTACCCCTCCCTCCCCCCACTTTTGGGCAATGTTGCCCATCCGTCCCTCCCCAGCCACCCTCAAACTCCCAAAGCCCCAACCAAAGGCAACCCCTTGCCCCCCTTTTATCTCTTCTTTGTGTTCATACTTACCACCATCTCGTCTTAAATTCCACCCCTGCAGACATCAGCTCATATCCTTCCTCCGCCCTCCGATTTCCTGTAAGCCTATCGTTCAGTCTCTTACTATCTAAGGCAGCTTGTTTATTTCATATCATTGAGGTCATGTAGTATTTGTCCTTCAATGTCTGGGTTGCTTCACTCAACATAAGGTTCTCAAGATTCATCCATGTTATCACATGTGTTTGTAATGTGTTTGTTCTTACAGCCGAGTAGTATTCCATTGTGTGTATATACCACATTTTATTGATCCACTCATCTGTTGATGGGCATTTGGGTTGATTCCAACTTTTGGCAATAGTGAACAATGCTGCTATGAACATTGGTGTACATATATCTGTTTGTGTCCTTGTTTTCAGTTCTCCTGGGTATATACCCAGCAGTGGTATTGCTGGGTCATATGGCAAATCTATGGCTAGTTTTTTGAGAAACCGCCATACTGTCCTCCAGAACGGTTGGATCCTTCTGCATTCCCACCAGCAGTGGATGAGTGTTCCCCTTTCTTCACATCCTCTCCAGCACTTGTATTCTTCTGTTTTTTTCATAGCTGCCAATCTTATGGGTGTAAGATGGTATCTCATTGTAGTTTTGATTTGCATTTCCCTGATAGCTAGAGATTTGGAACATTTTTTCATGTGCTTTTTTGCCATTTGTATTTCTTCTTCGGAGAAGTGTCTGTTTAAGTCTTTTTCCCATTTTTTAAATGGGTTGTTTATCTTTTTATTTTCAAGATATAGAAGTTCTTTATATATGCACGTTATAAGTTTCTTATCAGATATATGATTGCCAAATATTTTCTCCCACTGTGTGGGCTTCCTTTTTACTTTCTTGACAAACTCCTTTGAGGTGCAGAAGGCTTTAATTTTGAGGTAGTCCCATTTATCTATTAGTTCTTTTGCTGCTCGTGCTTTTGGTGAGATATTCATAAATCCATTTCCTATTACAAGGTCCTGTAGATGTTTCCCTACACTGCTTTCTAAGGTTTTTATGGTCTTGGCTCTTATATTTAGGTCTTTGATCCATCTTGAGTTGATCTTTGTATAAGGTGTGAGATGGTAATCTTCTTTCATTCTTCTACATATGGCTATCCAGTTCTCCAGACACCATTTGTTGAATAGGCCACTCTCTCCCAGTTGAGAGGGTCTGGTGGCTTTATCGAATATTATGTGGCTGTATATGTGAGGTTCTATATCAGAGCTTTCAATTCGATTCCATTGGTCTATCTGTCTCTCCTTATGCCAATACCATGCTGTTTTCACCACCGTAGCTTTGTAGTATGTTTTGAAGTCAGGTAGTGTGATTCCTCCAATTTCATTTTTCTTTTTCAGTATGTCTTTGGCTATTCGGGGTCTCTTTCCTTTCCAAATAAATTTCATAGTTAGTTTTTCTAGTTCCTTAAAGAAGGCTGCATTGATTTTTATTGGGATTGCATTGAATGTGTAGATCAGTTTTGGTAGGATAGACATCTTAATAATATTCAGTCTTCCTATCCATGAACAAGGAATAGTCTTCCATTTATTTAGGTCTTCTTTGATTTCCTTGAACAATCTTGTATAGTTCTCGGTGTATAAGTTCTTTACCTCTTTAGTTAAATTTATTCCTAAGTATTTGATTTTTTTATTTACTATTGTGAATGGTATTTGTTTCTTGATTTCCTCCTGATCTTGCTCATTATTAGTGTACAGAAATGCTACTGATTTTTGTGCATTGATCTTATAACCTGCGACTTTACTAAACTCATTTATGAGTTCTAGAATCTTCGTTGTAGATCTCTCAGGGTTCTCTATGTATAGGATCATGTCATCTGCAAATAATGAAATTTTGACTTCTTCCTTTCCAATTTGAATGCCTTTTATTTCTGGTTCTTGCCTCAGTGCTCGAGCAAGTACTTCTAAGACAATGTTAAACAGGAGCGGAGACAGTGGGCATCCTTGTCTTGTTCCTGAGTTTAGAGGGAAGGAGTCTAGGATTTCTCCATTGTAAACAATATTGGCTTTAGGTTTTTCATATATACTCTTTATCATGTTCAAAAAATTTCCTTGTATTCCAATCTTTTGGAGTGTTTTTATCAAGAAAGGGTGCTGTATTTTGTCAAATGCTTTTTCTGCATCAATAGATATAATCATGTGATTTTTTTCCTTCAATCTGTTTATATGGTGTATTACGTTGATTGATTTTCTTATGTTAAACCATCCTTGCATACCTGGGATGAATCCCACTTGGTCGTGGTGTATAATATGTTTAATGTGTTGTTGAATACGATTAGCAAGTATTTTGTTAAGTATTTTTGCGTCTAGATTCATTAGAGAAATTGGTCTGTAATTTTCCTTTCTTGTGATGTCTTTGTTTGGCTTTGGTACTAGGGTAATGTTGGCATCGTAGAAGGAGTTGGGTAATGTTCTTTCTGTTTCGATTTTTTGGAATAGTTTCAGCAGGATTGGTGTCAGTTCTTTCCGGAATGTTTTGTAGAATTCACCTGTGAAGCCATCTGGCCCTGGGCTCTTCTTAGTTGGGAGATTTTTAATAACTGATTCTATCTCTCTGCTTGTGATTGGTTTGTTAAGATCATCAATTTCTTCTTTTGTCAATATGGGCTGCTTATGTGTTTCTAGGAATTTGTCCATTTCCTCTAGATTGTCATTTTTGTTTGAATATAGTTTTTCAAAATATCCTCTTATGATAGTCTTTATTTCTGTGGGGTCAGTGGTGATATCGCCTTTCTCATTTCTTATTTTGTGTATTTGCATCTTCTCTCTTTTTTTCTTTGTTAGTGTTGCTAAAGGTTTGTCAATTTTGTTAATCTTCTCAAAAAACCAGCTCTTGGTCTTGTTTATTTGTTCAAGTGCTTTCTTATTTTCTATTTCATTTAGTTCTGCTCTTATCTTTGTTATTTCCTTCCTTCTTCTTCCTGTTGGGTTACTTTGTTGTTGTTTTTCTAATTCCTTCAAATGTGCAGTTAGTTCTTCAATTTTTGCTCTTTCTTCTTTTTTGATATATGAATTTATGGCTATAAACTTCCCTCTCAGTACTGCTTTTGCTGCATCCCATAAATTTTGGTATGTTGTGTTATCATTATCATTTGTTTCAAGGTAGTCATTGATTTCTTTTGAGATTTCCTCTTTGACCCACTGTTTTTCTAAGAGTGTGCTGTTTAATTTCCAAATCGTGGTGTGAAATCTGGGCTTCTGTCCCTTGCAAATCTCCAGCTTGACTCCACTGTGGTCAGAGATGATGTTTTGTATGATTTCAATCTTTCTGAATTCGTTCAGCCTTTCTTTGTGGCCTAGCATATGATCTATCTTGGAGAATGATCCATGTGCGCTTGAGAAAAATGTATATCCTGCTGTGTTTGGGTGTAGCGATCTATATATATCTATTAGATCCAGCTCCTCTAATATACTATTCAGATGTTTTGTTTCTTTGGTGATTCTCTTTTGAGATGTTCTGTCTAGAGTTGATAGTGGTGTATTAAAATCTCCCACTATAATTGTAGATGTATCTATTCTTTCACTTAGTTTTTCCAGCGTTTGCCTGACGTATTTAGAGGCACCCTTGTTAGGGGCATAGATATTTATGATTGTTCGATCTTCTTGACAGATTTTTCCTTTCACTAAAATGTAGTATCCTTCTTTGTCTCTCACAATTGTTTCACATTTAAAGTCTATTTTGTCTGATATTAATATAGCTACTCCTGCCTTTTTTTGGTTATTGTTAGCTTGTATGATTGTTTTCCAGCCATTCACTTTCAATCTCCATGCGTCTCTGGGTCTAAGATGTGTCTCTTGTAGACAGCATATGGATGGGTCATATTTCCTTATCCAATGTCCCAGTCTGAATCTTTTGATAGGTGAGTTTAATCCATTGACATTCAGTGTTATTACTGTCAAGGAATTATTTGTGCTAGCCATATTTTGATTGGATTTGTGTTTGTCATATTTTGTTTGTATATTTTTTTTTGTCTTTTTTGTTATTGTTGTTGGTCTTATACTCTCCTCCAACTCTGCCTTTCCTGTTTTTTCCTTTCTTCCTGCAGAACTCCCTTTAGAATTTCTTGAAGGGGAGGTTTCTTGTTGGTATACTCTTTCAGTTTCTGTTTGTCTGCGAATATTTTGAACTCTCCATCATGTTTGAATGCTAATTTAGCTGGATAGAGTATTCTTGGTTGGAAATTTCTTTCCTTTAGTACCTTGACTATATCATACCACTGCCTTCTTGCCTCCATGGTTTCAGAAGAGAAATCAGCACTTAATCTAATTGAGCTTCCCTTGTATGTGATGGTTTTCTTTTCTCTTGCTGCTTTTAGGATTTTCTCTTTGTCTTGAGCATTGGATAATTTGACAAGTATATGTCTTGGGGTGGGCCTGTTGGGGTTTATGACTTGTGGAGTGCGCTGTGCTTCTTGTATATGTACATCTGTCTCTTTCAGTAGATTTGGGAACTTTTCAGCCATTATTTCCTGCAGCATTCCTTCTGACCCCTTTCCCTTCTCTTCACCTTCTGGAATGCCTATAATACGTATGTTTGAGCGTTTTGCATTGTCATTCAGGTCCCTAAATCCTAATTGGATTTTTTCTATCTTCTTATTGACCCCTTCTACTATCTGTTTGATTTCTGAAGTACTGTCTTCCACATCACTAATTCTCTGCTCTGTCTCTTCTAGTCTGCTGATATTTGCTGCAAGTGTATTTTTGATTTCTTGAACTGTGGTGTTCATTCCCATCATATCTGTTATGTTTTTTCGTATGTCTGCAATTTCCCCTCCAAGTGATGTCTTCATGTTGTTAACCTCTTTCATTACTTCGTCAAATTTGTCGGTGATAAATGTTCTGAGATCTTTCATTGCTTGTGCCAAGTTTTGCTCCCCTTCGTGATTATTGGTTTGTTGATTGGATTCAGCCATGTTTTCCTGATTACTGGTTTGGTTTGTAGATTTTTGTTGCTTTCTGGTCATCTCTTTATCTTGACGGATTTAATCAGTTCCTTAGCTTCTTTGTCTGCTCTTGGAGGTTAATTAGCTGTTATTTTTGCATAGGTGTTATATCTTCTCTTTGTCACTTTTTTCTTCTTATTCTAGTTTCTTGTTGTTGGTTAAGTTCACTTTAAAGGAAAGTATTAGTGTTGGGGGAAGGCAATTGTGTAAGCAAGGGAAAAGTATAAAGTAATATTGGTGATATATGTTAGCAAAGCAAGAATATGAGATCTGGGAGGATGGAGGTTAGATTTATGTAAATTGTGTAGAGTTATAGCAGTAGGTAGAGTACCTATTATGAGGTAGGTGATTGAATATGGTAAGATTATGGTATGAGCTAAAAAGCTATTGGTTTCGTGAGAGAGGGAAAGAGAAAAAAAATGGTAATAGTTTCAAGAGTGGATAACAGACAGAAAACAAAACATAGGTATTAGAAGTTAAGACTTAGACCCTTCGTGGATCGAAGCAAGGGAGGTGGGAGGTGGAATATGGGAGAGCCAGTAGATGGTGACGGGTATCAAGATGTAGGGGGAAGAGGATAGTGCAGGTAGGCTAAATCAGTTCACACAGAAATGAGGCAGTGGAGGATGAGAAAACCCCAGCGAATGTGAGGTGTTTCCTGCCGCACCTATTTTATAATTGAGTTAAAATAAACTAAGTAGAATATGAGGGACAAGAGGGAGGGAGACAACAGAAAAAAAGAAAGAAAGAAAAAAAAAAGAAATTGGGGGGGAAGGGACGAGAGGAAGAAAGTAGAAGGGGATGGGCAAGGGGTGGGGAACAGATAGGGGAAAGAAAAAAAAAAAAAACAGATATGCACGACCCAGAATTAAAACACCCACTTCACAGCACCTACCACGAAAAAAAGCCTTAAATAACTGAGTAAAAGAAAGACTTTGGGGGATACGCTGTGAGAGAAGACTAGGGGATAATGCGGTGTTAGCAATCAGGAAATTGAAAAAAGTAAAGAATAAGTCAAAATGAAAATAAAAACAAAACAAAATGAAACGACAAGGAAAGAACGCCAACGTTGAAGGCTAGGGCATTTAAGGACCTCAGATGGACCTCAGTGCGTGATGGATTCAGGGATGGAAAGTCTGAGATATTGAGGTCTCAAGAGATGTGAGTCTCTGTGGTGTGGGCCACCAGATTTTAGGGAATTCAGACTTGGCACCCTCCAATCTGGTCTACAGGAAGCCTGGGAGCCCCGCAGTGTAATACAGCCCTCTGGGATCCCCTCAGCTGGGTGCCAGCCTTAAGGGGGAAGTCAGATCCGCAAACTTTATATTATGACTGAACCCTGCAATTCATTTACTTAGCTGGGCTCATTAGTATATTTCACTTCAGCTTTTAGACAGCTCCCGTCCTGTGATTCCAAACCTCTGCCACTAGAGGGCGCCTCTACACCGCAGCCACTTTGCTAGTACAGATCTGAAGCCCGGCCTGTGACGCCGAAAACAGATTCGAAAATCGGATTTCCCAAGCTTCGCAAAATATTCCCTAATCTGCTTCCAGATGTATCCCCCTCCCTTGCCGCAGCCTAATACAACTTTCCGATTACGTCTCTTTATTGCCTACAGCCTATTTGGGTCGGAGACCGGCTGCCGGGCTTTTGGGGGCGGGGCTTCAGGCGTAAGCACTATTGTTTGTTGTCGCAATCACAAGTTTCTCCCGCTTCAAAATAAAGCACCGTCTATCTTCCCAAATCCCACTGCAAAGGCGACCCGTCGCATCAACCCGTGCGCAGTTCGCCCAGAGCTCGTGAACTCCTCGACAGCTCAGAGCCGTGTAAAAGCGGTGCCGCTGGGCTGAACCGTGACTCCCCCCACCCCCAGCAGGGAGGAGCCCGCGCGGGTCTCACCCACAGGCAATAGAACCCAAACTATATCTACTAGACCAATCCTCTCCGTTACCTTTCCACCCAATCGATGTCCAGGCACTTCTGCCCTGCAAAAATCCTGAAAAAGCCCGGCTTTGGAGAGCCTGCAGCCGCGCCCAACAGTCTCCTCCCGGGACCTACCGCAAAGGCAAGCTCACTCAGCGACCATCTTGCCTCCCCCTCTCCTTTTATTAATATTTAATGACCTTCTTTATCTCTTATAGAAGTTTAGTATTTAACATCTATTTTTTCCAAATATTAGTATCACTACTCCAACTCTTTTTGATTACTGTTTGTGTGGAATATCTTTTTCCAACCTTTTACTTTTAGTTCGTTTGCATCCTTGCATATAAGGTGAGTCTTTTGTAGATAACATTTAGATGGATGACATTTTTTATTCATTTTGCCAGTCCGTGTCTTTTGATTGGAGATTTCAATCCATTAACATTTAATGTTATTATTGTAAATGCATTCTTTACTTTGTCAATTATATCTTTTGACTTTCCATTTACCTATCTTACTATTTTCTGTCTTTTTATTGTTTGTTACTCTTACTAATAATCTTCATTTCTATACTGTTCTCCAAGCCTCTCTCTCCTGTCTTTTCCTTTCAGGTTGCAGCACTCCCTTTAAGATTTCTTGTAAATCTGGTCTCTTGGTGACATACTTATAAAGCTTTTGTTTAAAAGCTGTGAAGCTTTTAAATTCACCCTCAGTTCTGAAGGACAATTTTGCCAGATAAAGAATTATTGTCTGGCAGTTTTTCTCTTTCAGAACCTTTAATATATCATACTACTGTCCTTTTGCCCCCATGGTTTCTAATTAGAAATCATTACTTAGTCTTATTGAGTGTCCATTGTATGTGATGAATTGTTTTTCTCTTGCTACTTTCAGAATTGTCTCTTTATCATTTGACATTCTGAATAGTAGGTGTCTTGGAGTATGTCTATTTGAATTTATTCTGTTTGGGATGCATTGTCCTTCTTAGATATTGTTATTTGTGTCTTTCATAAGGGTTGGCATATTCTCAGCAATTATTTTCTCAAATATGTTTTCTGTCCCTTTCCCATTCTCTTCTCCTTCTGGGACATCTTTAACATGTGTGTTTGTGCATTCACATTGTCATTCAATTCCCTGAAACCCTGTTCTGTGTTTTGTGAGGTCTTATGGAAGTGGAAACTGTTTTTATAGTAAAATTTCTTAAATTCACTGATTTCAGTTTGTCATTCTTATTGAGTTGATAAAAAGTTGCCTTTGGGAAGAATGCAGATTTGAACTAATGATTAAATCTGAAGGGAGCATGGAACAAGAGAGTTTGGAACTCTCATTGTATTATTGTCAATAGCAGTCACAGAGACAGATAGGAACACGTCACTGATATTTCATTCAAAAATTTATGAGCTAATCTGAATTAATCTTTGTAAAATCCTGTGAGCCATCGATACCTGGACAATACATCCAGCAATTCATGAGAGGCCACCTGACTTTATCTTAATTATTATAGAAAAGAGAGTCAGAGACTGGAGTATTCTATACAATCATATAAAATCCTCAATTCTCTCTGTTGTGATTAAAATTCCAAGATATACAGAGAAGGAGTACAAAGCTTTAAATTAGAATTCTCTGGCATGTTTAAGCATGAACTGAGTGACTCAGGTTTAAAGTTGTCATAGGAAACATTGATTAGATGAAAAACAAATATGAACAGGCTCCTGGCTGTTATTAAGAAATAAATGATAGCACCAACACGGTGCTGAGGACAGTGGGCATCTTGAATAAATTATGGGCAAGCAAAGTGTGAAACTCAGTTTTCTTGTGTCTAAAATAAATCTTTTTGGATCTGTTAAGTCTCTTCTAGGAATTCCATGAAGCAATGATTCCAAGATTTAAGAATTTTCCATTTTCTTGGACTCCATACTATACACCTTCAACTACTAGCTGTCTCCCTGCTCTTGTGGGTTCTTCTCCTTCTGGGCCTCCTAGACCAGCAAACTAATTTCTTTGAATGATGGTTTGAATGTGCTGCCTCTCTCACAATACATTTGCATTACAGAGGGTATTTTGAAATATTTATCTAAGCATTTTTCCATTTCTTATTCCTTTAGACATTTCAGTATTAAAATTAGACATGAAGTTGAAACTTACAGACTCAAGGAAGGCAGGATGTAAAAAAAGCACAGAGAGAAGAAAAAATTTTGTTGAGTTTCTGAATGGATTATAAAAAAATCCAACATTGCTAGAGGCAATAAATACAAAAATCCTGGATTTTAAGAGCAAATGCTGATTTCTGATTCTGGTAATGGTTTTTTAGTGCCTATCATTACAATACTCCTACAAATAATTATAAACTCTGCCCAAGATAGAAAACACAATCATATGAAGGCTTTAGAGAGCAAACTAAAGCAGGCACGTATTGGTAGTTACGGATACTTGGAGGAAGGGGACAACATTGAGATAGTTTCCAATTTTTAAAATATATTTTAGCCTGAGGGGAAGCCCTCAGCACAAGAGGAAACAAATACATGGATAGAAAACCCACAGCCATATTGAGGATAGAGTTTGAGGAAATCACAGTAGCTAAAATGTGAGGGAGGAATTCTATAAAAGAAGATCACAGAAAGGAAGCCCCAAACTCTGTGTATAAACTTGCCTAAATATCAAGCTGCCCAGCTAAGGCTAAGAGAACTGAACTGTGTTTCAGAGTTTGGAGCTTGAGTTTGGTCTCATTAATTTATTGCCAAGATGAACATACAGAAGCAAAACTCTTTGGAGAAACATAATAGAATCTGGAGTCACTACAAGATATCATTAATAATGCCCAAGATACAACCCAAAATTAACAGATATTTGAAGAAACAAGAAAATGCAGCCATTACTTAAGAGAAAAGGGACTGAAATATAATCAGATGTTGGAATTACCAAACAACAATTTTAAAGCTATATATATAACTATAGTCAAAGTGACAGAGGAAATATTCCTATAATGAATAAGTTAGCAAATAAATCAAATTGAATCAACAAAACTAAAAGTTGGTTCTTTGAAAATATCAGTAAAATTGGCCAACACTTTGGGCCCCAGCTTAAGGCTTCGGCATCAAACTTCAACATCCTGAACCCCTCCAACTCTGTCTTTTGCCGTGCCTTTTATCTGCGAGTCCCCACCCACCAAAGGGCGGGGACTCAATGCCCTACTGGCACAATACTGAATCCAATATAATCTCATATGCCCAGAGGAAAAGATCAGTTTACAAACATAATCCAAAATTTCTTTTGGGAATTCATTAATAAAATCAAACTGCTACAGATAACATTCTGATTACTAAGAAGTTATTGTTTTTCCTGGCTTCTGCTGAATCAGTAATCTAAATACTGAAAAGATTGAGCTTACATGTAAGGAATGCATTGTGGGTAAATAATAAACGTGCAGGTCAACATTTTAGAGTATAAAAGTCTGTTTACCCATTTACTCCAACAGGTCCTCAACTGCAACATTTTTACTGTCTGAGTAGTTTCCCATGCACCATGACCTTTTTAGTCAATACAGTACAGGGATTTCACCTTTCCATAAAGAAATAGCTTTCCAGAAGATTTTTAAATGCCCAGTTAACTAAGCCTTGCTTGGCTAATGAAAACACAACTGTATTAACCTTGTTTTCTCATCTAGAGTGAGAGATAGTTGGTTGTGGCAAATTTTCCTCTCACAGTTTTGTAAATATTTTGTATTTATATGACTACAGATATAGACATGGGCAGCGAAATTGGCCCAGTGGTTAGGGCGTCTGTTTACCACATGGGAGGTCCGCGGTTCAAACCCCGGGCCTCCTTGACTCTTGTGGAGCTGGCCCATGCGCAGTGCTGATGTGCGCAAGGAGTGCCATGCCACGCAGGGGTGTCCCCCGCGTAGGGGAGCCCCACGCACAAGGAGTGAGCCCCGTAAGGAGAGGCGCCCAGCGGGAAAGAAAGAGCAGCCTGCTCAGGAATGGTGCCGCACACACAGAGAGCTGATGCAACAAGATGACGCAACAAAAAGAGACACAGATTCCCATGCCGCTGACAACAACAGAAGCGGACAAAGAAGACGCAGCAAATAGACACAGAGAACAGACAACCGGGGTGGGGGGGTGGGGAAGGGAGAGAAATCAATCAATCAATCTTTAAAAAAAAATATAGACATAGATTTTGATCTGGCTGTTTTAAATTATGTAATTTAAATTATTTGTATAATATTTAAAATTTCCAATTAATTACTGAATCAACTATTTGATTTGAATGCTTATGACCTCAGGAAAATTTTCAGTTTAACTTGAAGTGATTTCTCTGTTTGCTCAGAATGATGGCATCCGAAAAGAAACATGGACTTATCCATGGTTGTGAAATACCATTTTTATTTTGAATGGTTGATTTTGTTGAATGTAAAAAAAAATTACAAACATTAAAATTACATGTATATTTTTATATATACATACATAAACAAATAAATAAAATATCCCCAGAATGGTCCTTAGGTGTATATGCTTTAAACGTTCTAATTTGGTAAGGACTGTGGAAAAATTTCCCCACTTTAGGTTTCCATGAATCATGATCTTTTTAGTTTCTAATGCAGAGAAATAATATACCATGGTATCAAATGTTCTTTCCTGAAAAAAATGAAGCAACTACAGAAAGCTTTTGTTTGTTCAAAATAACCAGTGATATTGATGCAAAAAAACCACACACAACAAAAACCAAGGCCCCCCAAAAAACCCTACCAGCTCCCCCAACACTGCTATTTCAAAACAAACATATCAAACTTGATTTCCATTAAAATGGAGTTATTCTTCACACTAATATATTTAAAAAACAAAGACCTAGATTTATACATATTAATGCAAACAATTACTGAGCTTCATCTTCATAAAAAGCAACTACAATTTGAGGACACTTCCTGTTCTCCTTTTTTGCCAGCACCACATCTGCTTCATCTGAATCCTTCCATTTCGTAAGGAAACATTCTCCACTGCTGTCTGTGGCTCCAATTATGTGTTCAGGATCAAGACCTCTAGCAAAGCCCCTTCGTTTGTCAGTCTTTTCATTTTGGTTGCTAAAGCATTCAGAACCAAATTTGTGACAAACTTCTAGTTTTCTCATAGCATCTCCTTTTATCTTTGATTTGAAGATTCACTGTTAGATAAAGATTTTCTTTCTGTACCATCTTTTCTTCTACCAGCTTTTTGAGAATTAAGGAAGGCTTCAATTAACTCTGGGACAATCTAAATATTCCCACGTATTGTCAGCATCTGTACATCTCTTCCACTTCAGGAAATACTCCACCTTCCCCTTCACTACATATCAATCCAGTACTTCTTCTACCACAAATTTTTCAGACTCTGCCTCTTCAAGTTTTTTACTGTTTCCATTCTGCTGCTTTCCATTTTTTTCACCTGCAGTGTGGTGGAGAGAAAGAAAGGAGGGGCAAGGATGGTGGCTGGAGTTTTCTAGATGGATGCTTTTCTCCCTGCCAGATTAAAAAAAAAAAGTCCATGTCATTTAGAGATATTCATATACCATACAGTCCATCCAAAGTGTGAGTTCATTGGGTTTTGATATAATAGAAGAGTTATGTATTCATCACCACGGTCAATACTAAGGCATTTTCATTACTCCAAAAAGAAATGTGCCTTTCTTCCCAAGGTATTGTCAAAGAGAATGATGAGGACATGTCCAAGTGAATAAGTCCAGAGCAGCCTCTCCTAGTCCTCATGTTCAATAGGATGGTACAGAGAAAGAGCTGAAATTCTCAAGCTTGCAGGGCCATGCAGAAATTCTGAAGGGGCTGGAGACAGAAAGAAGGCTTACATCTGAATTTGTATCAGATGCCTGTACAAGATGCTCTATGACCAGGTCGGGGTAAGCTATACGTTAATAGATGCTAGTGAGTACAGATAATTGCATGTGGATCAGATGTTTTTCTCTAGCTGTCAGGACTTCACATAACCCCATAGGAAATCATATCATCTTCAAAGGAGAAGGAAGGAGAGTGCGGGGAATCTTCATGGAATATTTACTCCAATGAAATGGTTCTAAATAAAAAATGTCTGGGTTGACTTTAATTGGTAATATTAAGGGATCAAAACTTTTTTTTAATGTTGAAATTGAACAATATAGAAAAATGCATAAAATATATATGTACAGTTTAGCAAAGCACCCAGGTCAAAATAGAGGACAATGATAGTATTCTGTAATCTTCCAGGATGTTCATTCCTAGGCCCCTCTTTCCCTCCTACTGTTAATTTTTATTATGGCTAATGGTCATCATTTCTTTTTTTTTTTTTTTAAATATTACCACCTACTTTAAGAGCAATCATGCCATAATTATTCTTGTACCTGGACCATGATCTCATGTACATATATTTCTCTAGGATAACTATCTAGGAATGGCATTGATAGATCATAAGATATGCAGTTTTTGCCTTTATTGGGTAATGCCACACTGTTTTCCAAGTGGTCCTATTAATTTTCACACCCATCAATAATGTATGAGAGTTTCTGTTGCTCCACAGACTTGGCAACTCTTTTTTGGGGGCCAGACTTTAATGTTTTTTCCATTCTGATGGGTGATATTAACCATGGTTTTAATTTACCTTTTTCCACTTACTACTGTGGTTGATCACCTTTTCATATATTTATTGGCCATTTATATTTTCTTTTACATAGAAATATCTAGTCAAGTCATTTCCTATATTTTTAAATTTTTAAACTATTTCTAAACCTTTCCATGTATTTTCTTTTTCTATTGGTTTTGTAGAGGTTGTAATTTTGGATATAAATCCATACTGAATTATTGGAAGTGCAGCAAATATATTCTCCCATCCTATTTATGACATGTTTTGATGAACAACAATTCTTAATTTTAATGACAATAAATTTATGGCACAATTGATAAAAGAGCATTTTTATAACTGCACTATTAACTGTAGTCTATGGTTTACATTAGAATTCACCATTTGTGCCATATAAACCTATTTTTTTTTTTTTTTGATGTACCAGGGGCCAGGGTTTGAACTCGAGACCTCATATGTGGGAAGCCAGCACTCAACCAATGAGCCACATCAGCTCCCCTGAGTTGGTTTTCTCATTTGTTTTGCTTGTTGTTTGTTTTTGTTTTTTCAGGAGGCACTGGGAACTGAACCTGGGACCTCCCATATACAAAGGATAATGCCCCCTTTAAACACATTCAAATATATAATTCAGTGTTGTTAGTTTCATTCACAATGTTTTGCTACCATCACCACTATCCACTACCAAAATTTTTCCATCAATCCATATAGAAACTGCATAATTTAAGCTTAAACTGTCCATTCCCCTACCCCCACCTGGGTCCCTCGTAACCTATATTCCAAGTTTTGATTCAATGAGTTTGTTTATTCTACTTATTACATATCAGTGAGATCATACAATATTTGTCCTGTTGTAGCTGGATTATTTTAGTCAACATGATGTCTTCAAGGTTCAACTTATGCATAAATGAGAAAAATGTTGCCAAAACTTCATTCCTTTTTATGGCTGAATAACTCTGTACATAAATAACTGTTTTTGTATTCTGCTGTCATCCATTTAAAACCAGCTATGTTGCAATGAAATAAGCCCAGTTTGAATGTTATAGTATTGATCATAGTTCAGGTCCCAGATATTGGTGATCTCCCTCACCATTTACTCTTTAGCAGCACTGATGAAACTGTTCACGGGGTTGTGTGAGTCATCAGTGGTAGCTGCAGTTTACAGTCATACTGAAAGTTTGTGCGTAATTGGTTTGGTCTGCTGGATGTAACGCAAACCTGACAATTTTGCAACTCTATTAGATATTTTATTGCTTTTACCTCAGTTATGGCAGTCTCAAGAACATCTTAGTGCTGTTATAATAACTCTCAGTTGGGATTCATTAGTTACTTCATTTCACCCAGAAAGAATTGTATAGACTGATCTATGCTCCCATATAATTCCTAATATGATTGAAAATATACAATTGTGTTAAAAATATTGATCCCAAGTTATCATGTACTCAGAATAATTCAAATAAGTGATTGAGGATGGTAAATTGCTTTAAAAATTCTATTTATAAAATCAACTGGACTCTTAGTTTGTTTTGTCTATGTGTGTATGTATTCCTTTTCCTGGGACAATAAAGACCATTTAATCATGGAAGATGAACGTCAACAGGTCAGCAAGGAAACCTATCAGTTAATCCTTACAAATTTTCCACACAGTATATAAGTGAAGAGAGAAACATAAACAACTAACAAGAAATAGTAGGAAGGAGAATGAGAGAAGTGCCGCAATAGAAATAGGTTATTTCTGATTGGGCTTGGGAAAGGCTTCTTGGAGGAGACGTTGTTTAGGCAGAAATTAGAAGACTGAATAGAATGTCTTTCAAGGGAGGAGAGAGTGAAGAGCTCACTGGGCTGATGGTGCATGAACAAAGGCATAGAGTTGCATGGTATGTTTAGGGAAACATGAGTAGCTTCACGTGGCCAGAAACAATGACTTGTGAGGGGATGTGGTGGGAGATGAAAGAGAGTGTGCAGTCTTTGAGTACTTGTGGATAACCATGAGGGGGATGACCACTTGGTTTTATTCGATTTGGGTTATAATACTGATCATGGAGTCCTGTGAGCAAAAGGAGAAGAAACGGGACAATCCCTGGGCTTCCTAAGGATACACAGAGAAGCCAGAGGAATCAGAGGAAATGGTCAAAACATTAGCATCACAAAGGCAAATGGGGTAGGAAATCCTGAAAGGTTGGAATTCAAGTAAAATGAGGAGCATTTCCCACATTCCCTGATTGACAATGTCTATTGCTACTTAGACATTGGAAATACTAATAATATGCTTCATTACATGGTTTTGGCTTCTTGGTAGCAGTATTTGAAAATCAGCTTGAGGGTAATGTTCAAAGCACCACCCAGGTGGCTGTATTCATTAACCTTGTTAGTGACAGTGAATGGAATGCTCACACAGGCAGCTTCACTGAACCATTCTGAAAATGTTCCTTCTCCATCTTGTTGGAGCTGCATGCAGGCTTCACTGCTGATGCACTGACTGATTAATGTTAGTCTGGGCCAAGCCAAAGTCAAGTACAATGCAGCAGCTCTCCCTTCAATAGTCAACTCTCATTTAGAAAGAAAGGAAAGTTGTTTCAAATTAAACAATAAAGGGAAAGTGGTGACAGATGTTTAATTGTTTGCTTTCTTATCCATTCTTAATGTGTGATACAACCTCGTGAAAAAAGGTTAGCATAGAGGGATTGAATGAAAACAGCCACTTAAATATCCTCTGCTCTCAACCCCATGATAATATTCATTCTTAATTTCATTTTACTATATTCCCTATTTGTTATAGTTTTTCAGTATCTGATTTTGAATAAAAGAGTAACT
Organism: Dasypus novemcinctus; assembly: GCF_030445035.2. Classification (NCBI taxonomy): domain Eukaryota; kingdom Metazoa; phylum Chordata; class Mammalia; order Cingulata; family Dasypodidae; genus Dasypus; species Dasypus novemcinctus. Next base: position 75,659,212 of record NC_080675.1, read on the forward strand.
GCCCCCTCTGTGGAAAGTCAATTTTGTCCCGACTTTGAGAAGTTCAAAGAACATGTGGATGTCTTCCTAGGCCCTTCAAATAGATTCTACCTGCTCAGATCAAGGGTTATCGTGAACACACAAGCATCTAGGCACCCATGTAGAGCTCATTTTCTGTAGTTTTTGCCCAGACTGTCCTAAGTTTCCTTCTGTTTCTACCGTCATCTTTTGATCTACCTCAGCCTCTGAAATCCACCTTTTTGAGTGTGACCGTTGGAAATGATTTGTTGCTTGCCCTCTGGCTTTATGCAACAATAACTGAAAATAGGGGGCACTCAGATCTTCTGTCCTGGCTCTGGAGGGACCCAAATGAACATGATAAAAGCACATTAAAACGGGCTGATTAATGGATCACATACATAAAGCTTGAGCATAGAACTTGGCACTAAGTAGGCTTTCGGTATATGTTACTTCCTTGCCACTTTTCCAACCTTAATATTTTCAACTGTCAGAAAATAGCTGATGGTGGAGGGAATCAGATGAAGTTGAAGGTTTTGGGATATTTGCTAGACAGAATCTTAATTAGAAAGAAGGACCATTATGGAATGCGTAGGGAGCATGTTTCTCTCTCCTTTCCTCCGTGATACCATGCCAGTCTTACTCCTTGCTGTGGTTGCTGAAGTTGGATAACATGGGCTTAAATCCAGACTCACAAACTATATGACCTTGAGCAAATTACATAATGTTTCTGTGCCTCATCTATAAAATGGAGAAATATGTATAAAGTGAACTTAATAATAGAACATAGCTAAGAATTGCCAAGAGAAGCAAAAGACATCACAGAAGCAGTCCTTGGTGGATAGCAATCACTCAATAAAATCAGCTATTACTTTTTGCTATTGCTGCCAACAAAAAGTGCCTGGCACATAGCACATAGCAATGTTAGCTCTTTTTATTATTATTAATTATAACTGTTTTCCATATTGGTCATTTTCTACAGACACAAGTGAAACAGATTCAAATTTGTTCATTACTAGTCCCACATTTAAAGGGCACATCGTTTATTCACATAGACTTAAAGATGAATTAAAAATGCAAATGTACTCGTACTTGGGATTTTATTTGTATTTTTCCACTGGAGAAGTTGTAAGTCTACAGAAAATACACAGTTCCTGTATGCCCTCTCTCAAACACACAGTTTTCCCTATTATTAACAATTTGGATGAGTGTGGTACCTTTGTTAAAATCGATGAAAGAAAATTATTACAATTGCATCATTAACTATGGTCCACATCTTTCATTAGGGTTCACTGTTTGTGCTGTATAGTCCTATGGGTTTTATAAAAATCAATTTTATTGATGCATATTAATAAAGCATACAATTCCTCCAGGGTGTACAATCAATGGAATTTGCTATAATTACATAGTTGTGCATTCATCACTTCAATCATAATTAGAGCATTTTCATTATTTCAATATTAATAATAATAAACAAAAAACCCAAAGAAAAAAACAAGAAATTCCTCACCTCTCAATCTCTCTATGCTTCCCCCACTGTACATAGCTGCTGTTTCTGGCTATTCTATCCAAAATATATAATCAATGGCCTTTATTTATTTATTTATTTTTGTCTTTATTTTTTTAATGTTACATTAAAAAAATATGAGGTCCCCATATACCCCCCATCCCCCTCACCCCACTCCTCCCCCATAACAACAACCTCCTCCATCATCATGAGACTTTCATTGCACTTGGTGAATACATCTCTGAGCACTGCTGCACCTCATGGTCAATGGTCCACATCATAGCCCACACTCTCCCACAGTCCACCCAGCGGACCAAGGGAGGACATATAATGTCCGGTAATTGTTCCTGCAGCACCAGGACAACTCCAAGTCCCGAAAATGCCCCCACATCACATCTCTTCCTCCCACTCCCTACCCCCAGCAGCCACCATGGCCACTTTCTCCACACCAATGCCACATTTTCTTCGATTACTAATCACAATAGTTTATGAATAGAATATCAGTAAGTCCACTCTAATCCATACTCTATTCCTCCATCCTGTGGACCTTAGAATGGTTGTGTCCACTCCACATCTATATCAGGAGGGGGCTTAGATTCCACATGGATGCTGGATGCAATCCTCCTGCTTTCAGTTGTAGGCACTCTTGGCTTCCTGGTGTAGTGGTTGACCTTCTGTACCTCCCTGTTAGCTGAGTGGGGTAAGTACAATAAACCAGAGTGTAGGAGTTGCAAGTCTGTTGAGGTTCAGGGCCTGGCTATCACATGGTCAGTCCAGAGATTCAGGTCCCCTGGGTATACATTAAAGCCCAGCACCAACTACAGTTCCAGTAAAAGTAACAGGAGAGACTTGTGGACAAAGATCACATCTGAGTCCAGCTCCATCACACAGAAACACAAACTCCAAAGTAGGGTCAACTGAGATGACACTGAACTCCATCTGCCATCAATGGCTTTTATTATAACCACAATGTTGTACATTCATCATTCAAAAAATTTTCAAACAATTTCATTACTCCAAAAAGAAAACCCCTTAGCATTCCTTCTGCAGACCTACATAACAACTAATCATTCATCTTTATAAATTGATTTATATTTACATTTTATATATATGGAATCATACAATATGTACTACTCTGTATCTGGTCTCTTTCACTTAGTATAATTTTTTTTGTCCGATATTAACATTGTGTAGTATTACCTAATATTTTTGTTCAGCTTCAAGGAAAAATGGCCATATATACAATTCTACCCATATTCATATTTCTCATAATACATTTATATTTCACATAATATATTTTGTTCATAATACTGAAATCACACAGTATTTTTCCTTTTGTGTCTGGCTTGCTTCATTCAACATAATATCCTCCAGGTTCATCCATGTTGTCATATGTTTCATGACTTCATTTCTTCTTACTGCTGTGTAATATTCCATTGTGTGCGTATACCACAATTTGTTTATCCATTCATCAGTTGATGGACACCTGGGTTGTTTCCAGCTTTTGGCAATCATGAATAACACTGTTACGAACATCAGTGTGCAGATGTCTGTTCATGTCACTGCTCTCAGTTCCTTTGGGTATATACCTAGCAATGATATTGCAGGGTCCTATGGGTTTAAAAAAAAATTTATTCCAGTAACATATATAAATATATATAACCTGAAATTTTCCCTTTTAACCACATTCAAATATATAATGCATTGGTGTTAATTACATTCAAATGTTGTACTACCCTCAATACCATTCATTACCAAAGCTTTTCATCACCCCAAACAGAAATACTGTACTAATTAAGCCTTAACTCCCCATCCCCTATACCCATCCCAGCCCCTGATAACCTGTATTCTAGTATCTGACTAGATCAATTTCCATATTCTAATTATTTCATATCATTGAGATCATAAATATTTGTTTTTAGTATCTGGCTTATTTCACTCAACTGGATGTCTTCAAGGGTCACCAGGTTGTTATACATAACAGAATTTTATTTTTTTATGGCTCAGTAATATTCATTGTATGTATATATCACATTTTGTCTATCCATTCATTCGTTGATGAACACAGTATTTTTTCTTTTGCGTCTGGCTTGCTTCACTCATCATAATGTCCTCCAGTTTCATCCATGTTGTCATATGTTTCATGACTTCATTTCTTCTTACTGCTTTTTACAATTGCTTTGACAATTGTGAATAATGTCACTATGAGAAGTAGGTATGCAAATATCCAAGTCCAAACTTTCAATTCTTTTGAGTTATATTTCAAAGTGGGATAGCTGGGACATTTGATAATTCTAAAGTTAACTTTCTGAGGAACTGCCAAACTGTCTTCCACAGTGGTGCACCATTTTACGTTCCTATGAATGATGTATGAAGGTTCCTATTTCTTCACATCCTCTCCAATACTGGCATTTTTCTATTTAAAAAAAAAAAGGGCCATTATATGAGTTGTGTAATGATATCCCATGTTTTTTTAAGGCTTATTTTGTTTATTGATTCCTCCCCACCTTGTTGTTTGCACTAGCTGTTTGCTCTCTGTGTCTGTTGTGTGCTCATCTTCTTTTTAGGAGGCACTGGGAACTGAAGCCAGGACCTCTCATGTGGGAAGGAGGTGCTGAATTGCTTGAGCCACCTCTGCTCCCTGTTGTTGTGTCTCTCATTGTGTTTCCTTGTTGTGTCTCTTCATTGTGTCATCTCATTGCATCATCCTGTTGTGTCAGCTTGCCATGCCATCCTGTCATGTCATCTTGCTGTTTTGATCATTTTCTTTATATATTCTGGATATTAAAACCTTATTGGAAATGTGGTTTCAAAATATGTGCTCCGACTGAGTAGACTGCTGTTTTCCTTTTATGATAAAATCCTTTGAGGGAAGCGGATTTGGCCCAATGGATAGGGTGTCTGCCTACCATATGGGAAGTCCAAGGTTCAAACCCCGGGCCTCCTGACCCGTGTGATGAGCTGGCCCATGCACAGTGCTGATGCGTGCAAGGAGTGCCCTGCCACGCAGGGGTGTCCCCTGTGTAGGGGAGCCCCATGTGCAAGGAGTGTTCCCCATAAGGAGACCCACCCAGTGCGAAAAAAGTGCAGCCGCCCAGGAATGACGCTGCACACATGGAGAGATGACGCAGCAAGATGACTCAACAAAACGAGACACAGATTCCAGGTGCCCTTGACAAGAATACAAGCGGACACAGAAGAATATACAGTGAATGCACACAGAGAGCAGACAACTGGGAGTAGGGTGGGGAAAGGGAGAGAAATTAATAAAAAATAAATCTTTAAAAATCCTTGGAGGAATAAAAGTTTTTAAATTTTGATGAAATCCTGTTTATTTCTTTTTTCTTTTGTTGCCTGTTCTTTGGGTATAAAGTCTAAGAAACCATTGCCTAACACAAGGTCCTATAAATGCTTCCCTATATTTTTTCCTAGAAGTGTGATAGTTCTAGCTCTTCTATTAAGGTCTTTGATCCACTTTAAGTTGATTTTTGTATATGATGTGAGATAGAGCCCCTCCTTTTTTTTGCAAATGGAGATCTAGTTTTCCCAGCACCATTTGTTGAAGAGTCTATTCTTTCCCAATTGAGTGGTCTTTATCCCCTTGTCAGAAATCAGTTGGCTATAAATGTGAGGGTTGTTATCTGAGCTCTCAATCTATTCTATTTGTGTACATGTCTGTCCTTGTACAAATACCATGCTGTTTTGATTACTGTGGCCTTGTAATAAGTTTTATAATGGGGAAGTGTGAACCTTCCAACTCATTCTTCTTTTTCAAGATAGCTTTGGCTATTCAGAGCTCTTTACCCTTCCATATACATTTTATCTATCTATCTGTCTATCTATATATCTATCTACATACCTATCTATCATCTATCTATCTATCTATCTATCTATCTATCTATCTATCTATCTATCTATCTATCTCTCTGTCTGTCTATCTATCTATCTATGATGCTTTAGATTACATAAATGTTACATCAAAAATGTAGGGAAAAAAAACAAAGAAAAAAAAACAAAGAAAAGTATAGGGGATTCCCATGTACCTCACACCCTCCCCTTCCCATACTTTCCACATTAACAACATCTTTCTTTAGTGCGATACATTTGTTACAATTCATGAATGCATATTGAAGTACTGCTCTAGCTATGGACTACAGTTTATATTATAGCTTACACTTTGCATTGTACAATTTTTTAGGTTTTGACACAATATATATAATGACCTGTATCCATCACTGCAGGACAATTCCAATGTCCCAAAAATGCCCCATGTTACACCTATTCTTCCCTCTCCCTCTTTTTAGAATCTCTGGGGGCCACTGCCTTTATATCAATGAAACAAGTTCTTTAATTGCTAGAATAATAGTAAGTCTACTTTAGCCCATAGTTGCATTCCCCCTTTATGTTTGTTCATTCTTCAATCTTGAGGATTTTGTGCTTCCATATAAATTTGATGATTGGCTTTTCCATTTCTCCAAAGAAGGTTTTTGAAGTTTTGATTGGGATTGCACTGAATCTGTAAATTGCTGTAGTAGAATTTCATCTTCCAATTCATGAACATGGATGCCCTTCAGTTTATTTAGGTCTTCTTTGATTTCTTTTAGTAATGTTTTGCAGTTCTCTGTGTACAAGTCCTTTACATCCTTGGCTAGATTTATTCCTAGATATTTGATTATTTTAGTTCCTATTGTAAATGGAAGTTTTTCTTCTTGATTCTTTCTTCTAATTGTTCACTGTTTTTGTACAGAAACAAAACAGATATTTGGGTGTTGATCTTATATCCCACCACTTTGCTGAATTTGTCAATTACTTTTTGGAGTTTTTTGGTATGGATTCTCCAGGATTTTCTATATATAGGCTCATGTCACCTGCAAATAGGGATAATTTTTTTCCAACTTGGATGCCTTTTTTAAAAAGCTTTATTTATTTTTACCCCTTCCCCTCTTCCCACCCTGCTGTTTTTGCTGTCTGTACTGTTTTCTCTTCCCCTTTTCTCTCCTCTAGAGTTCACTGGACTTTGATCCTGGAGACCCTTGATGTGGAGAGAGGTTCCCTGTCAATTGTGCCACCTCAGTTCCTGGTTTCTGCTGGACTTCACCTTGACTTTTCCCTTGTCTCTCTTTTGATGTGTCATCATTTTGCTGCATGACTCACTTGTGTGGGCACTGGCTCACAGCATAGGCACTTGTGCAGGCACTGTCTTGCCATATGGGCATGCTTTCTCTTCCTTTTCACCATGAGGCCCCAGGAATTGAACCCAGGTCCTCCCATTTGGTAAGTAGAAGCTCCATCATTTGAGCCACATCTGCTTCCCTTGGACGCCTTTTATTTCTTTTTTTTTCTGTCTAGTTGCTCTGGTTAGAAATTATAGTACAATATTGAATAATGGTGGTAACAATGGGTATCTTCATCTTGTTTTTAATCTTAGAGGAGAAACCTTCAGCCTTTCACCATTAAGTATTATTTTAGCTATGGATTGATTTTTCATAGTTGCCCTTTATTGAGTAGAGGAAGTTGCCTTCTTTTGATATTTTTGTAAGTGTTTTTATCAAGAAGAGATGCTGATTTTTGTCAAATACCTTTTTTTTGCATCAATTGAGATGATTATGTGTTTGCCCCTTTCCCCTTATCCTGCTCATGTGGTGTATTACATTAACTGATTTTCTTATGTTGGACCATTCTTGCATGCCTATGATGAATCCCAGTTGATCACTGTGTATAGCCGCTCCCCCCACCTGAGACGGCTCCCTTGTCTGTTTGCTCATTGTTTTTGCTCATTGTCTGCTTGTTGTTATTTCCTCATTGTCTGTTTTTTCTTTAGAAAGCACTGGGAACCAAACCTAGGACCTCCCAAGTAGGAGGTGGGCACTCAACTGCTTGAGCCACATCTGCCCCCAGTGTATAATTCTTCTTTTTAAATTTTTTAAAATTTATTTCTCTCCCCTCCCCACTCCCCAGTTGCCTGCTTTCTGTGTCCATTCGTTGTGTGTTCTTCTGTGACCACTTCTATCCTTATCAAGGGCACCAGGAATCTGTTTCTTTTTGTTGTATCAACTTGTGTCAGCTCTCCATGTGTGCAGTGCCATTCTTGGGCAGGCTGCACTTTCTTTCGTGCTGGGCGGCTCTCCATACAGGGTGCACTCCTTGTGTGTGGGGTTCCCCTACGTGGGGGACAACCCTGTGTGGCACAGCACTCCTTGCGCGCATCAGCACTGCATATGGGCCAGCTCCACACGGGTCAATGAGGCCCGGGGTTTGAACCGTGGACCTCCCATGTGGTAGACGGACGTCCTAACCACTGGGCCAAGTCTGCTTCCCTCTATTTACATTTAAAGTTACTGTTGGTAAGGTAGAACATCCTTCTTCCATTTTGCTCTGTAGTCTTCATAAGTCTTTTACTCTTTTTTGTTTCTCAATTCTTCTGGTAATGCTTACTTTTATATGCATTTGTTTTTTGGTGTGTTTGTGTTGTACCATATTGAGTTCCTTCTTATTTTTATCTGGATTATATTTTTCATATATTTTGCCTATGATTATCATAGGGCTAAAATTTAAGCTCATAAATATATGAGACATAGTTGATTTTATACCAACTTGACTGTAGTAGCATGCACACACTTTTTCTGTATCTCTCCACCACTCACCTTTTTTTGTACTTGTTACCAATTATATCTTTGTACATGGTATGTCCAAAATTATAGACTTATCATTAGTTTTTATGCATTTGCATTTTAGCATCTTTGGAAGTGAGAGGTGGAATTACATACCAAAAAATCAATAAAATAGTACTGACATTTATAATTATCCAATGGTTATCTTTACCATAGGTCTTTATTTCTTTATGCCACTTTGAAGCCCTGTCTAATATTCTTTCTTTTTAGCTTAAGGAACTCTGTTTAGCATTGCTTGTAGGGCAGGTCTAGTGGTGCTGAACTCCCTCAGCTTTCGTTTATCTGGGAATGACATTTTTGAAGGAAATTCTTGCCAAATATAAAATTTTTGGTTTGCAGTTGCTTTCTTCTACTGATTTAAGTGTTTCAGCCCACTGCCTTCTTGCCTCCATGGTTTCTTATGAGAAATTGGAACTCACGCTAATTGGGACCCCCTTGTACGTAAGACATTGCTTCCTCTTCCAGCTTTTAGAAAATTCTCCTTTTCCTTTATACTTGACAGTTGATCAGTATGTGACAAAGTATATATTTTTTATTCAATTATATCCTGTTTGGTGTTTTATGGGCTTCTTGAATGTGAATATTCACATCTTTTGGTAAGTTTAGGAAATTTTCTCTCATTATTTCTTTTAATATTCTTTCTCTTTCTTTCTCTCCTCTGGAACTCCCATAGTGTATATATTGCTACACCAGCAAGTCACACCAGGGGTTGGAACCCAGTGTGGCCTCCCGCATGAGTGGGGCATGGAGGTCAGGTACTGCTACCTGGAGAAAGGAATTTAATGATATTTACCACAATTTATGAGCTTATTCCTCCTGCTCTTCCCTGGATGCTGTACAGTGGTCTACTGAACTCTGGAGTTTGAAATAGTGATTCAGACAGTTCCTGTCTTTTTAATAGTTGTTCTGGTGCAAGTACTGATACATGGAACTTCCTACTCTGCTACCTTACCAGAAACCTCCTTCTAATATTTTTACAGCTGCATTGCTTGATTTGGTATTCTCCCAGTCAACAGGACCCTTTACCTGTTCTCCCGAGGTTTGAGGAAGATGGTTTTGCCAGTTTTTGCTAATTGTTCAAAGATTCTGTGGGGAAATGTCACCTTGGATCATCTTATGCTGCTGTCTTGATCGACTGGCAACTTGGGCTTTTATTTTTGGCTTATGTTTTTCAGAACCAACTGCTGCCATCTCCTAGATAGTCGAAGCCAATTATCACTTTGCAGCTGTGTGCTGAGACTTGGCAGGCAGTAGCAATGAGCCCCTTGGCTGGGACAAATTTTATATCAGAGTTAGTTTTACAACACAGTGTCTTGACTACTGATGCCTTGAATGAGTCACTTGTCTCTCCAGTCTTTCCACCTTTCCCTTGCTGACTCTACTACTTGTTTCTCCTTCCCTGTGGATTACTCATGTATATTACTGCCTTCCTGCCTCCCTCTCATTGTGGTGAATTACTTGACTACTGGCTTTTGTCCTTTTCCTGGGTTTGAATAAGGATATTCTCCTAAATTTGTATGCTTGAGGCCAGCCCTACTTTTCTGACCTCTAATTCCTTCCTGGTGTCATATTATCCCTCCACTGCCCAGATGGCTCCCTCGTCTGTTTGCTCACTGTTTTTGTTCATTGTCTGCTTATTGACTGTTTATTTTTTCTTTAGGAGACTCCGGGAACTGAACCTGGAAACTCCCATGTGGGAGGCGGGTGCTCAATTGCTCGAGTCATTTCTGCTCCCTGCTTGTTTGTTTTTGCTTGTTGTTTGCTTATCATCTTGCTCATTGTTTTTGCTTGTTGTCTGCTTGTTGTTTGTTTGTCTTCTTTGGGAAGCACTGGGAACTGAACCTGGGACCTCCCACCTGGGAGGTGGGTGCTTAACTGCTTGAGCCGCATCCTTTCCTGGTCTCATGTTATTGAATACCTCCCTAGTCTAAGCAACTTCTTGGCATTCTGTCCATTTACAACTAATCCTGTCCCTTGGGCCAAAACCTTTCTGCCATGGGTGATATTTACCACATCAGGCTAAGTTGCCACTAAATAGTCTGTTCTAAGAGATTCTGAGAGAGAATTCTGTGCCTGACCTCATGTGCTTCATGTCCATGAGCCTAGAGATTTTGTTCTATCAAAAGTGAAAAGTAGATTTGAATTTCTATCCTTGAGACTGGGTCCTTGCACTCTGAAAGTGAGACAAAGAACAGTTCCCAGTGACCTGGTAAATTCATACACATTCTTCCACCTAAATAGTGGGCATTAATTTATTTTGTTTTTTTTCAACCACAGATCTGTGTAGCACTGTATGATTTTCAACTTCTTGGGAGAGTAAGTTTTGTTTGTGTCAGAAATGCAGAGTCCTGGATGACATGTTGACAGGTATTGGAAATGATGAGATTGGAGAGCTGACAGGTGACTCATGAATATGGATGTCTTCTGTGATTATACAGAGCAATCTATCTGGGGTTATTTATGGTAGCATTGTCATGGTGATCAATGAACAGTAAATATGGCTCTCAAAGTTATGGGACAATTTTCACAGCTTCCATGACCCACTGTGAAACCTCCATTTTAAAAAGCAAATTTTATGGTAAGCTTATTGAACCAAAACATTCCAATACATGCTCTATTTTTTCAACTTCAAAATCATAGAAAACTACCAAGTCCCAAAGATATGAAAAAGAGCTGGGTTTGCATTTGAATAGGAGACAGAGTTTCAGGCCTTACTTACTGGTTGTGTGAATTTGGGCAAGTCATTCATTTTAAGTCTCGGGTCCTTCTTCCTTAATGTGGGTTAAATAATATCTGTATTGGCTTATTTCATAGGGTGTTGTAGGGGAGAAATTAAATGATTAATACGAAAGAGTAGTATAATATGCCCAGGAGAAATAAGCCTTCCGTATGAGGTGCTACATATCTGGTTCTGTTCACTCCAGGTGCCCGAATCTTGACTTTACTATTCAGGAATCCATGTAAAGTCATAATGTGTGTGTGTGCTTGGTGAACTTTAGGAAAATGACAAAAAGATTTGGTGAAAATGATTAACTCCATTTCATTTTGCTATAGCTAAATTATGGTAAGTACAACATCACTTAAGCTATACAAAGATCTGGCAAATGTCTAGTTTGTTTTCATATTAAGTAACTGATAAGAACAATTACTTATTGTGTTTAAGATCATAATCTCATGTCCGTTCTGGAATGGATATCTCTCCTCCAATGATCAGATGACATCACCCACCTTCCATTCATGGTAGAATTGGCTAAGATTTTTCAGTTTTAGTTCAGGAAAACACTTCTAATTGCATTTTTAAAAATTTTTATTTATTTTTTGATCTTTTTTTTTAAGATTTATTTTTCATTTATTTCTCTTCTCTTCCCCCCCAGTTGTCTGGTTTTGTGTCCATTTGCTGTGTGTTCTTCTGTGACCACTTCCATCCTTATCAGAGGCACCGGGAATCTGTGTTTCTCTTTGTTGCATCATCTTGTTGTGTCAGCTCTCTGTGCGTGCAGCGCCATTCTTGGGCAGGCTGCACTCGCTTTCGCGCTGGGTGGCTCTCCTTATGGGGCGCACTCCTTGTGCGTGGGGCTTCCCTACATGGGGACACCCCTGCCGTGGCAGGGCACTCCTTGCACGCATCAGCACTGCGCATGGGCCAGCTCCACATGGGTCAAGGAAGCTTGGGGTTTGAACCGCGGACCTCCCATGTGGTAGGTGGACACCCTATCCATTGGGCCAAGTCCGCTTCCCTCTAATTGCATATTACATTCAGTCTCTGATGATGTGATTGATCAAAGGTCCTTGCTCATAGTCTTGTTGATTTGGAGACTCTGTTTTCCTCTCTGCAAAATGTTGCTTTTCCAGGCTGTGGAAACCCAAGATTCCTGCCTGTTGGTGGGTCTGTAGAAAGGAGGCCCTTTGATGAGTACATTTGTTTGATGTGGTTAAAAGGTACAGTTAAGTTAGAGAGGGCCAAAGCTATCTTGATAAGGTGGTTGACCTACCCTGTGCCTTTCTTATCTCACACACATTGGGTCCATTGGGTGCACCCAGCATATGTGGGCATCCTACCAGGAGGAGGAGTTAAGAATCTCTTCATGTTCATCTTCTTATCTCTTTCCAACCCAGGAAGCCACATCCTTACATTCTGGCTCCAATCCCTATCTCACAAGAATACCACCTATCCTGTGGCTGCCTCATATCTCAGAATTGACTGCCGGGTCTTAGGAGTGGGGTATTGGGCTGTTCAGCTTATTATAGGGTCCAGCCTATGGTCCTTTTAAGCAGCAGTTCTGACCCTGGCCTTCCACAACCTTCAATCCTGGGAATGGGTTTAAAAATCAAATCTTTGATCCTGCACACAACTCTTTCTCTAACCGGAGTTTATCTTTCCTGCTCTGGGCTGTGTCTTTTAACTCAACATCATTTATATAGAGTCTATAATGATGGAGAATAAATACATGAATGAATGGACAGCATCAAAATTACAAACAAGCAGTAAACATATGAAAATATAATAATGTCTCTAATCAGCAATTAATCACCAATTGCCAATTATTGATCAATTAATTGTTATTTAAATCACATGTAACATTGTGATTTAAGTAAAAGGTTATGAAGCCAGATGACTTGAATTCAAATCTTAGCTCTCACTTAATAGCTGAAGGACTTTTGCAGTATACTTAACCCTTTAAACATCAGCTTTCTTAAGTTTCAAATGAAATGATACATGTAAGTGCACAGCACAGTGTCTGCTAAGTACATGTTCTCAATAAATGTTAACTATTATTTTTACAGTATATCAAAATCAGCAACAAAATGCTCTTTTAAAAAGAAAGATAAAGAAAAGACTAAGTGGCAGGCTAGTGGGGGTGAAAATTTCCACAACCTTTCTGGAGGAAAATTGGCAGTATAAATCAAAAGTTTAAAAAGTTCATATTTCTTTTAAAAATTAATTTATTGAAACATATCACCCACACACAAACATACATAAACAATAAGTGTATAGTATATTTGTGAACTTACAAAACAAACACATATAACATCATACAGGACTCTCATAACTCACCCTACCACCAACACCTTACATTGTTGTCAAGTCTTTTTAACTAATGACTAAAGAGCATTGTCAAAATATTACTACTAAACAAAGTATTTTCCCCCAACCAATCCTGTTATTATCTTTATATCATTTACATATGAACATATATAGACAATTAAGTGCATAGTAAAAGTTGTGAACTTACAAAGCAAACATGTATAACATCATATGGGAGCCCCATACATCAACCCTCCACCAACACCTTGCATTGTCCTGAGATGTTTGTTACAAATTATGAAAGAATATTTTCAAAATCTTACTACTAATTATAGTCCTTATCTTACATTTGGTATGTTTCCCCCCAACCCACCCTATTATTATTTTTCAAATATATTTTTTTATGACTGAAGTTGTAAATTTATAAAACAATCATGCACATGTGCAGAATTCCCAAGCAACACCCATCTATCAACACACAACACTGTGGTGGAACATTTGCTAAGATAAGATAATATCATCTGATTGTTACCATGTCCATAGTATACATTTGCTCACATTTTCCATACCACCCCATTATCAACACAGTACGTCTTTGGCATAGATGCAATAATGTTATATTATTGCTGTTAACCACAGTCCATAGGTCATTACAGTTTATTTTTCCCATGTGTTCCCAACACCCTGCAGTAGTGATATACATTTGCTCTAGCTCACAAAGGACACTCTTGCATCTGTACCATCAACCACAATTCTCATCCACCTCTTGGTTTACTGTATTATTCAGTTCCTAGATTATTCTCTATCATTCTGTCAATTGGCATTTACATCCTGGACTACCATTTTCAGCCACATCCCCATTTATAAACTAGCTATTACTCACTATTTGTTACCATCCATTCTATACATTTCCATACTTTTACAGTAAAGCTTATTAAAACGTCTACATACATTAACCTTCAGTAGTCCATCTTAGTCCTTCTCTTATCTTTCTTTTTTCTTTTTTAAAGATTTATTTATTTATTTCTCTCCCCTTCCCCCCCATCCCAGTTGTCTGTTCTCTGTCTGTTTGCTGCGTGTTCTTCTTTGTCCGCTTCTGTTGTTGTCAGCGGCATGTGAATCTGTGTTTCTTTTTGTTGCATCATCTTGTTATGTCAGCTCTCCATGTGTGCGGCACCATTCTTGGGCAGGCTGCACTTTCTGTTGCACTGGGTGGCTCTCCATACAGGGCACACTCCTTGCACGTGGGGCTCCCCTATGCAGGGACACCCCTGAGTGGCAGAGCATGCCTTGTGCACATCAGCACTGCACGTGGGCCAGTTCCACACAGGTCAAGGAGGCCTGGGGTTTGAACTACAGACCTCCCATGTGGTAGATGGATGCCCTAACCACTTGGCCAAGTCTGTGTCCCCTTATCTTTCTTTAAATATTCCTTCTGCCCCTTTTCTCTTCCTTTCTCCTTCTGGGACACCCATGACATGTATGTTTGCACATCTCTGGCTGTTGTTTAGTTCCCTGAAACCTTGTTCAATTTTTTCCATTCTTTTCTTCATCTGTTCTTTTGTATGTTCACTTTCAGAGACCATTTTTTCAAGTTCACCAATCCTTTCTTCTGCCTCCTCAAATCTGCAATTATGATTCCAATGTTTTTAAAATTTCATTGATTGCACCTTTCATTCCCATAAGATCTTTTTTGTGCTCATCCAATATCTTCTTAATATCCTTAATCTCTTTAGCCAGCTCATGGAATTTATTAAGGAGATTTGTTTGAACATCTATGATTAGTTGTCTCAACTCCTTTATGTCATCTGGAGGCTTATCTTGTTCCTTTAACTGGGCCATACCTTCCTGTTTCTTGTTGTGGATTGTAATTTTTGGTTGGTGTCTTGGCATCTGGCTTACTAGAGTATTTATTCTGTGTGCAGTTTTTCTCTTTAGTTTAGGGCATCCTGCCCTTTCTCCTTTGCTAGTTGTGCAGTAGGGCCAAGGATGTAGTTGGTGCTATAAACTGTGGAGGCTCAAGCTGCCCTCATTGCTCCAGGGACCGATGACGCTTCTCCCAACTTTCTCCTTTCCCAGAGGTAGGGACAGAATCAAGGTTGTGTAGAATAATCTAAGTCATGCAGGCCTAGACTGTAATTGCCCAGAGAGACTGATGAAGCTTCTCGTCCCTTTCTTCCCTGCCTGGGGTGTGGATGGAGCTGCAGGTGTGAACCGCAGTCTATGCAGTGCAGGTCCAATATGACCTCAGTTGCCCCAGTAGACTTCTGATTATTCAGTTTGTGGCAATCAGAGGTACCCAACGTTACCTGGATAGGCTGGTACAGAACTAGCCAGCCTCCTCCTTGCCAGAGGTAGGACTGAAGACTAGGCTAGGGCTGCAGGCTGATCTGGGTTCCTACCATCGTTGCGATGTTTGGTCAGGCCAGGATCCCCTCAGGCTGGGGGTGGAGTCAAAATGGTGGCCACTGGCCTCTTTCTGACTTGGACAAATTTTTTTTTTAATATATATAATTTATTTATTTTTGTCTTTATTTATTTTTTTAATATTACATTAAAAAAATATGAGGTCCCCATATAACCCCCACCCCCCTCACCCCTCTCCTCTCCCCATAGCAACAATCTCCTCCATCATCATGATACATTCATTGCATTTGGTGAATACATCTCTGAGCACCACAGCACCTCATGGTCAATGGTCCACATTATAGCCACACTCTCCTGCGTTCCATCCATTGGGCCATGGGAGGACACACAATGTCTGGTAACTGTCCCTGCAGCATCACCCAGGACAACTTCAAGTCCTGAAAACGCCTCCACATTTTATCTCTTCCTCTCATTCCCCACACCCAGCAGCCACCATGGCCACTTTCTCCACACCAATGCCACCTTTTCTTTGATTACTAATCACAATAGTTCATGAATAGAATAACAGCAAGTTCACTCTCATCCATATGCTATTTCTCCATCCTGTGGACCTTGGAATGGTTGTGTCCACTCCACATCTATATCAAGAGGGGGCTTAGATTCCACATGGATGCTGGATGCAATCCTCCTGCTTTCAGTTGTAGGCACTCTTGGCTCCATGGTGTGGTGGTTGACCTTCTTCAACTCCATGTTAGCTGAGTTTGGTAAGTCCAATAAACCAGAGTGTAGGAGTTGCAAGTCTGTTGAGGCTCAGGGCCTGGCTATCACATGGTCAGTCCAGAGATTCAGATCAACTGGGTATATATTAAACCCCAGCACCAAGTACAGTTCTGGTAAAAGTAACAGGAGAGGCTTGTGAAAAAAGATCACATCTGAGTCCAGCTCCATCACACAGAAACACAAACTCCAAAGAAGGGCCAACTGACATGGCACTGCACTCCATCTGCCATGACCATAGGACCTGTGGGTCTCTGTAGCCCTCAGAAGAACCAATACCTGGGATTGTATCTACTTTATCTGTCTCTGGGACTCTGCTCAGGTGTGCATAAGGGCAACCCCTCTGATAACCTCCTGGCTCTTTTTTGGAGACTCATAGCCATATAAACTCATTTGTCCTTTCCATTTCCCCCTTGATTTAGGTCAAAAGCATTTTTAACTCCTGTTATTATATGTAGACAGAATATTCTGTTGGTCCGAGTTGAACCTTTTATTCAAGGTCATTTTCTAGTTACATCATTAGCTGGTACTTGGTAGTAATCCCTCAGCACCAGGGAGGCTCATCCCTGGGAGTCATGTCCCATGCTGGGGGGAAGGCAACGCATTTACATGCTTAGTTTGGCTTTGAGACTGGCCACATTTGAGTAACCCGGAGACTCTCAGGAGGTAACTCTTAGGCACCCTGCTGCTCTAGGCCTTGTTCTTATTTCAGGTGCACAGGCTCACAAGCATAGTCATTAGTATCAAGGACTCATTGTTGGACCGTCATTCTTTTTTGGTCTTTGCCTTTGCACTTGGGGAATTGTTGCTGTTCCTTTAGGGACTGTGGTAGAGCTCCCCTGGCTAGGAACTCAGCACTCCCTCACTTGTTGTTTTTACTTGTGTCCACTATGAAAATATCCAAACATTTTTAAGTACCCTGGATATATGCCCTGTAGAACTCCCTGCCAAGCATGTGTCCCCTGTCATTAACATCCCACACCAGTATTCCTCCGCTGCCATTGTTGAACCTCTCTGTGATCCAAAACTTCCTGAAAAGTGAAGCCCAATATATTGCCAGGTTCCCTTAATACTAAAATGGAATATGGCGATGAGTTTAAAGGTTAGATATAGAATATTTATTAATTTGGAAAAATTACGGTAAAAGTAAATTGGGGTATCAAAAAATTGTCTATGTCCTATCTTGTTTCTTTTCTTTTTTCTAATTATTAAGTTTATCTTCACAAGAGTTTTAGATCACAGTAATTCATATATACAATATACAGTACTCCCACATAGCCAACATAAAAACTTTTCCCTTCCACAGCAATAATCTTTTTACATATTCATACTATATTTACTGAAACTGATGTACAGATATTGAGACAATAGCTTTCAAATAAGGTAACATTTGTGTTTACATTGTGGTTTATATTTCAGACTATACAATTTTCTAAATTTTTATTTATCTTATGTTTTACATTATGATTTACATTTTAGCCTATCAGCCCCTATATATTTTTGGTGTAATTTTACATGTTTTATATCCATCCTTGCGTACTCTTGTGAAACATTTCTATTGCCCACACAGTTACATTGGTTCCATCTATTCAATACCTCTTTCCCCCTCCCCTTAGGGCCCACAGTGACAGTCAATCTTCATTGCTTGAAGGGCCATGTTCAGAGATACTTGCAACAGTGTTGAGGGCTTGACATGCTCAACTGCTCTCATGCACTGGGAGCCACCATTTCTCTTGAGAGATACAGTTCCCTCTATTTGATGACATCAGTCCTCCCCAGGATGTGGGTATACCCTCAATCTCATTATATGGGTCTCTATCCAATGATATAACCCACTGTGGCAAAATAAGCATTCACATATCCCCTAGGAGCCTGTCCTGCCTCAGATTATCTCCTTTAAGCATCTTAAACAGGTAACTTTCTTTATTATATTTTTGAAAAGGTTTTCTCAGCATTATACTCTCAACCAAATACCTGACAATCTCCTATGTTCATATGTTGCCCCACCCTCCCCCCAATTTCTTGGGCAATATTACCCATCCTCCCATCCCTAGTCCCCCTCAAGCCCGCAAAGCCCCACCCAAAGGTAACCCTATGTCCCCATTTAATCCCTTCCTTGTACAAATACTTACCTCCAGTTTATCATAGATTTCACCCATGTAGGTGTCAGCTTACATCCTTTCTCTACCCCCCAATTTCCTGTAAGCCTATCATCCGACTTGGACAAATTAACACTTCAGATGTTCCTAGGGTTATACCTTAGCCATCTGAGTCTACCAATCAGTAGCTGAAATCGACAGGCAACCATCTCCTCCTCCCCTGTTTTTGGGAAATGGAGCTTCCAATTCCAGTCACAGAATAGCTCCTGGGGCAGCTTGTATCACCAGAGTAGGACAATCACTGGCCTCCATGGCTTAGCCAGCAATTTCCCAGAGAGGTTGGCGCAGGTCCCTGCAGCTTCCTCCCTGTCAGAGGTGGCACTGGGTCTAAGGCTAGATCTGCAATCTGACCTGTGTGGAAAGAAGCCGGTACCTACCAGCACTGTGATTTTCAGTCCGCCCCGCTTCCCCTCATGCCAGGTGTGGAGTTAAGATGGTGGCTCCCGGCCTCTTTCTGACTTGAACCGGCTCAAACTTTAGCTGTTCTCAGGATTATACTTTGGCCAGCTGAATTTTACTCCTCAGTAGCTGAAGTTTGTGCCCAACCATCTCTTCCTCCCCTGTTTTTGGGAAGTGGAACTTTCAATTCCAGCTGTGGAACACCTCCTAAGGCGGCTTGTGCCTCTGGTGGAGGATGGGCACTGGCCTCCAGGGCATAAAGCCCTCTATTTACGAGTCTTCTCTGTAGATGGGCAGCCTCCTCCTTCCATTCCTTCAAGTATGTGGCAGGATGCCCTTCTGGCCTCCTGAAGCCCCCAAACAGTTGCTTCAGCTAGCTCAGATAGCTCTGGGTGTACTAACTGCCCTGGGGCAGGAGCTGATTTTAGGAGCACCTTACTCCACTACCATCTTGCTATTTCTGTTCATATGTTTTTATTTCTACCAGTTTTTTATTAGGGAACTGTACATAAACAGTAAGTGTATAGAAAAAGTTGTGAATTTACAAAACAATCATGCATATTATCACACAATGTTCCCATACATTTCCCTACCACCAACACCTTGCATTGTTTTGAAACATTTGTTACAAACTATGAAAGAACATAATCAAAATATTACTGCTAACTTTAGCCCATGACTTGCATTCAGTGCATTTTTTGCCATAAGTCACCCTATTGTTGACACCATGTATAAGTATTGTATATTTGTTATAGTTCATTGAGAGAATGTTCTGATAATTGCACTGTTACCCACAGTCCATCATCAACCAAGAGGTTCACTATGCTATACAGTTCCATGCCTTCTACTTTCCATCCAAAGTGTGTACTCAGTGGCTCTTAGTTTCATCACAGCATTGTGCTGTCATTACCTGGTCAATTTTAGAACATTTTCATTACTCCAAAAGGAAAAAATCCTCGAAGCTCTTATGTTGACCCTTAGCATTGACATAGTACCTTCTTTGCCACCGATGTAAAAATATTACAATATTACTGTTAACTACAGTCCATAAGTTTCATTAGTTGTATTTTCCCCATATATCACCATATTCTTAACACCTTGTAATAGTGATGTATATTTATGCTAGTCCATAGAAGAACATTCATGTATTTATACTATTAACCACGACCCTCATCCACCACCGAATTCTCTATGTTATACAGTCCCTAGATTATCTTCTAGCTTTCTTTCAGTTGACATTTATGTCCCTAGACTACCCCTTTCAGCCACAATCACAAAAATGTTAATATGTTTTGATAAACTATTTCCACAGTTAAGAACTACAGCAACAACATATCAGCAGAGGATCAATAAAATCAATCATATAAATTGACAGCAAAGAGAATTATTAAGGTTATTAAGGATTTTAGAGAAACAATTCCTGAGATGCCAGTGAATTGTCTTTGGAGAAATCTTGCCTCATAAAAACTGGTCCAGTACTCTTAGAACAAAATCACAGATGATTCAATTTTAGGAAAATTTTATTCCAATATCCTTGATTTAAGTTGCATTAACTTTCATTTTAAAATCACTTTAAGAGTCATCTTTATGGTTTGAAGAAAATACTCAGTTGAGTTCTTTGTGAATTTAAATTTAAATTGTAGTGAATGAGGACAAATTTGTATTTTTAGATCTTATGTACACCCAACAGAGAGTATCATGTGCAATTAAATTTCTTAGCCATAAAAAGTCTTTGCAGTTCTTTTGAGAATACAGTTAAAAAGGTAATTTCATCTTGTTTTCTCTGATTTCACCATCTTCATACAATATTATAAATTCCTTGTCGTCTGACATAGTGTGATTTGGCTACTAACTTTGACCTAGTGCCATGCACATCTCTGTGCTTAAAAAAATGTTACCTGTTTTTTTTTTTTCCTCTGTTTTGTACTTTAAATCTTTTAACACATGGATAATGGGAAAGAAAGAATAATTTACAAGAAGGGTTGCAAAACACTTTTCCTTTCATAATACATTATTACTGCAAGGTATACCCTGGGGTATTAAATATGAAACAGACTTGATGGTGTATGTTTGTTAAATCCAACAGATAATGGCATATGTCTCACTGTAATAAAAAAGTACAACTCATTTTGCTGGTGTCACTGAAGTAATATTACCTCCAGCCATAGAATAATACGATATTTCTCTGTACATCTGCAATTACTTTATAGGACTCATACGACCTTATGTGGATGATATTAAAATGTTCCTATAATGTACCTAATCCTTTTAATATCCATGTAAGTAACTTATTAAATGACTGAAAATGTGTGTATTTTGTATTCATTGGCATTTGGTAATACAAGCAGTACGTATAGTGATTATGCTTTGGTTACTTTAAGAACAATTATGAAATTTTTTTTACTATTTATTATTTTTCAAAACAACACATTTAGTCAAATCAATTGTTGTAAAACAATTCTAATAGAGTGAATGCTAACATAGGCTTTCTTATCATTTTTTAAAAAGATTTATTTATTCCCCTCCCCCCCCCCATTGTTTGCTCTCTCTGTCCATTCGCTGTGTGTTTTTCTGTGTCTGCTTATCTTCTCTTTAGGTGGCACCAAGAACCAATCCTGGGACCTTCTGGAGTGGGAGAGAGGTGCTCAACCTCTTGTGCCACCTCAGCTCCCTGATCTGCTGTGTCTCTTATTGACTCTCCTCCCTGTCACTTTTTGTTGCATTATCTTGCTGTGTCAGCTCTCCACGTGGGTTGGCATTTTTGCACAAGGCAGCACTCCACTCAGGCCAGTTCTCTACTTGGGCCATCTCGTCACGCAGGCCAGCTTACCTTCACAGGGAGGCCCCAGGAATCACACCCTGGACCTACTATATTGTAGATGAGAGCCCAATCGCTTGAGCCACATCCACTTTCCAATATCATTATTTTGTGATAGGTCATGGAGCGTTTATATGCATTCAAAGGATATCAAAATAATGACAAGGATAATAACATGTCCTTAAAGCAAAACTCATGCAGCAGAATTGGTATTTTTTCATTTAGTTCTTTGTTCATTCCTTTCTTTGTTTCTTCATTCCCTCCTTCTTCTTTCCTTCTATCCTTTGTTCTTTGCTTCTTTCAATAATTCTTTATGGAGCACCGACTCTGTGCAAGGTGCTGTTCTGGCTTCTTGGATACAGTGGGGAATAAAACAAACATGACGTCTGCTGAGAAGTCACTGAACACGTCTAGCAGCCATCTCCCAGCCCTCACCAACCCCGCATCTCCTTTACTATTGTGTGCAGATGTTGCAGTATGTTTCTCCTTCTACACTTCGGTTGGGGGCGGGACGTTTGGTCTAATGAAAAGGGTTGACCATACCTTAAACCCAGAAACTGGGACAAGCAGCCCTAGCCCTTTATCAAGGGTGGGAAATCTCAGAGGGAGGTCCTCCCACACCCCTTCTGAGTTGTATATATACCCCACCTTCAGACAGCATAGGTCCCTCTCCCCTCCATTGTGAAGGAGTACAGCGGAGCTGCCATCTACACAACCTGACCCGACCTCGACCTGACCCGACTGGCTGGCCTCCCCGGGTGAATGGCCACAATGGGATCTTTTTCCCTACTCTTTTGGGCCCTTGAGCTGTGCAAGTAATAAAGCAATGACTCGCTGAAAGTTTCTGTTGTGCCTGAGATACCAGGAGAAGAAACAATTATTCCTAATTCCACATATTTTTATTGGGCAGCTCCTATGTGCCAGGCACCCTCCAGCAGTAAAAAAGGACAGGCAAGGGCAATGAGGTAGCAATGTGCCTGAAGTGAAAGCAGGTCTAAACAGTGAAGGGTGGAGAGAGTATAGTGAGATGAGGCAAGAGACATTCAAAGGCCCATATCAGGTAGGGCCTTATAGGTTACATGAAAAATTTTGGATATTATCAGAAAATGGGACCCAGTGGGCAGCTCTGGGAATACTTAGATTGGGGAGAGACATCATTCTGTAGGTTTTAAAAAATCCATTGTTGCCAAATGGGGAATGAATTAAGGGAGCCAAAGGGGAAAGGCTGTTGCAGGCATTCGGGTGAGAGATGATGGTGACTTGAATAAGGGCAGTGGCAGAGGAGATGGAGCAAAGGGAACAAATGCAAAATACACGTAGGTGATGTGCAATAAGCCAGACACAAAAGAACAAACGCCGTGTGAGCTCACTTATGAAATGATTAGAATATGCTAATTCATACAGTCAGAAACTGGAATACAGGGTCAGGGTGGATGGGGGAAATAAGGAGTTAATAATTAGTATAAGGTTTCTGTTTGGGGTGATGGAAAAGTTTAGGTAAGGAAAGGTGGTGATGGTAGTACAGCTTTGTGAATGTAATTAACACAAGTGAATTGTATACTTGAAGTTGTTAAAATGGCAACTTTCAAGTTCTTTTTTTTTTTTTAAAGATTTATTTATTTATTTAATCAAGTTTTATATATATAACTGGAATAAACTAAACTCATAGAATCATATACCCCAAAGATTGAACTCAAAATATTAATAATAAGAAAAACTGGTATGTGAGGGATTATATGGAAATTGTAATTTCTGCATAATTTTTCTGTAAACATACAAATACTCTAATAAAAAATTACAAATAAACTTAGGTGGTAGGATTGACAGGACCTTCAAAAGCCACCCTCAAATTATTAAGGCCTTTAACTTTACTGATATACCTCCAAGTCTAGTTCAAATCTGATTTTTCACAAAACCATCCCTGATAATTACAGCTAAGAAAGACACTTATCTTTGTCATTCATCTGTATGTGCTCAGCTTTATGTCTAACATAAGTATATACTGGCTTTCATTGTTGTAACATTTGTCCTAATATTATCCTTATCCACCAGATTGTTAGCTGTAGAAACCCTCTTATATGTTGTTGTTGTTTTTTTTAATCCTTAAACTTAATCAACATAGGCCAGTAAACAATTAATGTGTTTGGTTTTGATGTTTTTTAGCTGGAGATTCTTTTTATATATATAGGAAGTAAGTTTCACTATACCTTGGAACTACCTTTAAAAAGATCATTTGTCAGGACACAAATCATATAAGAAGAACAGAACTAGGGCTTCCAGACTAAATCATTCTATTTCCTCTATAGCTTTTATCCTGTAAGTCTTTTATGGGGAATTTGGATAAGCCATCGGATATTCCTGATATAGTATGGAGTCACAGTACTAAGCAAACTTAAGAAAAGGAGGCTTTATTAACTTCATCTTTTTTTTGGCTTCTTTAGTAGAATTTTCTTATAATTCCTTTGTCCTTGAAATCTCCTTTGGACATTATTCTTCACTTTATAGGGGAAAAAACTAAACTAAGGACTCTTCCTGAGAATAATCTCATGAGCTTTCAGCAAGACGGTATTAAAGTAGGTAATACTTAATTCTCTATTTCAGCAACAACTTTTTATCTCCTGTTGAATCTTCATCTCTATGATTTGCAATGGTAGTCATTAAATAATATGACGGAAAAAGGGACGTGGCTGGAGATGAGGCCACAGAGGGATGAATCTTGACAGATTGGAGCTCACTTCAAAAAGAAGAGAAAATTGATTTTGGGTTGTATCAAGTGTACTTGGAAATAGAAGGCATAGTCTTTATCCCATGAGTATATTAGCTTTTTATGTATCAGTAAGTCCCAAGGGAAAAATGGGCACTATCACAGAAGTGCTTGCCACATCAGATTTATCTAACATGTTGTTTACTGCAGAGGTTTATTCTTCAAGGTCAACATGGCATATGAATTCATCGTGTGTGTGTGTGTGTGTGTGTGTGTTTAAGGCTTTATCTCAACCAACAAATCTCTATTAAGGTCACAAAGTCTCTAGAGCAAACCTTGGAGAAAAATGTGTATCATTCCAGATGTAGGACTTCCTATTGTGAGATTAGTGAAAAATAATCACTCACAATCACCCATATTACTTAGTAATTTATTCTCTCCAAAGTGGAGAGAAGTAAAATTCAAAGTACAGAAAATAATGCTTAAAAGGACTCATTGGAAATGATGAAATAGTGGGTGTATAAGTAAAATCACAAGGGTTAGACCTGCAACAAATCTTAGAAGCCATCCAGTTATGTCTTATCATTTAACCCCAAATCACAAACCTGTATGAAATCTCATTTAGCCCAGAATCACCTGTCTAGGGACTCTAGCTTGTTAGTACAGAGCTGGGCTAAGACTCAGGGAGGGTCATAACTCCCTTTCTCAAGTTCTTTGTCTCGCACTTACCTATTTTGGAGCTTGAGCTATTACTGGAACTAGCTGTTAACGTGCCTCCTTGCCCAACCTATCTCTTATTACTTCCACTGCATCCCCTCTGCTTTCTGGTGCGTTTAATCATTTCAAAGGACTACAAATGCACCAGCTCACCTTACCTCTTACCTTTGTTTTATTATTGCTCACACAGAGAACTGATGGCTTTTTCTCTGCTTTATTAGTCTGCAGCCTGTTACCGTCGACTTTCTGTTCTCAGTCAAACCCCACTTCCACCACAGAGTTTTCTCTGACTCCTTACCCTTGACAGATTTAGGTGATTCCTGAATGTCTAAATCATTTAAAGTATATAATAGTAACTCCCAAGCCTAGCTAGTCACCAAAATCAACTGGAGAGGATTTTTAAAAAATTTATTAAAAAAAAATACAGATTCTGGGCCCTACTTCAAGATTATGCTTTGATAGGTCTGGAGTTGGGCCTAGGAATCAACATTAAAAAAAGCACCCCAAAACCCAAACCCAAAAAACTCTCTAGCTAAGTATGATGATAGGCCAGATTTGGGAACCAATGGCCTAAAAACATAGATTTTGGAATTTTGTACTGTATGGAAATGTTTTTCATGTGAGTTTATTTTCTATTCAAACTTATAATGTGAATTGTAAGTGGTTGAGGATGGTGAGAAAGTGTGGGGAGAGTGATAGATCTGTTTCCAAAAGAAGTAGAGTTATAGCACAAGGCCCTTAAAACAGTAGTTACTGTATGTGGTAAGACAAATCTGGTGAAAATTAAAACAAAGCAATAGTCTTGTTCCACAAAGCTAGTTATATAAAAATTGCCTGGTACAATGAAAGAAAAATGCTTTGAAATCTAGCACAGCTCACAAAGTTTAAATGGGCATAAATTCAGTTTGGCCTCTAGTGAATATGCCTGGAGACCACTGTAATTCTTTTACAACATCACCTTTACTCTGTTCTTTACTGTGTTCCTTTGGTTCTCAAACTTTAGTGTGCATCAGATGTTCTGGAAGACTGGTTAAAATCCAGCTTTCTGATTTAGAAGTTCTGGGGTGGGCCCCGAGAATTTGCATTTCTAACATGTTTCCAGTGATGCCAATGATGCTGATCCACTACTGTGTACTTTAGTTTATTCTTCACTTGACTTCTAGGACATCCTACTTTCCTGTCTCACTGGCTAGTCCTTTGTGTTCTCTGCTGAACACTCCTCTTTGTCCTTAATTCTAAATGGTAGAGTTCTCCAGGGCATACTCAGTCCTCAGATCTCTTTTCTGTATACACAGAAAGAGGTATTTTTTTCCTTTTCCATGGTGTCCTTATTCATAAGCCAAAGCACATGTCTATAGCCCCATCTTCTCACCCGAACTCCAGAATCATTTGTTAAATTGTCTATGAGAGAACTCCATTAAGGTTTCAAATAGGCATCTCACACTTTACTTGACCAAAACTTAACTCTTGATTCCACTGCCCAAACTTCTCTTCTCCCAGCCTTCCTTATCTCAGGAATTGACAAAAAATGATGCAATTGTCCTTATTGTTTCTGTTTTAGTTTGCTAAAAGTAGATGAGAAAAGTGTCTGAAGTAAGGCATCATCAGGCGACTCTCTCTTCCCAGAGACCAGCTGTAGGTGATCCTAGACTTCTTATTAGATGGGAGGGCACATGGTGGTGTCTGCCTTCTCCTCTGCGGTCTGATGTTTTCAACTTTCGACTGCTCCATCTGTGGCTTTTTCTCTCAGCTTTTGTGAACTTCTCACTGAGCTCCTGTTTTCTCTCCATATTCATCCCATTTATTCAGGACTTCAGTAAGAGTATAAAGACCTCCCCTGGGTCATGCTTTACTGAAGTGATCTAATCAAAAGTCCCACCTATGATAAGTTTACACTCACAAGTGAGGACTAGCTCTAAGGACAGGTTCTTTTCTGGGGTCCACAAAAGCCTCAAACTACCACAGTCTCTTACTCTCACACCTCACACTCTTGAGTCCTATAAACTCTATTTTCAATATACATCCAAACCTGCTCACTTCTTACCTCCCATTCTGAGGTGCGGGTAATCTCTGGGCCATTACTGAGGAGTATATTCCATTCATCTCTTGTCTGGGTCATTGCAGTAGCCTCCTAGCTTTTTTCCTCCTTCTACTCTTGCCTCCTCAGAGTCTATCCTAAACATGGCAGTCAAATGAATCCTTTAAAAGCTTCAAGTCAGATGTAGCATCCTCTTCTTCCAAGCATACCACTAATCAGTATTTGTTTATGTCCTCTCTAGGAAGGCAGGTTACTTTGCTTTCCTATTTTCTTTTCTATCGGCTATACTTAGACCATATTTGTAAGGATGCAATAAATATTTGCTGAATGAATACATTTGACAATGTTCATCTAGGACAGGGAGACTGGGCTGGAAGACTGAGAGAATGACAAGACCTGGCTTTAAAGATGAAGGGCAATAAAGTTTTAAGTGGGAAGCAGAATTCACAGACTATATAGATCAGCGACATAAGCTCAAGGCCTTTGGCAAGAGCAGGTCATCTGAAGGAGTGAAGTCACCAGGACTAGACCTCGGCAATGTTAAGGGTTTTGGTGAACTGTGCAGTGTACACCTGTCTACAGGTGTTCAAATCCATTTACAAAAAACGACAAACACCGGCTGGCCAAAAAAATCACTTCTAAACACAGAACAGAATTCTGTTTCAGCTGTCAGTTTGCAACTATTGATGGCCCACAAATTCTAGGGAAATGTAACATGGTCCTTCTAATTACTCTTATAAAAGTATAAATGCCTGGTATAAGTCACAGAAATTGCACTGAACAAGACAGGGGTGGACTGAGTTGCTATAACGTGGAACACAGGCTCATGGATATAACGGAAACCTTCCACAAATGACCTCTTTATTACTTGCCCAACAAAAGAGTCCAGAAAGCCAAACAACCTCTTTGTTACTTTCACAGCATAAAGAGTCTTAAAAAAAGCAGGGTGAAGAAGTACCATCAAAGCCTGTCTCCTGGGGTAGCTGAAAACTGCTCTAGGTTGGGGCTGATGGATGAGAGCTCCACATGCCCTACTTTGCATCAGAGAAGGGAGATCAATCTATCTCTTTATTACTTGCACAACATAAAGAGCCCAGAAGAGCAAATAACCTCTTTGTTTTTTATACAGAACAGAGTCCAAAAGAGCAGGGTAAAAAATCCCATCGTGGCTGGTTGCGTGGGGTGGCCAAAACTTCTCAGGTCAGGGTGGGTAGACAGCAGCTCTGCCCAATGAAGAAAGACAAATTTACACTGTTTGAGTGAGATTTTTATCCACCTGGAGGAGGAAGAGGGGACCCTGCCACTGAGAATTCCTGCCTTGGTTAGCATCTGGGGCTGGTTTCTGGGTTTAAGTTCTGGCTGGGCTTTTTTAGACTTAAGATTTCCCCTGATTGTAGAAAGGCACATAAAAGAAAAGGCACCGGGGATAGCTGAAGGCTGGAAGATGGCCACTTGGCATGTGCTTGTGACTGCCCCAAGGAGGCGATGCCTGCTTAACAGGTGTCTGTGACTTCCCTAACTGCAGGAGTTGGGAGTTTGGTTCCAGAAGAATCTTCTCTACTGACTCATCTATTACTTTGGGTCAACTAAGTGGTGGCTATGGGCTTCAAGTCATCCATCCCTTGGTTGTAGATAAAAATGCCCACACCTTGGGTACAGATAGACATGTTTTTAATTCCTTAAAGTTAAAAGTAATTGTTATAATATTATAAAGCCTTTAAATTCTTAGAAAAAGCTAGCTTTACATATGTAATTTATTTCTTCTCCTTTCTGCCTAAAGAAAAGCAGACATATATTTAACTAAATCTCTCATTTTAATCCTGTTCTATCCATAAGAAATGCATAATGAATGTATTGATGAATTACTATGCAAGCTGAGATGCTGCATGCTGGCTTGCTGGAGGATTCAATTAAAATTGAGCAACATTATTTTGAATAATCCAAATGCTGTTTTGCATAAGTGATTCAAATAAACAATGCAATTAGTAAAAAGTGATAAAAATGAAATTGGGTGGGGTCAATTCTTATATATATTAAATGCAGTTCTTTTATATAGCAAATATAATTCCAGAATTGATAAAATAATTGCTTGTTGGAATAGCAAAGTTTATATTGGAATTAATAATAAATTTCTAAATAAGAACTAAGAATTCCTTATAGTCTTCAGTAACTATATAAGCTTCATTGATAATAAATTTTTTATAAAATTTTAATGTTTTTATAATACTGTATTTATGCTAGCTTAAAAGACTGTCTCTGCTCAATAGGCAGGTCTTGAGCTAATAGAAAAATTTGTCCCCTAGCTATACCATATTAAACAACTGTATGAAAAACAATCCAGAAAGCATTTGGGTGATAAATCTAAATAATTCAAATAGCCATTTGTTTCTAATGGTCTGGATCTTTTTTTTATATCTGGATGACACAGTTCCTATTTTGATTTTTTTTCTAATTTTTTGCTATCATGTCATAAGCTGCTTCTGGGAGAAACCTTTAGTCCAACTTCAAGTGAAAGTGAAATTTTTATTATTATTTGGATGGCAGAATTATGATAACTAATGTTATGACAAACTAAGGAGCAATCCAAAGAAGAAAGATTATTTCATAGTCAGTCAAGGATAGAATTCTGAAGTTTGGATGCCTTAAAGACTTCATAAGTGCCTCTAGGAAGTTCCTCTTAATGTCTAACCTAAATTTCTTTGCTCTAATTTAAACAGTTTCTTGCTTCTCTTGTTAGTGGAAGAGAAACTCTACATATATACAGTTATCATTTTTTTCACATTTTGGAATTATCTAAAACAAAAAGTACTAAGAATATCTGAGTTGCACTGGCTGCTGCTTTTGTTCTTTTGTTGGTGAAAACATTAATATTTGAACTTCAATGGAAATCTTTAATCTTATTAAGGAAGGCTGCAATAAGTATTTGCCTTCCAAGAATGTAAATATCTAACTCAACTGGTTATTTAAATAATTCAATTACATTTATTCTTTCTGTCAACGTTTTTGAAGTACTTACTGTGTTCAAGGTACCTACTATGTGCTTACATTATAAGCACAAAAAAGCCTTTCTGGGAAGTGGATGTGACTCAAGCAATTGGGCTCTTGCCTACCACATGGGAAGTCCTGGGTTTGGTTCCCAGTGCCTCCAGGAGAAGATGAGCAAAACACCAAGATGATGCAACAGGCAGACACTACAAGCTGAAGCAACAAAATGTGCAACAAGAAAACACAAAGAAGAAAGACAATGAGAGGCACAATAAAGCAGGGAGCTGAGGTGATTCAAGGATTGAGTGCCTCTCTCTCACACGGGAGGACCCAGATTCAGTTCCTGGTGCCTCCTAAAGGGAAGACAAGCAGACACAGAGAACATACAGTGCATAGATAGAGAGCAGAAAGTGAGCCCAAAACAGTGTGTGTGGGGGGGGCAGGGGTAAGTAAATAAAAATAATTAATCTTTAAAAAATATTTAAAGTTTTGTTTACATAAAAGAAGCAAAAAGCAGCATGAAAATACTACATTTAGCATGAACTCACTAGTAAAGCAATATCAGTTATTTAAAAAAAAAGCCTTTCTTATTTTGGAGGAATTATGTAACTTTAAATGATGATACAATTTACCAGATCTTATGAACCTTCTTTGAAGCACCTTTGGGAGAAATTTGTCTCATTTTTGTGTGTCTTAAAAAAACAGATATTTTTATTTAATGAAAATTCGGAAATTATGTAAATGATTATTTTTGCTTCTTTGAGTTGTTTGCTGGGGAGCTCAGAATCAAATATGTGACCCACGTCTAGTAAAATGTATAGGATCTATGACATGCAGTTTGATGATAATTGTATCAAAGGCCTTATCCTTTCCCCATCTTTTTTTTCCATCTAATATTATACAGAACATTTTTTGATACTCCATATATTTTTCTAATCCTTTGCATTAGTTTGCCATGGCTGCTGTAACAAATATCACAGATTGGTTGGCTTAGACAGTAGGAATTTTTTGTCTCACAGCTTTGGAGACTAGAAGTCTGAAGTCAGGGTGTCAGTAGGATCATACTTTCTCCAAAGGCAATCCTTAAGTCAATTTCTGCCCTCATCACATGACCATCTATCTCCCACTCATTCCTGCTTCCTTGTTCAAATTTTCTCTGCTTATAAGAACTCCAGACATATTGGATTAAGGCCCACCCTGATTCAGCTTGGCCTCATCTTAATAGGAGCTTTTTTCCTCACCCCCACTGAGACAGTGCCTTTACCTATCTGCTCGTTGTGTCTGCTCATGGTCTGTTTGTCTTCTTTAGGGGGCCCTAGGAATTGAACCCAGGACCTCCTATATGAGAGGCAGGTGCCCAACCACTTGAGCCACATCTGTTCCCTGCTTGTTGTATCTGCTCATTGTATTTGCTCTTTTGTCAGCTCACTGCAGCAGCTCATTGTGTCAGCTCACTGCATCTGCTCATCTTCCTTAGGAGGCACTGGGAACCAAATCCAGGCCCTCCTATGTGGGAGGTGGGTGCCCAACTGCTTGAGCCACATCCACTCCTCTTAATAGGATCTTTAAAGATCTTATTTATAAATAAGTTTCCATCCACAGGACTGGAGTTAGAATTTGAACATATCTTTGCAGGAGACAAGATTCAATCCATAATACCCTCCCTTAAGTACATCTCGAAATGAGGCAGCATATAAAATATAGTCAAAATAAAATGTATATTTTCTTTTTAGTTATTTCTAAGAGATGTTTCCTTCAGTCCCAGGGCTATATCATTTGGGATGGCCATTTCTTCTTCATTCTGACATTGAAGAGCTGTATACAACCTGAAGGCTACAAGTCGCCCTCCTTGCCATGCTAAACAGATGCTTCTATTTAGGCATTCACTGGATATGCTTCTCTCTGAAGATTTAAAAAATCTGAATATCAACTATGTAAGTAATAAGTAAATAGCTATACTTCAATTCCCTCATAATTTTAGTTAGTACACTTGATTGCAAGTGTCAGGAACATGCCTCTGAATCCTTAAGCAAGAGGGAGTTTATTAGAAAGACTCAGGCAAAGTTAGGGTAGCATGAGTTTTCACAAGCTGTGGCAGTTTGATGTTATTTATGAATTCCAAAAAAGATATTTGATTATGTTTGTAAACTGGTCTGTTCCTCTGGGCATGATATCCTTTGATTGTATTAGATTCAGCTGAGATGTCTTTGATTAAATTATGTTAAGATTAGGGCTTTGATTTGACCATGTCATTAGGACATGCAGGGTTGAGTCCCTATCCCTTTGGTGGGGATAAAAACAGACTCATACATGGAAGTAGATACACGAGAAGATACACAGAGCATCATGTGACCCCAGGAAGAGAGATAAGCCTGATAGTCTACAACTGACCTTGTGAAGAGACAAGGGCAGCTGAGCCCAGAAAGAAATGAACCCCGGAGAGACAGATGAGCGTTATGCTCATCTTGTGCTACAGCTGAGATCAGCAGAAGGAAGAAGAAAGGCTGAACCCTTGCTGACATTGACTGCCACCTTGCTTCAACACATGGCAAATAACTTTGGGTAAGAAAGTACCTTTTATGGTACTGTAAGTTGGACTCTTTAGGGCCTTGTAACTGCAAGCTTCTTCCCCAAATAAATACCCTTGATAAAAGTCAACAGATTTCTGGTACTTTGCAGTAGCACCCCTTTGGCTGACTAATACACAAGCTGAAGAGAAATATATCAGAAATAACAAGCTGCAAGTGAATCACATACTCTGATTATGAAGGTTAGATGATGTCTTAGTTTACCAGCTGCTTTGAAAAATACCATACAAAGGGTTGGCTTAAATAATGAGAATTTATTGGCTCATGGTTTTGAGGCTAGAAGAAGTCCAAAATCAAGATATTGTTAAGAATTGCTTTTTCCTGAAAATCTGTAGCATTTGGGTCCTGGCTGCTGGCAACAGTTGGGTTTCCATGGTTTGTATTTCTCCCTCCTGGCACATGGCAATGTCCTTGTAGCAGTTTGATATTACTGATGAATTCCAAAAAGAAATATTGGATTATGTTTGCAAACTGGTCTTTTCCTCTGGGCATATTAGAGTATATTAGATTAATCAAGTAAAGCTCTTGTGACTGTAGGGCATTGAGTCCCTGCCCCTTTGTGGGTGGGAACTCACAGATAAAAGACATGCCAACGGACAGAGTTGAGGGTTTTTAATGTTGGAGTTTTGTTGTTGGAGTCTGATGTTGAAGTCTTAAGCTGGAGGCCTGGGAAGTAAGCACACAGAGGAAAGAGAAGCAAGCTCTGGGAAGAGAGAGGAACCCTGAGCCTGAAAAGAAACAAGCCCTGGGAAGAGAGGAACCCTGAGCCTGGAGAGAAGCAAGACCTGGGAAGAGAGAAACCCAGGAAGCCTGAACCCTGGCAGATGTTGGCAGCCATCTTGCTCCAACATGTGGAAGTAGACTTTGGTAAGGGAACTAACTTTTGTTTTATGGCCTAGTATCTGTAAGATCCTATCCCAAATAAGTACCCTTTATAAAAACCACCTGATTCCTGGTATTTTGCATCAGCACCCCTTTGGCTGACTAATACAGTCCTCTTCCTTCCTGTTTCTGTATCTGCTGGCTTCTCTTTATATGGCTACCAGTAATCTGGGTTAAGGCTCACCCTGGTTTGGTTTGCTACACCTTAACTAAAAATAGTATTTTCAAAAGGTCCTATTTACAATGAGCTTGCATCCACAGAGACACGGATTAAGATTAAGAACACGTCTAAATCGGGGTCCATGATTCAGTCTACCACAGATGACTTCATATGTTGTAGCAGTTAGACAGGAAGTACCTCTGTATGTTGACCCTACATTCCCACTGCTAGAAGTTAAACCATTCTCCTTCTATCTGATTATTAGTAGAAAGAGAAACTTTTCAGCCAAGGACAGGAAGTGCATCTCACATGCTATAGCCAGGAGAGCAGGGTTTACAGTAGAAATACAGCTTTTGCCATGTGTGTGGTGTTTAGTCTAGCACATACCATGAACCTTGTCTGTCATGGCATTTTCTCTTGAAATTGGTTGTCTGAAGCCACTTAGAATAGTAATAAAAAAACAAAGTCATGGAATTCAGGTGTGGAAGTATTCTTGAAAGATCTAGTAGTCAAACTCCTCACCTTACCTTCTTCAGAAACATTTTTATTTTAAAAGTTGTGAATACAGCATATACTTATTGTGGAGAGAAAAAGAATAGCAATGAAACATAAAACATGCTCATTGCCATTATCAGGCCCCAAGCCACCACTCCAGTGCCACTTACTAGAGGTGAAATTTCAGTTGTTAGGAAGCTGTTTTAGTTTGTTAAAAGCTGCTGAAAGCAATATACCAGAAATGGGTTGGCTTTTACAATGGAGATTTATTAGCTTAAAGGCTATAATTCTGAGGTCAGGAAAATGTCCAAATCAAGGTTTCATCAGGTGATGCTTTTCTCCTCAAAACCAACTTCCAGGGATTCTGGACTCCTGTCACATGGCAAGGCAGAATGGCAGTATCTGTGTCTCTCCCTTCTCCTCCAAGTCTTGTTGCTTTCGCCTTCTGATTTCTGGCTTTCTTTCTGGCCTTGTGGCTTTCTCTCTCCCAGGTTCTGTTAATTTTAGCTTCTTTCTCTTGTGGCTTTCTCTCTTAGCTTCAGGGGTTTCCCTTTGAGCTCCTGTGTTTCTCTTTGTATTCATCATATTTATGAAGGACTCTAGGAATAAGATTAAGACCCAACCTGGGTCACTTTTTACTGAAGCAGTCTAATCAAAAGGGCCTCCTACAATAGGTCCATACAGGAATGGATAAACTCTAAGGACATGATCTTTTCTGAGGTCCATAAAAGCCTCACACTACCACAGGAGCCTTCATATTTCTTCTAAATCTATAACTATCTATTGTCATAAAACATCTATAGAAAATTCATAATGCCAATCAGGATGCTTTTGGCTACAAGTGAGAGAAATCTCAATTCAAGCTAGCTTAATTATGGGGATATTTATTACTCATGAAGATAGTATGATCACATAGTATGATCAAGGCTCTGGCTCAGCTTCTCCATGTTTCTTTTAGCTCATCCCTTCTAAATGTGTTGGCTGGTCTTTAGATGGTTTCTCTCATGGTGGCTCAATGGATCTTGACAGCATTTGTGGTCACATGTCTCCTTGCTCACATCCAGTGGGAGAGGGAGGAAAGTCCCTTAGTCACAGCATTATTTGATTGGACCAAATTACATCTCGGGCTCACGTCTGGATCAATAGCATTTGCTTGATACTGTCATGTGCAGATTGGTTTCAGCCTGTATTAATGAACCAATCATCGTTGAGAGGAATAGGTTTACCATGATCATCTTTGACTAATCAGAATCTACCCTTAGAACTGGGATGGGTAATTTTCCACTGAGTCACATGACCTGTGTGAGGACTACATTAACATAAATTGCGATTGTGAGGGAGGAGGGCAGTTGGTATGTAGGCAACTAACAGAGTCATTCAAAGGTATGTCTGTGAATATAAAACAGGCATGTCATTCCCCAGTCCCACCCTGAGATCATACAATACACACCGGTTTGATTTTCTTTGATTAGAGACTTGTTTTGAAAATTTTCAGCTCAAAACTGAAGGTAAAAACTTGCTTATTTATAAATAAAAAATATGGTTACTAGGATCCCTATAAAAAGCAGAAACAGACATTTCCATAGATTCTGACTAGCAATAATAACTATGGAGGGGTAGAGTTTTAAATTATTAGCAGTCAATAATACCACATGGTTAGAAAGTCCCAGCTAGAGAATATCTGTGGGGCAGCCTTCGAAGTCTCCTCCTTGTGTCTTGCTGCTGCCTGGTTACTATTAGCCAGTCACTTTTCTATGTTCCCTGCCCTACCACCTTTCTGGGTCTTGAAATGGTGGCATATCAGGTAGTGGCCCATAATTTGAATCTAGTTGTGCCTTTATTTATCTAGCTTTTCCAAATATTGCTAGATATTAGAAACTTGAATTTCTATCATTCCTACTAATTATGTATAACAAAATCCAGATATTTCAGTATGGTATAGCTCAGCCATTAGCAAATTGGTTCCTGTGCCATAGCTAATAGAACTGCAAGTCACAGGTGGTTTCCAATGGTATCTAAGGTGGTAACCAAATTAAGCTGTAGGCAAAATGGCAAAGTAGAGGTTAAATTTGGTTCCCACCCACTTTCTTTTCTGCATCATTTTTCCAGCAGTTAGAAGTATAGAAGACAGTGATTTCCCTACCAAACTCTTCTGTGATGAGTCTGAGTTGGAAATAGGTCAATGCTAGAATAAAAGAAAGCCAGAGGGTAGTATACTAGGAGGCGTGAGTCTTGTTGGAGCAGTAATTTTTGTAAGGGTGGGAGAGTAATGGTCCAGAAGAGTTCGTGGAGTAAAGAAAATCCTGCACCATTCTCAAGTCAGGGGTATGAAAGAATGAGCAGCCTTTACCTGGATGGCTGCTAGAGTAGTGGGGTCCTTAGTGGGGAGCCAGGAACAGGAGGCACAGTTTAAAGAGGCTTTTTCTATCTGCCTGCTAAAAGGAAAGCTTACCTGGGACTCAACACAGCACCTGGTTATAGGAGATAGCAGCAGCTGAGAGTGTGAAGGAAGATGCTTAAAGCAGTCACTGGTAGTGTGTGCCCTTACTCATATACTCCAGGTATCAATTTATTGTCTCTAAGGTGGAAATGAAAATATCTAACCTATAAGTCTCTTCTGAGGATTGAGCACAATTTCCCTCCTTGGATGTACTCTGTTTCAAAATTGTTGTTATCCATCCCTGCATCTTAATATAAATGTTTATTCCCTAAGTGAAGATGACTTTATCTGTAGGGAAAAATGATTGTTTGCTTCTACCTTCTCATTACAGTGCCACTCTCCCTCTTCTGCAACCCATGATCACTTAAAGAAAAGAGGTCAACGATTTGGCTACTCTCTTCCTGAGCTGTTGCCTGCCCTTGGTATATGCACAGCACCATGTAGAACTCTTAGGGTCCCAATGTATATCCACCCCCTGTTGTCTGCTCCCTGTGTCCATTCACTGTGTGTTCTTCTGTGTCTGTTTATCTTCTCTTTAGGAGACACCGGGAACTGATCCTGGGACCTTTTGGAGTGGGAGAGAGATGCTCAATCTCTTGTGCCACCTCAGCTCCCTGGCCTGCTGTGCATCTTATTGTCTCCTCTGTGTCACTTTTATTGCATCATTTTGCTGTGCCAGCTTTCCGCTCAGGCAGGTTTGCTGTGTGGGCCAGCATTCTGTGCAGGACAGCTTGCCTTCACCAGGATGCCCTAGGAATTAAACCCTGGACCTCCCACATGGAGGATGGGAGGCCAATTGCTTGAGCTACATCCATTTCCCCTCATTGTTTTTAAAACCTTAAAATCACTCAGTGACGCTTATTAGCAGTTAATATTAATGGATAATGATGAAAACTACAAATGCCTTCCTAGAACTAACAGCGTAAAATTATTAGTCTTAGGCCATTTTCTTACTAGGGAATGTTAAAAAATTATGGAAGTAAAGCAGCATATTTTCTAACTTTTATCTTGTAATCAAATGTTCTATATTTTTTAGTACTAAATTGTCATTCCTACCTGTTTTAGAGTGTTAATATGTAATGCACTTGGTTGAACTGTAGCTGAGGAAAAGAAAACATATTAAAAAAATTTGAAAGAGCATAACAAATTTTCAAACTCAAAACTTAATTGAAACATTTTCTAAGGTTATCATAATGCTACCAAATAGGCCACAGAGAAAAAAATTGATTTGTTTGTGTTTTGTAGACACCAACTATCATCTTTGAATGTGAAAATCAACATATGTTTTCATCAAAACATACAGTGTGGGCTTTAGAACACCACACTGGAAGGAACTGAGAGAAGGAATTGGGTTGTATATTCACTATGAGCATAACAGACACTAATGGCTGCTTTGGTTTTGCTTCTTAGATGGGGTAAGGAAATTTTGGTCAAACAGCTTTTGGTTGCTAAGTGTCAAACTCCATTCTGGATATATAGCAGTAAATAATGTATTCTTAGAAGCTTTCTGGCTGAAATTTTAATTTAACTAATATTTACTAAATACTTATTACATGCAAAACTCTGCACTCTGGACTGGGAAATGAATAAGATACAAATCTAGCCTTCAAGGAGCTTAGCATTTGGTGAAAGAGACTGGTGTATAACTCTAGAGCAGCAAAAAATATCATTTTAGTAGATATTATCAGAATAATGTTTATTTATTATTATTTCTCCCCCCACCCTGCTGTTTTTGCTGTCTGTGTCCATTTGCTGTGTGATCTTCTGCATCTGTTTCTCTTTTTGTCTTCTCTTCTCGTTCTTTTCTCTAGGATTCACCGGGATTTGATCCTGGGGACTTCTGATGTGGAGAGAGGTTCCCTGTCACCTGTGCCACCTCAGTTCCTGATTTCTGTG
The DNA here is from genome assembly GCF_030445035.2 of Dasypus novemcinctus. Taxonomy (NCBI): domain Eukaryota; kingdom Metazoa; phylum Chordata; class Mammalia; order Cingulata; family Dasypodidae; genus Dasypus; species Dasypus novemcinctus. The sequence goes on from NC_080675.1 coordinate 75,697,838, forward strand.
GTGCTTCACCTTGATTCTCCCCTTCGTCTCTCTTTTCTTGCATCATCATCTTACTGTATAACTCACTTGCACAGGCACGGGCTCACTGTACAGACACTTGGCACACTGCGCAGGCACTTGGCTCACCACATGGGCACTTCTGCAGGCACTCGACTCGCCACATGGGCACTGGCTTGCTGCTCAGGCACGCTTTTTCTCTTCTTTTTTTATTGGGAGGCCCCAGGGATTGAACCTGGGTCCTCCCATATGGGAGGCAGAAGCCCTATTACTTGAGCCACATCTGCTTCCCCAGAATAATTTTTAAGGAGAGAACTATGTTTGTTTAGAAAAGTACTTTGAGAAGACACTTGGGTTAGAAGGTAAGATTATCAGGACATGGGTTCATTTAGAAGAAAAAAAATGAGACAAATGGAAAGCTCCCCTGAATTTGAAATAATTAGAAATTCAAGGCAGGAAGAAGAGCAAAGAAAATAAGGCAAGCAAAAGAGAGGAAAATGGAGTTGGCAGAATTGCCCAAAAGCAGGTTTAACATTTAATAATAAGTTGTTAGCCCTCTCATCCCTTCTCTAAACTTCTCTCACAATTATAAAGGTCTGTGTGTGAGTGTGTGTGTGTGTGTAGAGAGGACTTTGCTTTGTTCCTGTTGTTGTCTTTCTTTTCTGTCTTTTAACTAAGGGAGGTTCTGAGTCCTGCTGCTAGGTGTAAGTGAGGAGCAGCAGGCTCTGTGCTCACGGGTAAGGAGGCGATGTGAAAACTGAACTCCTTTGGTGGAAATGCTTGCTCAGAGTCAGTGTTGGCTTTGAGAATATGAGACTTCCCTGAATTCACAGAAATCTTGGGGAAGGCATGGACTTTCTGTAGGACATGGAATTGGAGGGGTTGAGGGTGAAAGCAAATCTTATCTAGATCTTAAGGAACAGGGTGCTTTGAGAAGTGTTCTGAATCACGTAAACTGTCACCTGTAATATGATGAAAATTAAATGAGTGCTTAATAAGTGCATGGGTAATCTATTTTAGGAGTGAAGCAGGAGGAGTAATTAATTCTGTCTATCAAGATCAGGGAATTTTCTCATAAGAGGCAGAAGACTGATCTGTGAGATCTATTTTTTTGCTGAAATTTTTTAAAAAATTTATTTTTAGAGAAGCTTTAGATTACATAAATGATACATCAAAAATATAGTAGGATGGGAAGTGAATTTGGCCCAATGGATAGGGTGTCCGCCTACCACATGGGAGGTCCAAGGTTCAAACCCAGGGCCTCCCGACCCATGTGATGCCCACGAGCAGTGCTGATGCGCGCAAGGAGTGCTGTGCCACGCAGGGGTGTCCCCTGCATAGGGAAGCTCCACGTGCAAGGAGTGTGCCCCATAAGGAGAGCCACCCAGCAGGGAGGAAAAAAAAAGCACAGCCTGCCCAGGAGTGGAGCCGCACACGCGGAGAGCTGACGCAGCAAGATGATGCAACAAAATGAGACTCAGATTGCCAGTGCCACTGACATGAATACAAACGGATACAGAAGAACACACAGTGAATGGACACAGAGAGCAGACCACTGGGGGAGAGGGAAGGGAGAGAAATAAATAAAAAAATAAATCTTTAAAAAAATATATAGGAGGATTCCCATATATCCCACCCTCCCCCTCCCACACTTTTCCTCATTAACAACATCTTTCGTTACTATGATATATTACAGTTGATGAACACATATTAAACATTGCTGCTAACCATGGCCAATAGTTTACATTATAGTTTATACTTTGCACTGCACAATTTTATAGGTTTTGACAAAATATATAATGACCTGTATCTGTCATTGCAGTGTCATTCAGAACAATTCTAAGTTCCCCCAAATGCCCATGTTACACCTATTTTTCCCTCTCCCTTCCTTCAGAACCTCTGATGACCACTGCCTTTATATCAATGTTACAAGATTTTCCATTGCTAGAATAGTAGTAAGTCTACTTTAGTCCATAGTTGCATTCCCCCCTTATGTTTATTCATTCCTCAATCTTGAAGATTTTGGGATGGCGTTGCCCACTCAGTTTCTGATTGAGAGGGGGCTTAGATCCCATGGGGCAGATGGATAGAACAGTCTTCCTTGTATTTGTAGATACTCTCTGTTTTTGGCATGGGTGTTGTCTATCATCATCATTTTGTTAGTTGTTCTGGGTGAGTCTGATGAACTGGAAAGTAGGTGTTGCAACATTGCTGAGGTTCAGGGCTCAACCAGCATATGAATAGATCAAAGATTTAAGTCCCTGGTACATATATTTAATTAGTGTAGTGCTAATTATAGGTTCAAATAAAAGGAGCAGAAGAGCCATATATAGGGCTGTTACATTGGGGAACATATATTCCAAGATAAGGCCCACTGACAGGGTGCTGAATTCCTGAGATTGTCTGTCCTCTTTATAGTGTCTAGATGTCTCTAGAGCCCCAGAAGCACCCTGTTTGAGGCACTGTTTATTGTACCAGTCGATGAGATCCTCCAGAGACGTGTGTAAGTGTCACCTGTGGAATGACCTCCTGACTCACTTTGAAACTTCTTAGCCATAAAACTTATTTGTATTTAATATTTTCCCCTTTTGGTCAATGTCCTTTCCCAAAAGCATTGCTAGTTGGCACTTGGTAATAATCCCTTGGTGCTAGGGAGGCTCATCCCCAGGATTCATGTCCCATGCTGGGAGAGGGGTAGGTAGTGCATTTATATCCTGAGTTTGGCTTAGGAGGCCACATTTGAGCAACAAGGAGACTTTCAGGAGGTAACTCTTAGGGAATAGACTAAGCTAAGGCAATAGAGGCTAAGTTTCAATTTCATAAGAACAAGGTTCATAAGTACAACCATCAATGCCAAGGGCCTGGCATATTGGTCTGTCCTCCTTCACTAGGCACTGCCCCTGTACTCCAGGTATTCTTGCCTCTCTATTAGAGAATGTGGCAGGATGGAGATTCAAATATTCTTTAGGTTATTGTGTGAGTCTCTGCCCCACAACGACATGAACACATTCATATTCCACAGAGACATGCCCAGGTGCAGGCCTCTCCACACATTCCCCACATCACTGACAACCCACACCAGTGATCCTCCCCTTCCACAGTTGTGACCCTTCTGTGATCCAAAACTTCCTCCAAAACAAAGCCCCCCCCAAAATTTGAATGAAAATAATGAAAAACCAAAATAATAATAATTAAAAAAAACAAAATACCTAAACGAAAAATAAATAAAAATTTTTTTTCATTGTGTCTTTCATTGCCATAAGATATGGTGTCTTTTTATGTACAATGACAATTTTTTTGTATGTTCCCTCATTCCTTTTTTAAAATGTATATTTTATTTTATTAAAATAAAACACAAAGAATTTTAAAATGTCCAAGTCTGTAATGAAAAACTGCAATTTCCTGCCTCCCCATTTCCCAGAGGTAGCCAATTTTTAACTTTTAAATGATTTCTTCTAACATTTGCTCTTATATTTTTAATGGTATGTTTATACTGCTTTCTTTGAGCTCTACTCTTAGAAATTAGACTTCCCAGTGTGAGAGAATTAGATCTTTTTAAAATTTTTTATTACTTTATCCCACTTTCTTCTCCTCTGTCCTCACAAAATAAATATATTTCCTTTTTGTTCTACTCATTTTCCTGAAAAATTGCTCCCCTATCTATTTATTAACATAATTCAATATACATTACTGTAAATTTATGTCCAAACTTTCTGATAGAAGTGAAAAACTTTTGCTACAATTGTGCTCTTCCTTTGCTTTGTACCCCCTTGGTTTGCATATTCTGTTCCAGCCCATTTCTGGGTTTTATGAACTCCTGTCCTGGTCTGGACTTATGTCTGCAGACTTGCTGCCTGTATAGCTATTGTCCTGAGAATTCCCCTGCCTCTCCCCTGTGTTGTGGCATCAGATTCCTGGATCCATTTCTTTTTGTTTCTTGGTTATTTCCTTATTTTTGTAGCATATTCTTTAGGAGCTTCTGAGAGTATCAGATAGGTAATTTTTGGGGAGTCATTACATACATGAAAAATATTTATCTTTGGTTTACTTTCACACTTGATAGATAGTTGGATTTCACTAGTTTTTCCATTAATGTCATTTTTCTGTTCCCAGATCCAATCCAGGATTCCACATTTGCATTTATTAATCTCCTTAGTCTCATATGATCAGTAGAAGTTTATGAGTCTTTCCTTGCTTTTCATGACCTTGATAGTTTTGAGGAGTACTGGTCAGGTACTTCGTAGAATGTGCTTCAATTTGGGATTGTGGATTTTCAGAAAGGATTTCACAGAGGTGAAGTACTCTCTTCATCACATCATGTCAAGGAGAATATGATTTTCACATGACATTACTGGTCATGTTAACTATGACCACTTCGTGAAGCTAGTATTTGTTAGGTTTCTCCACTATAAAATTACTATTTTCCCTTTCTACCTATTCTTTGGAAGTGAATCACAAAGTCTAGACCACACTCAGAGAGGGAAGGACTAAGCTTCATCTTCTGGAGTGGGGAGTATCTACATTTATTATTTGGAATTTTTCCATGAGGAAGACTTGTCTCTTTCTCCCTTGTATTTATTCTATCATATATTTATGTGAACATGGACTTATAAAAACTTATTTTATATTTTGGGTTATAATTCAATATATGTTGTTTATTTTGTTGCTGACATTGTTCCAGCTTGCCCATTGGAAGTTCTTTTGGGTTGCCTCTTGCGTCCCTTTGACATACCCCATCATTTGTTTTTTGAGCATGTTTTACTTTCTGTTTTTACAAGATGCTCTAGGTTCATCTTATATTTTTCCTGTACAGCCCTAGAATCAGTCATTTTTCCAAGTAGCCTGGTTCCTTTAATTGGAAAATGGTATTCTTTTAGAGTATGGGTACTAGATATGCTCATTGTTACTGGGGGTATTATAGCTTCTAGCCCACCTAGGAGGCAGAGGTAGGTAATATATGTATATGCAAACTCACCTGAGAATATACACATGTATATTATTTTATGTATCTATTCATCTATATATGTATCAAGCATGACTTCAATATTGATGTCTGACTTCCATCCAGTACTACAACTTTTTCTTCTTGCTTTTCTGTAACTTCCTTCTTTGACAATGAGAAACTTAGTTCCCTTCATCCACCATTATTTTACTTATTTGTTCAACCTCAGCCTACTTGTGAAGAAGTTTTAGAATTGCTAAACTTTCCCCATGAGAAACAAATTTACCAGTTAGGGAACAGTGTCTATGTATGATTTCTTTTTTCTGAAGTTACATAGGTCAGTGCCTTTTTTTTGCCCCACTCCCTTCAGTGTGGTGATGTCACATGTAATTAATCAATATGCATATAATTAATATGCATATAGTTTATATATATACAGTCATGCTTTATTTATTGCTCTTTGCTTTATTGTGCTTTGCAGATAACTACGTTTTTTACAAGTTGAAAGTTTGTGGCAACCCTGTGTTGAGCAAATCCATTGGCACCATTTTTCAAACAGCATGTGTTCAATTCATGTCTCTGTGTCACATTTTGGTAATTCTTTCACTATTTCAAACTTTTTCCTTGTTATTTTATCTGTTATGGTGTTCTGTGATCTTTTATGTTACCATTGTAACTGTCTTGGGCACCACAAACCGTTCCCATGTAAGATGCTGAACTTAGTAAATGTTCTGTGTGTTTTAACTGCTCCACAGACAGGTAGTTCTCCCATCTCTCTCCTCAGGCCTCCCTATTCTCTGAGATACAACTATTTTGAAATTAGGCCAATTAATAAGCCTGCAATGGCCTCTAAGTATTATAATGAAAGGAATAGTTGCACATCTCTCACTTTAAATCAAAAGCTAGAGAGGATTAAGCTTAGTGAGGAAAACACATCAAAACTTGAGACAGGCTAAAAGCAAGGCCTCTTGTGTCAAACAGGCAAGTTGTGAATGCAAAGGAAAAGTTCCTGAAGTAAATTAAAAGTGCTCTTCCAGTGAATACATGAATGATAAGACAGCAAAACAGCCTTATTACTGATATGGAGAAAGTTTTAGTTGTCTGGATAGAAGATCAAATCAGCCACGACATTCTCTTAAGCCAAAACCTAATCCTGAGCAAGGCCCTAATTCTCTTCAATTCTATGAAGGCTGAGAGAAGTGAGAAAGCTTCAGAATAAAAGTTTGAAGCAGAAATTGGTTCATGAGGTTAAGGAAAGAAGCTGTCTCCGTAACATAAAAGTGCAAGGTGTAGCAGCAAATACTGGTTTAGAAGCAACAGCAAGTTATCCAGAAGATCTAGCTAAGATAATTGATGAAGGTGGCTACACTAAACAACAGATTTTCGATGTGGATGAAACAGCCTTATATTGGAAGAGGATGCCATCTAGGACTTTCCTAGTTAGAAAGGAGAAGTCAATGCCTGGTTTCAAAGCTCCAAAGGACAGCTGACTCTTGTTAGGGACTAATGCAGCTGGTGACTTCAAGTTGAAGCCAATGCTCATTTACTATTCTGAAAAATCCTAGGGTCTTTAGGAATTATGCTAAATCTGTTCTGCCTCTGCTCTGTAAAAGGAAGAAAAAAATCCTGGTTGATAGCATATCAGTTTACAATATGGTCTATTGAATAACTCAAGTCCACTGTTGAGTCCTACTGCTCAGAAAGAAAAGATTCCTTCGAAATTTTACTGCTCATTGATGATGCACCTGATCACCCAAGAGCTTGGTTAGTGATGTACAATGAGATGAATGTTGTTTTCATGCATGTTAACACAACATCCATTTTATATCCCACAGATCAAGAAGTCATTCTGACTTCAAGTCCTGTCATTCAAGAAATACATTTTGTAAGGCAATAGTTGCCTCAGACAGTGATTCCACTGATGGATCTGGGCAAAGTAAATGAAAAACCTTCTGGAAAGGAATCACCATTCTAGATGCCATTAACAACATTCTTCACTAGAGGAGGTCAAAATATCAACATTAACAGGTTTGGAAGAAGTTGATTCTCAGCCTCACAGATGACTTTGAGGGGTTCAAGACTTCAGTAGAGGAATTAACTGCAGATGTTGTGGAAATAGCAAGAGCATTAGAATTACAATGTGACTGATGGCTGCAATCTCATGATCAAACTTGAATGGATGAGGAGTTGCTTCTTAGGGATTAGCAAAGAAAGTGGTTTCTACAAGGCCTAGAGCAACTTTGTGCCTGGGAATTTCCTTCTGTCAGCCTTCATGTTACTCAAATGTGGCCAGTCTCGAAGCCAAACTCAGCATGTAAATGCAATGCCTTCCCCCCAGCGTGGGACATGACACCCGGGGATGAGCCTCCCTGGCAACGAGGGACCACTATCAACTACCAACTGATGATGCAACTGGAAAATGACCTTATACGGAAGGTTCAATGCGGATCAGCAGAATATCCATGTCTACATAAAATACCATGACTTTAAAATGCTGTTTGACCTAAAGTAAGGGGGAAATGGAAAGGAGAAATGAGTTTATATGGCTACGAGTTTCTAAAAAAGAGTCTGGAGGCTGGCAGAAGGTTTGCCCTCATGCACAACTGAGCAGAGTCAGAGAGACAGATAAAGCAGATACAACCCCCAGATATTGGTTCCTTTGAGGGCTAAAGAGACCCATGGGAGTTATGGTCATGGCTGATGGGGTTAACTACCAGGGCAGATGGCCCCTCTTTGGAAATGGTGTTTATGTGTGATGAATCTGGACTCAGATGGGATCTCCCTTCATAAGACTTTCATGCTAATGTGCTGGAGGTGCAGTTAATGTTGGGGTTTAAGATATATTTAGGGGATTTGAATCTCTGGACTGACAATGTGATAGCCAGATCCTGAGCCTCAACAGACTCCAGCACCTACAATCTGATTTATTGGACTTACCACACTCAGCTAAGATGGAGGTAAAGAAGGACAACCACCACACCATGGAGCCTAGAGTGATTACAACTGAAAATGGGAGGATTGCATCCAGCATCCAGGTGGAATCTGAGCCTCCTCTTGACATAAATGTGCAATGGACACAACCAATCCAGTGTCCACATAGAAGAGGTGGCATTGGATTGGGAAAAGTGGACATAATGGACAAAGGGTATGGGGAAAGGCAGGAAGAGATGAGAGGTGGAGGCATCTTCGGGACATGGAGCTGCCCTGGATGGTGCTTCAGAGGTAATCACCGGACATTGTAAATCCTCACAGGGCCTACATGATGGAATAGAGGAGAGTATGGGCCATGATGTGAACCAATGTATATGAGGTGCAGAGGTGCCCAAAGATGTACTTACCAAATCCAATGGATGTGTCATGATGATGGGAACGAGTGTTGTTGGGGGGGGGGAGAGGGGGGGTGGGGGGGTGGGGTTGAATGGGACCTCACATATATATTTTTAATGTAATATTATTACAAAGTCAATAAAAAATAAAAAAATTTAAAAAAAAAAAAAAAAAAAAAAAAAAAAAAAAAAAAAAAAAAGCATTGCATGCTACAGGGAAATCTTTCATGAAAAGAAGAATCAATCAATGCAGCAAACTTCATCGTTGTCTTATTTTAAGAAATTGCCACAGCCATCCCAATTTTCAGCAGCCACCATCCTGATCAGTCAGCAGCCATCAACACTGAGGCAACACCCTCCACCAACAAAATGATTATAACTTGCTGAAGGCCAAGATGATGGTTAGCATTTTTTTTTTAGCAATAAAGTATTTTTTAATTAACGTATGTACTTTTTAAAAAAGACATAATCCTATTGCACACTTAACAGGTCACAGTATAGTATAAACATAAATTTTATATGCACTAGGACACCAAAAAAAATCATGTGATTTGCTTTATTGTGGTGGCCTTGAACTGAATCTGAAATATTTCCAAGGTATGCCTGTGTATATGTATATATATATGTGTGTGTGTGTATATATATAAAGTTTTTTCCTTGACTTCCTGAGTTGTCCATTTCCTCTGAGTACTTTTGCTCTTTTTTTTTTTATTTTTTATTTTTTTACTTTTTTTTTTTACTTTTTTTTTTTTACTTTTGCTCTTTATGCTTGTTTTGATCTCTGTTTTTCATGACTGAAGTTTTCTTAAACTTCCGAGGGCTCCTCGGCTGTCCTTCCATATTCAAGTGAATGACAACAAAAAGCCGAATAGAAGCTCTATGTGTTTGGGTGAGGCTTCCAGATTGGTGGACCTCACTGTAGGGTGAATGGTTGGATGGGGACTCAGTCTTCAGAATCCGTAGGAATTTTTGGGTCTAGTCTCTTTCCCTGAAACGGAATTCACTGATTTCATTTTTGGGAGCTCTAGCAGTTTGATATTATTGATGAATTCCAAAAAGAAATATTGGATCATGTTTGTAAACTGATCTTTTCCTCTGGGCATAAGAGATTATACTGGATTCAGAGGTTTACTTGATTAAGTAATTGTATCAGTAGGGCATTGACTCCTCACCCCTTGGTAGATGGGGACTCACAGATAAAAGGCATGGCAAAGAACAGAGTTGAGGGTTTCTGATGATGGAGTTCTGATGTAGAGTTTGATGCTGAAGACTTACACTGGAGCCCTGGGAAGTCAGCATGCAGAGGAAAGAAAAGCCAGCCCCAAGAAGAAAGGAACCTTGAACCCAGTGAAAAGCAAGCCCCAGGAATGTAGGAACCCAGGAAGCCTGAACCCTCAGAGACATCGTCAGCCATCTTGCTCCAAATAGACTTTGGTGAGGGAAGTAACTTATGCTCTATGGCCTGGTATCTGTAAGCTCCTACCCCAAATAAATACCTTTTATAAAAACTAACCAATTTCTGGCATTTTGCTTCAGCACTCCTTTGGCTGACTAATATAGAGGCTATAAACTATGAGTGGTTTAGCAACTGAATAAAGACTTCCCTAAGGACCTTTACTTGGGCAGAAGGGTAATGTTGCATGGACTCTGCAGCCAAGTTGCCTGGCCTGAATCCTGTCCTTTGCAGCTCTGTGACCTCGGTCAAGTCATTTAACTTCTCTGTGTCTCAGTTTCATTCTCTGTAAAGTAGGGATGATAATGTTAATAATTGTACCTTCTCTTCATGATTGTTGTGAAAATTGAGTTTATATATATTTGTGTGCTTTTATATATATATATATATATATATATATATATATATATATATATATATATATATATATATATATATATAGCTTAGAATAGTGCCAGGTGCACAGTAAGTACTATTTAAGTATTCGTGATTATTTTCTGACATTTTTCCAAGTGCCTTTTACCAGGTTGTACTCCCAGCTGGAACACCGTAAGCTCCTGTTGAATGATTGAATATCTTTTAGGCATGTTTCTTTTTCATTCCTCTCACATGAGTTTATATCTCGTATGATAGTATAATCTTTACATGGGGATGGCAACAAAGGAAGGTTTTAAGTTTTAATCACTATTTCTTATATACTTTGGGAGAATTGAGCCTAAAGGGGAACAACTTTTATTTTAATAGATTTTTTTATCCCCCACCCCTTTGCAGCTTTTTGTGTGCTGTCTACTCTCTGTGCCCTTCTCTGTGTGTTCTTCTGTGTCTGTATTTATTTTTATTTCCGCTCCTGCCTTGTGGCTTTCTTGCTCTCTGTTCTCTGTGTCTGTTTGCTCTGCTCTTCTGCATTTTTTTTTTGCTTATCTCCCTTTTTGTTGCGTCACCTTTGCTGACTCGGCTCTTCGCAAAGCTTGCACGCTGGGCGGCACTTGGTGGTGTGTGGGTGAGCCTGCTTTCACAAGGAGGCCCCGGAACGCGAGCCCAGGGCCTCCCATATGGTAGATGGGAGCCCAACTGATTGAGCCACAGCTGCTTCCCTATTTTAATAGATTTTTGTACCAGAATATTATAAGTAATTTAACTCACTGTTGTTGGGTGATGATTTGACATTTGTAAAGC